>NC_138381.1:80279441-80319681 GCF_054177405.1 Leptonychotes weddellii
GGGGGGGAAGGAGGGGGAGCAGGAGGGAGTCCTGGGGGGGAGGAGGGGGAGCAGAAGGGAGTCCTGGGGGGGAGGAGGGGGAACAGAGGGCAGTCCTGGGGGAGGAGGGGGAGCAGGAGGGAGTCCCGGGGGAGGAGGGGGAGCTGAGGAAGCATGCCCCTGCAGGTGGCAGCTCCCGGGGACCAGGCAGGAGGGGCTCAGATAGGCACTTACATCTGATGTATCAGCCCTGGCTCCTCTGGGGGAACAGGAGGGGTGGGAGGATGGACAGGAGCTTCCCCAAGCCTCCCCCCTGTGTGTGTGTCATGTGCCGGGACGGGGCTGAGGCTTGGGCTGGTATGGGGTCCCTATACTGGGCATTAAGGACACAAGGTCTCTGGGAGCCAGGCCCGCTGGGTGTTGATGTGCAGATGGCCCCCCTCCCCTTTGGCTGGTGGTACCATCTTCTCAACAACAGTTGGTCGAGTTTATGAGCCTGTCATCTACTGAGGGGGCTGATTTTGTGGGGTCGAGAGGCGAGTTTTCAGTACTGAGGGGAGAAGAGGAACTGCCCAGGGCAGGGCAGCAGTGGCGTGGGGAGGTGGGCAGAGAGAATTCTGGAAAGTTGGAGCCACAGGAGAGAAGGGGGCTGTGTTCTGCCAGGGTGGGGGCCCTGGGCGCCGCTGTAGGTGCTGTTCAGGCCGAGCCGGTGGATCTTGGGGGTGGAGAGAAGGAAGAGAGGAAGAGAGGGAAGAGAGGGATGCCCTCCCCCCACCCCCCGCCTCACCCCTCCAGGAGCAGGTGCGGGCCAGTCCCTGGCCAGCCCGGCGCGATCCCCCAACCAGAACTCACCCTCTGCCCTTTTGCATACACGCCGTAGCCGGACACGTTGGCCCCGTTGGACAGCCCGGCGGTCGTCAGGGCGGGCGGCTTCCAGGAGACCTGGACGGTGGCTGGGGTGGCCCCGGCGTGGACGGTGACGTCTTGGGGGGGCGCCGGAGGGCCTGGGGGCACAGAAAGCAGCGCTTTCAGGGCACGGCCCTCTGGCAGGTGAGCGGCGGCTGCGAAGCTCACTGCTCTCACCTGGAAGGCGCGCTCTGGGTCAGGTGGCCAGGGCAGCGGGCGAGAACGCGCACCACACGGGAAGGCAGGGCAGCGGGAGGGCGGCAGCTCCCGGCGTGCACCGCGGCCCGCGGCTCACCTGGGCGTCCTTCCGCCCCCGCGACCACCTGCGCCCTGTTCCCAGAGCGCGAGCGCGGACGTCGTTACCGGGCGGTGGGATTGGCTCAGGACGCACGCAGGAGAGCCCAGCGACTGGCAGAGAGAGATTCCTCCCTCCCTTCTCCCCTCCTTGCTGCTGCCCCCTTTCCTCCCTCCGTCTGTTCATGGACTTGAGAGAAGGTAGGCGTGGATCGCATGTGCGAGGGGACAGAGCTGAGCGCCGAGAGAGACGGGTCTGAGGACAGCATCTGACCCTGAGAATCCAGCTCCGCACACAGGCTTCCCAGCTGCACCAGCGAACACTTCTGTTGTGCCGTGGCCAGTCTGCATGTGCCGTGCGTTGTGAGCAGCCAGTTCGAGCAGCACGGAGGCCGTGGCCGTGGCCGTGGCGGTGGCCCTGGTCATCTGGAGGCTCCCAGGGACAGCAGGATGGCCCGTGCTGCCCACCACCCTTTCCTCGAGGTCTGTGCACACTTCCGCATCCTCCTGTTTGAACGTGGCATTTCATTTGGAAAAGAATGTATTTGTAACTTCCAGGAGGAAGGCTCGGAGCCCCACATTTGGCATGACCTTGCTACAGCTCCCCCAAGGTATGCATTTCTGGGGGCAGGCCGCCGTCTACGGAGGATTCTCTGTGGGCCACATGCTTCTCCTCGCTGTGTACTTTCCACCACGGGATCCTCACACAGGCCTGTGATCCCAGCACACTCCCACTTTGCACATGAGGAGATTAAGGTTCAAGGGAAGTCACTCAGCTGTTCAGTGCCGGAAGAAGGATTCACACCCACACTTCCCTGTAGCCCATTTGCAAAGGCACGTAACGACTCCACTCTTAATAACACTCCATGATAAAGGTCTTCAAAACGTCTTCACAACCTGGCTCAGAAGTGAAATTCTACCTGGATAGTTAATTTAAAGGTGACATATTGCCAAAGAAAGGTGTGTTTAGAGTCTGACTCAAAGAGATGTCCTTTCCTTCATGATTCCCCCATCCACTCACCTGCTCAGCACTGACTTGGCTACTGCTGGATACCAGGCCTTTGCCTTATAACCAAGATGGCCAGTTCTATCATCCTAGAAACGCAAACAAATCAGAGGCAGGATAGGACGTGGTAAGAAAGTGGACACTGGAGCCTGCCTGCCCAGGTTCGAGTCCCAGATCTACCAGTTACTGACGTGGGACCTTGGACAACTGTCTTTTATTTAGTTACCTTATCTATAAAATAGACATGATACAGAGCCTGTTGGCAACAACGGCTATGTACTCACTAAAACATCATCATTGTATTATTATACTCCTGCTCAGACAGCCATGCTCAGTTTCTAAACTTCCCTCTCAGTAAGACGTGGCCCAGTGGCTGACTCCTGATGGAACAGGGCAGAAGCGATGGGTGCCATGTCCAGGCTAGCCCACCAAAAGCTCTGCAGGTGAACCTATAAGGTCTTTCCCCCTCTGGTTGGGAAGGAGATGACCCCTGGAGGCAACCTCTGAAGCCACAGAGAAGAAATGGCGAAACCACGAGATGGACATGCCTGGGTCCCCAAATCACCACTGGAAGAGAGCTGCCCATCAGGAATATCTGCATCAGATCCAATCATGAGCAAGCTTCTGAGAAATCATGGCTTCTAACATACAATAAATCATCAATACAGCCAACTTCATCAAGCATGAGATTAAATGAACTAATATGTAGATAAAGTGCTTATAACAGTGCATGGGCTCAGAGTAAGTGCCATTTATATGCTCATTATTGTTATTATTTGTTTCAACTTGACTCCAAAGGCACTGGACTCCTCACCCTCCCATAAAAGATCCTGAAATCCCCACCCTCTATATCAGAAGTGGAAGACCTTTCTGGAGAGCACAATCCTTTTGGTGGGGACCACTTGTTTTGGTGGCTGTTGTGTTTGACCAGACTCTGGGGATTTAGTGATGATGAGTCTGTTTTCTGTCTCTGAGTAGGACTGTTCCTTCCTAAGCACTGCTAACTGCATCAACCTGGAGTGCCGTCTGCCTCCCTTCCCTGTGATTGGTCACCATGGCAGACTCACCCCACAGAGTATGGGACAGATCATAGAGGCCCTCATCCACTCAGAGCTAAATTGTTGCCAGGGCTCTTGGAGACCTGTGGGGTACCACTTCCCCCTATCTCCTCAACACTGTCCTCATGGCCTGGTAGCATTCATAAGATGAAAGCAATCAGTGGTTCTTGTCAGAGCCAGGTCGCTCTCCTTTGCTGATGAAGAACACCCAGCAATGAGAAAAGCAGCCATGCCTCGTGGTGGAAAGAAGCACCTTGAGCCATTTCCAAAAGCCTCCCGTGAACATACCCCATGTGATTCATCCCACACTATGGGGTAGAGGGAAAGTGGACAGCCTGCGATCTGTGCCTTGAAAGGAGGGAAACACAATAGCAAATCTGACACTTAACCAAATTCCTTTTTATTCTCCCTTAGGACACTGCCCAGCTCACTTGTACAAGAGATAGAGTCCAAGCAGGAAGTGGTGGTCTTGCTGGATTGTGGAATTAGAAGTCGGCGTTCAATGACGGCAGTCGTGATAGAAATTGAAAGAGGTCCCAGAGAGTGAAGACCCAGTACAAGAGGATTCCTAACCTCTGTGTGCCCATTCCCCTCAAACTATTCGGTGACCCCTAAATTGTGCCTGTGCAGGGCAAGCAGGAATGCAAACAACATAAAGGAAAGTAAAGAGCTAGGCAGCTATAGAGTTCAGCATTGATTCTGGTAGCTGCCTAGTACTAAGAGGAAGAATTTGGAGTTCAAATCCTTTTAAGTTAGAGGAGCTTGAGTTTTCCATTGGAGACACAGAAGGTCCATCTCACAGAAGTTGGGATCATACATCAGGACTAAGGGCCACATTCTAAAGGCAAAAATGAAATATATTTACTCAAATAAAGCTAAAACAAGCATCTACAGGATCTAGATATGTCACAAATATAACTGCTAGAATAAACCTCAATACTCTGCAGAGGTGTTGTTACAGCTGTTACTGATGAAGATAACAGAATCCAGAGTCTCTCTAGGGCATAATCTACAATGTCCAATACATAAAGAAAGTCACCAGATGTGGAAAGAAATGAGAAAATATGATTCATAATCAAGAGGAAAAATAGTCAGTAGAAGCAGGCCCACAGATGACCCAGACATTGGAAGTAGAAAAGACTTTAATTATTACAAGTAGGTTAAAGAATGTATAGGTAAAGATAAATGTGGGAGGTGAAGAGATGGGAATTCCAAGAGTGATAAGAAAATTTTAAAAAGGACCAAATGGAAATCCTAGAATTGAAAACTGCAATGGCCAAAATAAAAATTTCATTTAATGGTCTTCACAGCAGATTGGACACTGCAAAAGAAATAATGAATACACTTGAAGACAGAGTAACAGAAATTATCCCAACTGAAACACAATGAGGAAAATGATCTAAAAAAATAAACAGGAGTTCATAAATCTGTATGACAACAGCAAGCAATCTGACTTATGTTTAATTAGATTCTCCAAAGTGAAAGATAAAGTAGAAAAGGTCTGTGGAGATACAAAGTTTGAAATTTAAAGAAAAACCACTACCACTACTACCCTTAGATCCAGGAATATCAGTAAATTTCAAAAAAGATAAGTAGAAGTAAAAGTAAGCCTAGGCACATTACAGTCAAATTACTGACCATCAAAGCCAAAGAGATAAATCTTGAAAGGAGTCAGAGAATGAAGGGGACAACAGGAAAGAGAGCTGACTCCTTATACAAATAGGGAAGGTCAAGAGAAAGGGAATGACATTTGCACAGTACTGCAATAAAAAAAAAAAATCTAGAATTCTTTATCCAGAGAAAAAAATATTTTTTCAAGTTTTATTTATTTATGTAATCTCTGCACCCAACATGGGGCTCAAACTCATGACCCCAAAATCAAGAGTTGCACACTCCTCCCACTGAGCCAGCTGGGTGCCCCCAGAGAAAAAATATTTTTAAATAAAGGTGAAATAATGAATTTTTTTAAGATAACCAAAAGAATACTGAAAGAGATGCTAAAGGAAATTCTTCAGAGCTAAAAGGAAATCATACCAGGTGGAAATATGAACCTACAAAAAGGGATAAAAACTGATGGAAATTGTAGATATATTGGGAAATATAAAAGACTATTTTTGTCAAATTCTTCAAAAGCAATTAATTAAAGCAAGATAATAACAATGTATCGAGGGGTTTGCAACTTATGTACAAGTAAAATATATAAAAACAATAGTAAAAATGAAGGAGCATAAATGGAATTATACCTTGGTACTATTCTTCCCTTGTAAATACATTATCTTACTAATGTAAGCTAATTTTTTAAACCTTTATTTATTTGAGAAAGACACAGAGATAGTGACAGAGATAGGGAGAGTGACCATGAGTGGGGAGGAGAGAGAAGCAATCCCCCTGCTGAGCAGGGGGCCCTACATGGGGCTCGATCCCAGGACTCTGGGACCATGATCTGAGCCAAGGGCAGACACTTAACCCACTGAGCCACCCAGGCACCCCTGTAAGCTCAGTTTTAATAAGTTAAATATGCATGTGTTACTCCCTGAGGCAATCTCTAGAGCAAGGATACAAAGAGTTATAGCCAAAAAAAGTCAATAGAGGAGGAAATGGAATAGAAAAATATACTTAGTTGACTCCTTCCTTCCCTTTCTCCCCAAAAAGGCAGGGAAAGATCAACAAAGAAAAAAACAGGATAAATGAAAAACAAAGAGCATATGGCAGACTTAAACCAAGTCATGTCAGTAATTTTACTAAAAGAAAAGGAACTAAAGATTCCAATTAAAAGGCAGAAATTGTCAGATTTCTATAACACCAAGATCCGACTATCAACTATTCACAAGAGACATCCTGAAAATAAAGGTACAAAGAATTTGAAAGGTTAGAAAAAGATATAACATGTAAACACTGAGCATGAAAAAGCTGGTGATCATGTGAATGTCAGACAATACAGACTTCAAGACAAGAATACCAGAGACCAAGAGGGGCATTTCATTATGAGAAAGGGGTCAATTCATCAAGAACTAACCATTTAAATGTGTATGCACCTAGGGCGCCTGGGTGGCTCCGTCGTTAAGCTTAAGCATCTGCCTTCAGCTCAGGTCATGATCCCAGAGTCCTGGGATCCATCCCTGCATCAGGCTCCCTGCTCAGCGGGAAGCCTGCTTCTCCCTCTCCCACTCCCCCTGCTTGTGTTCCCTCTCTTGCTGTCTCGGTCTCTGTCAAATAAATAAATAAAATCTTTTAAAAAAATAAATAAATGTGTATGTGCCTAATAATGGAGCTTCACAATATATAAAGCAAAAAGAAAACTGAAGAGGAAAATAGACATAGAGACAATAATTCTCAATAACTGGAGAGACTGAGCAGACAAAACCTGGTAAGGGTATGAAGATTTGAAGAATTCTACTAATAGGTCTCTCGTGTCCCATCTGGGAAGTGGCTTGCCCTTCCTGCAGCCACCGGGAACTCTGCATACAGGCTTCTGGTCGTGATCTGCCTTAAATCTCAGGGGCTGCAAATGCCAAGCCAGCCTGGCAGGCAGGGGGACAGTAGAGCTCAGGAGAAATTCCAGCTTCTCTCTCTTCATTCAAGTATCCGGTTCACCTGGCACTGGGAGGGTGGGGGATGCACAGGGCAATGCTTAACCCAGGCTGGAGGAAGGAAGTCTGGCCACCTCCAGTGGGCAGGCCTGGCCTCTGCAGGGACCACAGGATCCTGGGGCTGCCAGCTGGGAATGATGTGCCTTGTTTGTCCAGGCCCTTTTGAGAAGTCCTTTTCAGAAGATGCTGTATGCAGTGTTGCAAACCCTAAAGATCATCTTAAATTCTGATCTGAAATCTACCTCTGAATGCCAGCTTTAAATTCCACACCTAGATTTTAGGTACCACAATGGCTACCATTGAAAACACCATGTTTCCTGCCCCCAATTATTCACATGGGTGGTGTCACCCTAAAGCACACATATTGCCCATCCCTCTGCTGATAGCTGTCCCTGGGACGTGCAGCTCTGTGACCTTGTGATCCCACCTGTGATGTCCTGTTTCTAGTATCGGCTTGCTGAGGACCCACCTGATCCTTCTCCTTGGGGGTGAGTGGCTTCTCATAAAGGCGGGGGACTCTGTAATTCATGATTTTGGCCTTTCTGTTGAGTGCATCACTCTATCCAGAGTTTTCTGAGGGCTAGCGTTGCATCCTGAGCTAATGTAAGTGTTCAGAAACCCCATTAAGTCTTTCAGGGTCACTAGTGTTTCCTTGATCACCTGGCTCTGGCACTTCGATCAGTCTCAACAAGGAACGCTGATTAAGCTATCAGGCCTCATTGTTCTTAAGAGCAATGGTCCAGAGCTGAAACTAGTCTGGGATCTTCCTCAGTACTCGCTTCTACATAAAGTGAAATCACAGTTGAGGGACGGGGGTTTGTGGGTGAAGGAAGACTTGGAACTGCTCTTCTGTCAGCTCCAGCCCAGCTCCCCACGTGGGCCCAGAGATGCTGACCACGGGGGGGTGGCTCTTATGTCCGCCGTGTGGGCATGCTCAGTACAAGTCATACCTGAGATGAGTTCAGAACGCGCTGGTCTGGGGGCACCTCTTTCCTCCCACGCAGGGCAGGATCTCCCAGACCTTCCCCTCACTGCACTCACAATCAGAACATAGCCTGCATCCCCCACCCCAGAATTCATGCTGAAATCCTCACCCCCACGGTGCTGGGGTCAGGAAGCGAAGCCTCTGGGAGGGGCTGACGTCACGACTGCAGAACTCTCAGAGGGGCGTCAGTATCCTCATCCAGGAGGCCCCACGGGCGTCCCTCGCCTCCTCTACCCCGCGAGGACATGGGAGAAGACCCGCCTGTGGACCAGGATGCAGGTCCTCCCCAGACCCCGACCCTGCGGCGCCTCGGCCTCAGACTTCCAGCCCCCAGAGCCGTGAGGAGCGACTGCACCGTGTTCTGGCGGCGCGCATGGACCGGGACGCCGGGGATGGGGAGCTACCTTGTGGGACGTGCCCTGGGCTCATACCTGGACCCCCCACCTGTCATCTCACTGTGAGCTTCTCCAGAAGCCCGTCCTGGTGGTCCCAATGCGTGTGTTCCTCAACCCTCCCGAGCCCCGCCCCCAGCCCGGTGCCTGGTGTTTCTTGTTTCTTGACCCCCCAGCACTGACCACATGACTGTGTAGTAGGCCTCAGGGCAAAGGATCTTCATTGTCCCGGTATTCACGGTTGGAAATCAAGTCATCACGGAAGACAAGTGCGCTGACCCTTTACAAGTCCGTTGCTCCTCAGACATCCCTCCCTTCTTAAGGTAGCATCTGCCCCACCTGCCCGTGACATTGCTGCTTTGTAGGTCAGATGTTAGTTGATTATGGGTTTGGCAAATGCTGGAGAACACAATGAAACAGAAGTGAATCCATCACGAATTGAGAGGCCCATCTTGTGTTAGATGGGAGACTTCAGGCAGCTGGTAAGAGTGCTCCTGGAGAAGAAACAAATTGCTTGTAAAAACTACCGACAAATGAGGCAGGGCGGGGCTGGATGAATTAAGCACAGAGAGAAGTCCAACAAAGAGGCTGCAAAGACGGGTATTTCAGGGGATCTCGTGAGTAACACAGGACAAAGAGAGGCTCTAGAGGAAACAAATTATGCCCTCAATATTCTTGCAAAAATGACCTTCTTTGCTCCAAGAAGGCTACTCTTCCCCCAGGTGTCCGGGCTCCCACCTGGGCACAGCTGGCCTGCTTGGAAGGTGCACCACAGCCAAGACCAGCACCACGGAAGTTTCTGGAGGTGGGGGGAGTTGCCCCATGGCAGCACCGGGCCTCTGGTCATTAGGAGATGAGCAGACCTGGCAGGCTATGATTTCCTACAATTTTACGTAGCAGATGCGCCCAGAACCCAGAAAAGCGTCTACAACAGAATTTCACACCCTCTACACAAATTCACCCACGTGTGTGATTTACAATGAGAGAGAAAGAACGGTTTTGAAGGTGTGCAGACACTTGGTTTGCTGTTCCACTCAACGAGCGCACGCTCGCGGGAGGGACGCCGTGGGGGAGACGTCCCCTCACGCCCCCGAGGGTGGCCTCACCGTGTCCTGTCTTTTCCAGGGTGGGCCTCTTGCAGACGCCAGTGTGAGAAGAGGTACCTTCAAAAACACGGTCCCTACACAAAATCCGCGTATCCTCCCTCCCCCTCTCCCTCCCTCCCCCTCGCGGGGCTTTCAACAGTGCCATCTGGGTAATGTCCTCCCTGCCTGAGCCCTCTCGCCCCAGCCCGGCCCCTCAGGGCCCCACGGGAGGACGGGCCTCACCTGCGGGCAACGTGGAGAATTCCACGAAGGCCTCTTTCTTCTCCCGTTGCTCCAGGGGCAGCTGCCACGGCATCTGGTGAGGCTTGGCCAGGACCTTCACCTTGTAGGCCATGTTGGGCCTGAGGTTGAAGAACTGGTACTTGTACCTGGCGGCCCTGACGACGTCCAGCTCCTCCTCGTTGAGGAAGATGACGTGGCTATAGTTGCTGTTGGTGGGCAGCCAGGAGAGCTGGGCGGAGATCTGGGTGATGTTGTCCACCCTCAGGTGGGAGGGGGCCACCACCACGTCCTTGCCCACCAGCAGCGTGCACTGCAGCTCGTCCGAGCTGCCCCGGCTGGTGATGCACTGCACGGAGATCCGGTAGGTGCAGGCCGCCGTGTTGAGCTTCTCGATGAGGGCCTTGGTTCTGCTCCCCAGCATGAGGCTCACGCGCGTCTCCTGGTCCACCAGCACGTTGTAGCTGCTCACGGTCCCCCAGCCCGGAGGTACAGCCGGGGGCTCCCAGGCCACAATGACACTTCGGGCGAGTTGCTTGATGAGGGTGATTTTTCTAGGGTAAGGCACGACGTCTTCTCCGACCTCGTCAATGTTCACGCCCAGTGTCCCCTCACCAGTGTCCGTGATGCCAGCGTCTATGTGAGTGGGGGCGTGGAGGTCCAGAATGTTCTCCCCCTCCAAGCCGATGCCGGCATGGTTGATGAGATTCTGGTCCTGTTCGTTCCCCAGCGTACTTGCTAGTCGTGACTCGCTGTCCTGGACAAAATCCACAAAGTTGGAGGGGACCAGACCCCTCTGCCCGTCCAGGAGCTCACCTGTTGGCACAAGGACAGTGAGATCACCCGACCATCGCATCGGGGGCGCCCGAGCTCCCACCCCATCGTCTGTGCGGCTCCCCAGTGGGGCCATCCAGTAGAGCAATGGGACCGCAGAGGATTCCACAGGCCTTCACGGGAGCCTGCCCAAATGTCCCTTCCTCAGGACCCCGCTCTCACGACTTGCCACCTGCCACCCCCGAATCCGTCAGGCAGGGTGGCCTGCTCCTTAATGCTTATCGTGAGCCGACACCACGTGTTCAGTTACCTGCATACGGACATTGACGAACCTCCCAACGGGGCTAATGCCCCATGAGAGCAGGGACCCCTTTCTGTTCATCACATGAACCGTCCTGGGACACCTGGCACACGGTAGGTGCCCAGTAAATGTCTTAGACCAACAAACATGTGTGACATGAGGGGTCTGGAGGTAAAAAAAAATAATAATAATAACCGTCTTCCTATCATCTTTGCCAGGGCGAGCATATGCATCCCAACTAAAAGGCGACCCGCCCCCTTGCAAGGCACCGTGTACATCCTAACGAGGTCCCCAGCGTGCCATCTAGTGTGACGCAAAGACTATCCACATGGTGCCAGACCACACTGTCGAGTGTCAGAGAATGTCATCAAGCTAGCTCTCGCAGTGACTGGCGGCCGCGGGGGGAGCCCCTTCCTGTTGTGTGAAATGTTCTCTTTTTAGCTGGGCTCAAAGCCTATTAGCCGCAGGGGCCTGAAAACCCGAGAAGTGTTCTGAGGAGCCTCCAAGATGACACGGTCCGGACAATCTTCCAGCACCAGTGGGACAGGGACCCCCCCCCAGTACCTGGCAAGAGGCTGGGGGAGGCTGGGGTGCTGACACTGGGGCCCTCACCTCAGGGGACGTGTGATGGACCCAAGGAGGGCACGAGACCATTAGCCCTGGATTCTCCCAGAATAAAGGGGGACCCTGACTCTGCTCCTGGTCCTCTGGAGGGTGTGGGTCTCGAGGTGGTCCACCCTCGCTCGCCTCCAGGGCGCTCCCACAAGGGGAGGTGATGGGGATGACGCTGACGGGGATAAGCAAGGCCCACCGCGCAACCACCCCGCGCCGCGTGTCCCCTAGGCTGGCCCTCTCCATTCTACCCAGAGGGAAGCTTCCCCCTGCCGCATGGACAACGGACCCCTGAGCTTTGCAGCCCGCTGGGAATCAGGCTCCGCAGGGCCATGACAGAGAACCCTGCTGGCTTCGCAAGAACCAGTCCTTCTGCTCAAGGGCAATCACGGGCAGAGACCGAGACCCTTCCGTCCAGAGCAACTCAGCTCGCGACACTGCGGGTGCTTTCCCCAAGCTCGTCCTCAGGCTAACGAGGGGACGGAGGCGAGGCGTCCCGGACGGGGGCGATCACATTTCCCGATTTCAAGCTGGGGGAGGGATCCGGCAGGACATGGGCCAGACAACAGCAGAAGCCAGAGGTCGGTGGGGTCGCCATGAGCCAGGAGAGGCCACCACCCGTCCTGGTGGGAGGAGGTCAGCTGGGGGAGCCCGGGATGCTGTACAGTGAGGTGGGAGAGGCAGGACACCCCCTTTGGGACAGGAGGGTCCTCAGCCTGGGGTGTGTGCTTCAGCTGCCCGGGGAGCTCTGCAGGGACGTCTGAGGTCTGCTGGGGCTAGGACGCCCCTCCGTCGTCAGAAGGGCGGAGGGTCAGGAGTAACCGGGAGCCTGGCCCGTCTGTCAGGGCCCCGGGCAAACAGGTCAGGCGGGCGGCCCGCCCCGGCGCGCCCACCGCCCTGCACCCCCCGACCGACCTTCGTAGAAGCCATCCTCGTCCATGTCCCCATAGATGTAGAGGTACTTCCCCGCCGTGAGGGGCAGCTCGGCCTCGGGGTTCTCATTGGGCCCATCGAAGGGGTTGTAGCTGGGGGAAGGAAGGACACTCTTGAGTAGATGCTCCCCGTGGAGGCAAGTGCAGCACCTGCCCCCTCCCCCCTGCACCTGCAGGCCCGCTCACCCACACGGGTCCAGACCAAGACGGTGTACGTGTGGGTCTGTGTGCCGGATGACACATTGACGGTTCTGGTCTTTCCGCTCCTACCTGTCGCGTCTACCACAACAACACGTGCTCAGATTAGGAAGCAAAAAAGATCGTGCACCCTATAATCTTCCTGTATATGTTATTTAGCAGAGGTAGAATCGTATTACATAGGCTTTTTAGTAATCTGCTTATTTTTCACATTTTCCCATAGAGCGGGACCCTCTCTCCGCCTCATAAAATATTTGATCGCGTCCTTGTTAATGGATGTGGAGTATTTCACTGAACAGACTCACTCCGCTTAACCAATGTTCCAACACTGGGCGTTGATGTTGCTTCTAACCTTTGGTTAATCTGATCAGCATTGCATTAAATATCCTTCTAAACATATCTTTGCAGACTTCCACACTTTCTTCCTAAAGGTAAATCTCTAGGAAGCGGATTTGTTTGCTCAAAGGCATGGATATTTTTAACGTCCAGGGTGCCTACTGCCAAAATGTCCTGCAAGAACACGGAGGCACCGTTTTGCCCTCCCCTCCCCCTCAGGGTATGGGCGTGCCCACATCTCAAGTCCTCAAAATATTGGGATGAATATTTTTTTTTACAGTCGTGCCCAATTTGCAAAGAAAACATATGGTAGGTGAATTTTGGATTATTAAATTAATTTTAAATAACAGGAAAGGCTCCACTAAGTAAAACGGCATTCCTGGTAGTCAAAGGTGACAGCCACGTCCTGAAAACGTGTAGTAGAGACGCTGTGATGGGCACACGCCAACAGCACTGGAGGCTGGGCAACACGTCAGGGACAGGTTTCATGTGCTCAGCGAGGAAAGCAAAGAAGGTATTACTTCTCCCAATTTTAAGCACAGGGTGAGGTACGAGGCGCTGGCCCAAAGTCACCAGTTCCCTAAGTGGCGGGGGTGGGACCAGAGTAAGGGCCCCCTGATCCCCGTCCTGCGCAGATTTCATGGCACTGAGTCGCTCTGCCACTCCCTGTCCAGGTCCTGGGGTCCAGGAGTGCTGTGCAATGGGCTGATGGTTTTCGGAAGTCAGTAATGGCCAGGGGCCACCTGCACCAGGAGCAGACAGATGCATGTTTACTGTGAAAGCCCGGGGGGTGGAGGGAGTGGGGAAACAGTCTGGCAAGGGGGTGGCATGTGCAAAGGCCCTGGGGCAGGGAGCAGGGTCCCTCCCGGGAGCTGAGAGCCAGCCTGGCTGGAGGTGAATGCTGGAGCATTGAGGGATGACAACTGTCAGAGTCCCCGTCAATGTGGATTTGATCTCCGGAGCTGGGAGGTATCAGGAGTTTTAAGGTGGGGTGTGACTTGAGCACACCTGCATTTTATGGAGACCCTCGGGGCACTGTGCATGGGGCTGGCAGAGGAGATGGGGTGAGGATGTTGGATCAGGGAGCGGCTCAGGAGGTGACGAAACTGGGCTTTGCCTGGACACAAAGAGTGAGGGGCCATGGGGCTGAAGGCTTCGTGGGTCAGGACGAGCGGAGGGGAACACACGCACTGAGTCGGGTCTGCGGGCGGGGGCTGACGCTGGGAGAAGGGAGGGCAAGGGTCAGTTCGGGGTGTCTCACTGAATTCGCAAGCGAGGGGGGGCGAGGGGGGCAGCCGTCGTGTGCAGATGGAGAGCCCACCCCAGGCAGGACCCTGGACGCAGAGGGAGTGCACAGGGCCGGAAGGATAAAGCACCCCGTGCGCCCTGATCTGCAGACAGAAAGGAGGGAAGGCCCCAACGGTGCCACGGCGCCCACATGCGGGGGCCGGGGGGGGGGGGGGGGGACAATGCCTGCAACAGGAAACCTGTAAACACAGAGAGCGTGGTGGCTTTCAGGGCAGGGCTGGGGCGGGGTCGGGGGGCGGGCAGAGCCGCAGGGCGAGGCGCGGGTGAGGGTGGCGGGCATCAGGACACGGCGGCGCACTTTCCCCCGTGACTTGTGTCCCACGTGAGCGAGTGACGTCTCCGCAAAGCTGTTTGAACAGAGGGATGGGGGTTCTTGGCCAGCGGCTGGGGAGCGGGCAGATGTGGGGACGAGCGGGCGGCCATCGGCGGGAGGTGAGTGTACCAGCCGCCGCGGGGAAGCGACATCCAGGGCAGGGCTTCCTGTTCTAAGCTTGGGGAAACTTCTTCCCAGCGGCTGGTTGAATAATGTCGGTGTTTGGCATCGGGGAAACCCCCCAAACTCCTGCCTCTTCTTCAGAACCGCCCCGTCGGGGACTCTAAGGACATTTAGAGAATGCGGGTCTGCCACGTTCTCTCTGGGCCCGGCTTCTGTGCTGTTCACAGTTTGCTGTGGTTTGGGCTTTTCTGGCAGGATGCCTAAAACACACAGGCATGAAAGCATCAGCAGGAAAACGTCAACAGCGCCGATGAGGAACGGGGCGAGGGGAACGTGGTGCAGTCTGGCCATGGCTGGCGGCTGCCACGTCCTACAGAAACCAGCCAGTCGCTCCCGCCTCCTCTGTGCCTGGTTTCACGCTGGCTATGGACTGCGTCCTCGGGGCGCACCGGCTCTCGGGGCCCCTGTCCCCGGAATGAGCCCTGGCCTGTCCCGGGGAGTGGAGGGAAGGCGAGCCCAGGGCACAGGGCGGGGGAGGCAGGGGTATGTGGTTGGGGAATCTGGAAGCCAGCTCGGAGAGTGCAGCTCAGCATCAGAGGGCGCCCCACCTTCTCCTGACACAGGCAGGCCCAGCCCTCCCCCCAGGCCCCGGCCCTGTGGCCCAGCAGCTCCTCCAGTGCTGGGGCAGCGTCCCCACGGACAGTGTGCGGGATGTGCCTAATCGAGAAGCCTGTGGCCCCGGGGGGAGCAACTCCAAGCGCTTCTGTTATCTGAGCAGCAGAAGTGGGTTTTCATTGGCGAAGTGAATGGATCACTAATCAGAAAATAATCTGCTAATCAGCATAACAGCTGTTACAAATGGCTCCCATCGGAGAAAACAAAGGGTGTGGAAGGTACAGGGCTTGGCTAAACCTCGGGGGGCTCCGCCTGCCCGAAGCTTGCGGTTTTGCTGGGGGTGGCGTCCGCGCCCCTCACACAGACTTGGGTGCCTGGGACGAGAGGCCGAGAGGCCGGGTCGCGGTTGAGCGTGAAGAACAGGAGGCACGAAGTGTTTCCTGTCTGCTTGTTTGTGTCTAAGCCCTGGGCGTCTGTGCCTACGGCAGGATCCGGCGTCAGGATGCTTTCCTTTGAAGCAGGTAGAGAACTGGGGGGGACACAGCGGCTCTGCGCTCGCCTCTGAGTCGTGCGGAGCCCACGGCCTGTGCGTTCTCACTGAGCCTGGACACCACAGGCCCCCCACCCAAGCCTGGCGGAGCTGGTGCCTGCAGGCCAGGGCCCGGGGGGAGCGCTCCCAGACCCATGGCCTCCTCGGGGGCCCCCAAGCCCGGGGGGGCAGAGCGGAGCTTCGCACTTACCTGTAGCGGGCAACACACAAGTGGACCTTCCCCGAGTATCTCTGCTTGGAGGTATTGGAATTCCGTTCATTATCCATCTGTTAAAGACACAGAGGATGTTCGGGTTACGCTTTGTGCCAGGAGCACACGGGAAACCCTTCCGGCCCCGCTGAGCTTCCTGCCCCAGATGGTGGTGCTCCCGTGAGACATCAGCCCCGAGACGGGGTGGCTCCCGCAGCATATGGGCCCCCGGTCCCTGGGGAGGACGTTTATACAGAACGTGTCTCCCCACGCCAGGAGGGGACCCGAGGTGGGGCCTTCCCTGACGCAGGGCATGGGACCCGCTGGGCGGACCGGGCGTGTGTGCCAGGCCCTGCCGGGCTTCTGTGAAGACACGGAGATGGACAGTGACCGTGTCCTCTGCTCACAGGGGCTCAGCCCTGGGACACGGACACCGCTCCCCGCGCTCGCCTGTCTGACAGTGCCCGGGGCTCCGAGGCCGAGACATCCGGGAAGACTGCGTGGAAACGGCGACATGAGGGTCAATGAAGGCTGGATACGGGAATTTGTGGGAGGGAGAAGCAGGAGGAGGGATGAGGGAGAAAGGCGGGAGGACCTTGGCGTTCCCACCAGCCGCACGCACGCCAGAACTCACGTCTGATTCAAATCTGCATCTTGGGCTGGCGGATCTCGACAGAAAGGCGGGCTTGACGGACGGAGGCTCCAGCCTGTCTCCAGCGAGTGGGAGGGGCCGGATGTAGTCCCCGACCACGGTGCGGCTTCTGACGGCGCTCTCCTGAGCTGACCACAGCATGAGACAGTTTAACAAGGACACGGATGAAATAACAGCACATACGGGTCCTTCGACACCCCAGCGTGCCCGTCCCCTCACCGCCTCAGCCTCGGGGCTCCGTGTTGGGATCTGCCCCCCTCCCACCCTGGGTCCCCATGGCCAGCCTGACCCCACTCCTGGCCGTGAGGATGGTTGGGGGCAATGGTGGTGTCGCGTGGGGAGGGAAGGTCCCGCCACAGGGAATTAAAGGGAGCCGTGGAGAGAGAGGCTCTCCCTTCCCTGGCTGCCATGCGGGGGGCTGGGAGGCTCGGGGCAGCCACATTGTAACCGGGAGGAAAGTTGGTCCCATCAGAGCGCTCATAGCAGGGGACCGCCAGGCGGGGAGGAACTGCCTCCTGGGGACACAATTCGAGCCCCCGAGTCCAGCTGCGCCTGGAGCTGGACCTCCTGGCTCCTCATCCTGACGACAAGTGAGTTCCTTCTGGCTCGCACCAGTTTAGGTCAGCTTTGCTGTCATTTATGACCGAAAGAGTCCTAACTAACGCACAAGGTGGCCAAAGGGCCAGGCGTTTTCAGGGTTCCAACGTGAAACACAGGAGCGCGATCTCCCCCCGCCCCGTCCAGCCTCTGTCTGTGGCGGTCACACCGCGGGATCGCCTCCCTGAAGACGTGACCTGCTACGTCCCGGCTGGGAAATACCACGTGATTCGGTGTAAGGCGGGAAGTGTCCCACCCGCGGGGGCCCCGCGGCTCAGCCTGATCAAGGGAACTGTGAGAGAGCACCCCCGAAATGGACTCGGTGCCACAACAGACACGGGACTCTGCTGGGGGGTCAGATCCCGGAGAGCAGGGGCGTTGCGGGTCGCGGCCATCTGTCCCCTCTGCCCCGGGCAGGTGCTCGGCGTACAGCAGGTGCGAAGCGACCCAGAAGCCCCAGAGCGGCAGGTGCGAAGCATCTCTGCTTCTCCCCGCCCCGGGCCGTGGGGGGTGAGAACCCTGACCCATGGCGGTCCGGCCAGCGCCCTGTGAGTGGAGGTGAGCGGGTGTGTGATCCACTGCCTCCTTTCCCCTTCGATGGGACACTCCAGAGAGAGGCTGTGCCTTCCAGTGCTCCCGAGTGAGGACAGTGCAGCCCGGCCCCCAAGCGCCGCGGGGCTGATCCGGCCCCTGAGGTCGGGGTGCACCAGAGCAGCATCTGGGCCGTCCTGACCGATGACCGCCGGGGTCAGCAGCGTGGACGCGCGGCCCTGCGAGATGAACACAGTGGGGTCTCCTCGTGTTCATGTTTGGCTGACGTGGCCCGGTCCTCGGTCCAGGTCCAGGTCCGACTCGGAGCCGGCGTGAGGCAGAGGCAAAACCGTCAGAACTATCGGCACCCTCAGCCTCGCTGGCTCCCAGGCAATCCTCCTGCGGTGGGCGCTGCTCTCCCGAGATTCGACCTGGACTCGACTGCGGGGCCCGCGCTCACGTCAGATGTGGCCCACTGCGCAGCCCGCCGTCCCTTAGCGGCTCCCGATCAACCCCCAACTGTCTCCTCAGCCTCCGGGCCAGGCTGGCCTCAGGCAGGAGGACGTGGAGCGGGTGGGCCGCACATCTGCCCACGGTCCTTCTCTGCCTCGTGCTGGCCTTCCACGCTCCCCTCACACCTGGGGGAAGAAAGCGGGGCCCAGCCGCCAAGGCTCCCGGGGCGCCCACCCGTCGAAGAATGCCCTCGGGAGGACCGCCCTCGGGAGGATCGCGGGGCCTCGGGGGGCTCTGTGGGCTCTCCTCCACGCATCCGTCAGCGATGCCCGCGCAGCGAGGGTGAAGCCAAGTGTGCATGGGCCCTGTCAATGGGGGCCCCTCGCGGGGTGAGGTCGCGCATCGTTACGTGAGCTCGGTCCATCGGGACAGCGGCTCTTCCCGACGGCTGCCCGGAAACCGTGGTACAAACCTATTGTTCCACCAGGGTCCGAGCAACAGGCTTGGTGCCGCGAGCACCTGCTGGCTTTGCTTTCGCTGCGGGCCCACTCCCGCCATCGGGAATCGTATCGCGCTTCCCGGAGCCGTCCCTCTGGACACTCATGCATCTACACTCTGCACAGAGGAGCTCACGCAGCAGGACCAGGACGCCGTGGGGCGAAGGGCCTGCCTGCCACGTGCAGCTTGGCCAAGGGCCCGAACGCCGTGTCACGGGTCGGGAGCGTGACCAGGCCCCATGGGGTCTGTGCCGAGCACCTGCCTCCCCCGGCAGTCTGGGGCTCAGGTGCGTGCCAGGCAGAGGCACCATGTGGCCAGCCCCCCTTACACCCTGGGCGCCGCATCCCCCGCTGCTTCCCTGGGCAGGAACTGTGCATGCACGGGGCGCTCCGCGTG
The DNA here is from genome assembly GCF_054177405.1 of Leptonychotes weddellii. Taxonomy (NCBI): domain Eukaryota; kingdom Metazoa; phylum Chordata; class Mammalia; order Carnivora; family Phocidae; genus Leptonychotes; species Leptonychotes weddellii. The sequence goes on from NC_138381.1 coordinate 80,298,356, forward strand.
GCCTGCGTGGATCCTGCAGGCATCCTGTCTCTGTCCCCGTCCCATGTTGCCATCATAGCTCTAAGCATAGCTCTGAGTCCTGGGAGTCACCAAACGTGTTGGGGTCTTGAAAAGTGCGTACCGGCCAAACATATGGCCACCCACCCCGAGAATGTTCGTTTCATGGAGTAAGAGCTGAAACCGTCCTGCCTCTTCTTACCCTTCGGGCAACACGTCCCCAACGTCACTTCCTGGAGGCGGGTGTCTGAGGCCGCCCGATCTAACGTAGCCCTGGGTCACTTTCTACCTTGTCACCCTGTCCCCACACATCCGTCCGAGCCATTCCTCTGTCCCCTTGCTTCTCGCCTGTCTCCATCCACGGAGAGGAGATTCCGCGTGGGGCCCGGCCGGCCGGCCGACATCACAGCCGCAGGCCCCAGACCTGGCCTGGGTGCGCCGTGCACTCGGGACGCCGTGAAGGGACTTGCCGACCTCCCGCCCCCCACCCTGTTGTTCACAGCCATGTGACATGGCAGCTAATGGCTGGGCGGGACAGGAAGGATGGCGCCGACGGGAGCCACGTAGGGAAGGTGATTTATTGACATGGTCGATAAATAAACGAGGCGTGGTCACGTCGTTGTAATGTTATGAAGCACCGAAGAAACCTCATCCTCTGTTTTGATGGTAAGGGAAAGAATCTGGAAATTCTCTCCTCTATAGAGATCCAAAGGGGGAGTCTGACACTCATCTCCCCTTAATTAAAACAACAACTTTTGAACAGGTGGGCATTCTTGCAACCAGGGTGACCTGTGCGGGTTGCCCTTGGGCGAGGAAAGCGCTCCTTGACGGCCCAGGCAGCTCTCTGCGTCTAGGCGGGAGTCCCGCAGTGAGGCCGTCATGCAGACCCCGGTGGTCTTTCAGCCAGACACAAAGACAAAATCCCTCCCCCAGCACGCAACGTCAAACCGTGCTGCCCCCGCCCCGCCTCCTGAGCGCCAGTGGGCGCTCACCGCTGTGACCCTCCCGGCTTTCGTGCAGCAGGAACTCGTCCCCATGTGGAGGCTGCTCGGCGTGAAGGCGGGGAGGGTCACAGCCCAGCGGTGTGCCTCGCGGCCCCGGGCGGGAGCTGCCCGGCTCACTGCCAGGAGCTGTGTGACCCACGCGAGGGCCTCGGTCTTGATCTCTGCAGAGTGGGACCAGGACAGCACCTGCCACATGCGGCCATGCCAAGAGCACGAGGGCTGACACCTGCGAGCGCTCGGAGCAGCGGCTGGTGCCGCAGGCATGCCCAGTGGCTGCTGGGGGCCTGCCGTCACCCGGAGCCCCGCGATGCCGGGTGCCCGGCGCAGGCGGTCAGACAGACGCGCTGGGCTCGCCCTGCTGCGGGATCGCTGGCTATCCCTTGGCCACGCGACGCAGGGGCGGGGCAGGCACTCACCTTTGCCGATGGAGGGGGCGAGTCCGTTCATGAACTGCGGGAAAGGCTTGCCGGACGCGGGGACGTCCAAGGAGGCCCCAGCGCCGCCACCCAGCAGGTCGATCTTCCCTGCGTGCTCCCGGAGCCTCTCCAGGTCCTGCGACAGCAGGCGGAACTGCTCACTCTGCGTCCGGCATTTCTCCTCCAGCTCCCGCACCTTGCTCTGCACGGCAGAGGCACGGACACGCAGTCAGGGGTGGGGGGGGCATGCGTGCATGGGTGTGCACACGTGTGTGCGTGTACACGCATGCACACGCGTGTGTGGCGGCGAGCCGCCTCCCACCTCCGTGGGAGAACGGCGTCTGATAAAACCAGGCGTCCCGTGCAGCCTGGCGGTTGGCCAAGTCCCCTCCCTGGCCGGACGTGGGAAACCACACATGCCGCGAAGGCCTACAAACACTCAGATCCCAGCCAACCGTGGATTGTTCTGGGCTCTGTGTGCAGCTCGGGCCCTTGTGGTTGGCACGTCTCGCCATAGCTGTTTGAAATGTGGAGTGTGAGGCGGTGACACAGCCCAGACTTGGGGGGCAGCTCAGTTGCCAATCCACTGATTCATTTTTCTCATGGGGGCACCCGCCCCTAGACTGCAGAGCCCCAAGGAACACTGCTCTAGCAATAAAAGGGGATTTCTTTCTGCTGGATTTGGTTAGCAACACAGCAACATTTGCAGACATGCAGAGATGTCTCCGGAGCCCTGGGGAGAGGGGTGGGCTCCCTCGGACACATGGCAGGGAAGAGGCAGCCCGGGGCAGCTCCCTTCTGACCCCGCTCCTGTCCCGTTGCTGCCCCGCGGGCTCTCAGGTTGGCTGGCTTGATACACACACTCTTCCCCGGACGCTCACGGACCACGCTTCCTATCCTGGTGCAGACGCAGGGCTCTGTCTCAGCGACCAGAGTGCCTGCACGGTCTATGGCTGGGCCCACACGCCGTGGACGGACGCGTGGAGGGTCGGCTCTGCCCCCTCCCCCCGAGGAACTCTCTGCGTGCTGCTCACTGCCCCCCGTGGTACGCGAGCCCCTGGTTCCTTCTCGTCTGTCTCCAGACTGGATGGGAGGCTCCAAGCCTTCGCTCTCTCTGCTTCCCTCCTCATACGTCCTCAGGGCTTTTACAGAATCGGGCACATAGTAGGTGCTCAGTAAGTGTTTGCCGAATCCGTGAAAAGAGGGCACTGCAGATCTGCGGTGCGGTGGCTCATTTTGTCCGCATGGATGGAGTCCTGCCTTGTCTCCGCTCCTTACTCCATGCTAAATGGAGAATCCCATCTGCTGCATTATTAACTCCATGTGTTGCCTGGTCCCCGGCTAACATGTCAGCTCCACGAGGGCAGGATCGTCTGCTGCTTCCCCGATGCGTCCCCAGCACTTGGAACGGAGCTTGGTACCGAGTCAGCGTTCAGTAGATCTTTGGTTTAATATGGGCGTGTGTGTGGGAATGCGGGGACAGCCAGGAACAGCCCTCGACCTGCAGAGGACCAGCGGTAGACACGCTTCTCCCCCTCCTCCTCTTCCTCCTCTTCATCCTCCTCCTTCTTCCCACTCTCCTCCCCTCTTCCCCCTTCTCTTCCTCTGTCCTCCTCTTCCTTGCCCCTCCCCCTCCCTCCTCCTCTTCTTCATCCTCTTCCTTGCCCCTCCTCCTCCTCTTCTTCCCCCTGTTTCCCTCCTTCCCCTCCCCCTTCCTCCCCCTTTGCCCATCCTCCCCCCCTCCTCTGGCATTAAGCTCTCCAGCTCCTTAGTATAGAATGAAGTGCTATTTATGTCTGAGATCAGGGATTTCTAAAAAAAACCCTAACAAATCCCAAGCCTATAATTAATTTCTTTGATTCATTAAAAAAAAAAAATCAGCAGGATTCTTCTTCTAAAAAGCTGAATGAGCTTATCGGCGATTGCAGCCTCCACCAAGGCAGAGAAGTGAGCTTAGCACTCCCGGGCCCGGGCGGGGACGCGGGACCGCGTCAGACCTGCCTCCACCTGGGCCGACCCCAGAACAGGGTAACCTGTCAGATGCCCCGAGGCCTAGGGCCCTGACTCCCAGCTCGTTCTCTCCAGGGCAGAGCCATGAACCCTGACGGATGGACAGGGTCCTCAGACGGGGAGAGCAAGCGGGCACAGGGGGCCCTGAGCTCACAGGATTGTCCGGGTGTGCGAGAATGTTTGGTGGCTGGTGGGAGAACACGAGCACTATTTTCTTGGCCGTGAACTCATTTTCACGTGTGTTAGGAGAAAGGCGGGCAGATCAAATCCTCGGTACCACCTAACAAAAACAGCACATGGATTTTTCACTTCCGTGCCATCCTAGAAACGACAAAGCCAGAGTGATGGAGGACAGATCGGCAGTCGTCCGGGCTGGGGCCGCGGGACGGCACGATGCGCAAGGAGTAAGAGGAGGGGGTGACGGCTATCCGCATTCCCACTGTGGCAGTGGGAATCTCCGTGTGCTCCCAGCTCCCAGAACTCTACGCTAAAGGAACGTAAAAACAGGAGAAATCCAGATGCGAACAGATTTAACAATATGAGATGATGCTGTAGGTGCCCGGCCTGGGCGGTCAATCTCGGTGGTGCCCATGGAGCGTGGCCAAGGTCCTCACGGGCCTCCCTGGAACCTGGCGTCCGAGACGCGCCTGCCACCGGCAGCCGGCTGCTGGGGCTGTGTGACGGGGTGCTCCGGGAGAGGGCAGGGCCCCGAGGCGGAGGGGGCGACGTGCGCTCCCGGCCAGACCCTGCAGGACGCAGACACGCCCCGGGACGGGGCCGCCTACAGGCGCCTGATGGCAGCACCTGTCATGGGCCACCATGCATGGGCGTCCTCGGCGCCCACTGCCAGCAGGTGTAGCCTCCGAGCTCCCTGGGAACTGCCCTCGATGCCCCCCTCCTGCCAGGTTGTGTCTCTTTGTTCAGGGGTCCCCTTCACCGATGGCGACTGGGCTGTGCCATTTCCCTGGCAGCTGGCCCGGACGTGGTGCTCCGAGGAGTGGCAGGTGACATGCTGACCGTGCAGTCCCAGGAGCGGGTGGGCACATCGGTGTACCCAGACATCCACGGAGGCTGGTGGGGAGTGCCGGGGGAGCACGGGCGAGCCGGACGATGCTGGGGGAACACAGTGAATGGGAGCGTGCGTGTTCTGTCCGGAGAGGCATCTGCTCCGCATCGGTCCAGACCCACGGGGGCTAAACTTCTAGTCTTTGAAAAGGAGAAGAGAGTCTTTATTTTAATGTAAAGATCTCTCAATGTTTAAGCGTCGGCAGGGGCCCATCCACAGTCTGGGCTGACGAGGCCGGTCTAGAGACGGTACGGCCACTCTGTGACCCTGGGCGCGAAAACCCAGGGAGCGTTCCCGCGGGCACCCGGTCAGGCTGGCTGGATGGCCTCGTGGCCCAGGCAATGGCCTCCAACTGTGCCCACGTGAGCCCTGGACACACAGGAGGATCCCCGCAGGGTCTGGGGCTCCAGGGGCCCAGTCTTCTGGATGAAGAGCACATGTCCCGGGGAGCTGGCGTTCCACTCTGGAACAATCCTTGTCGCCCCTGAGACTCCCATCCCAGGGGCGGGCAGTGTGCACGTTAGGAACGCAGCTGCCCTGAAGACATCGGCCACCCTGTCTCCATCGGTGCCCCAGCCACGCTCATTTGTGAGGCCGATATCAGGGGAGAAAACCCCTGATGAAATATCAGCTTTTCCCCAAGCATGATGAGTGGGAGAAACAGGCATCTGTTGGTGACATTAAAGGTATTCCAGATACGTCAACTGGCTCAAACATCATGGTGTCATCCTGCCCTCAAGTGGACAGGATACAAGACTGGAACAGAAGCCGCAAGGCTCTGAATGGTCCTGTGTCCAGATGCGGATTCGGAGGATTTCTGGTTCCCCGAGGCCTCCTGGACCAGGCCCGTCGGCTTGACCTGCTTCCCTCGAGTGCGCCTTCCATGGGCACTGGTGGCGAGAGGTCCCCAGGGTGCAGGGAGGACGTCGCGGAGCTGTGGACGCACACGGATGTGCCTGCTCGTCAGAGTGTTTGCTTGACCCGTGTCTGTATGCATGGGAGCCTTGCCTTCAGCACAACCTGGAGCAAAGTTGCAGGGGGGTGGCCAGGCCTCTCCCACCTCCTCCGGCTGCTTCCAGAGAGACGCGCGGAGCCGTGCAGGCCACACCTAACCACAGCTCTCCTCCGCTACCTGCCTCGCCTCCCTTCCAGGCGCCCGAGAAAATGGCTGTGGGGCCGCCGGAGCCCAGGAGCTTCTGCTGCCTGATCTCTGGTCTGGGGAGCAGGGGTCGGGACAGCGAGGAGATGGGCGCTGGGGACCCGTTACGCCCAAAATGCGTCGTACAAGAGGGCGCTCCCTCTGGAAGCCTCATCCGGCTTCCTGCCTTCCGGAAGAGAGGCAGTTTTTCCTGCAGGAGCCCCCAGCAGCTGGGTGTCCTGGCCTGGCTGCAGGGCCCCCCCGGTCCCCGAGTCACCAGCAGGAGGAACGGCTTCCCAGGGAGCAGGAAGGCAGCAGCGACCCCACCGACCTGCCCGGCTGGCTTCTTCGCACATCGGTATTTATTTCAGGATCCAGAGCCCTGCCGCCTCCTGGACGGGTGGCCCCCCGGGGAGCTGGCCACCTGCAGGCGGTGGGGGCGGGGGCCGCGCAGACCATGGTGGTAACAGATGGCACACACATCAGGCAAGTAAACTATCCCTGGAAGAGACACGGAGACTTGCCAATGTGGTCGTGGGTATTTATAAAGACGAAGGAAAACACATCCCAGTGTGACTGTAGCCATCCACGCCCCGTCCCTCCACATTCCGCATCAGAACTCCGGGCTTCGTAGAGGACAGCCGCGTGGGGGGCCGGGCCCTGTGTCCAGCCAGGCCAGGTGGAGAATGCGGGGCAGCCGTGAATCATCCAAGGAGCAGGGAGAACCAGGGGCGTCCCGGGCAGGCTGGGCCCCCGGCATGGGAGTGCGCAGGAGTCAGGTTCCGTGTGGCATCCTGATGGCCATGCTGCTTACCCAGGGCCGTCTGCCCGCTCTGTGCCAGGTGCTGTTGGCCTCGCTGATGGCCAGGGAGACCACGGGCTCAGGTGGTATGAGCCCACGGCACGGGGAGACAAACAAGGCCAAGATGCACGAAAGCCAGGGGTCACACACCCAGGCAGGGGCCGGCAAACCCAGGCCTCTCCGACTCCGGGCTCTGAGCTGGCTCTAGATTCCAGGTCCCCCCCCAACTCATGGGGACCTGGAGGCACGTCCTGCAGCCTCTGTGGGCCTGTCTCCACCTAGAACATGTGGTGAAGCGTGTCTTCCAGAACCCAATGGGGAATTGCAAAGTCAGACCCCGGGGGGTGTGGGAGGGGCTCCATTAGCAGAAGCGACAGTCTCCACCGCTCTGGGGGCAAAGCCGCAGTGCAGACGCCGCGGGGAGGGGGGTGCGGCCAGCCTAGCAACTCAGACACCCGAGCTCCCTCCCCGCCTCCAGTTGCCTGGACGTTGATTTTCAGCAAGCTGTGGGAGCACATCTGAGCCCGTGGGGGTCTACCAGAATTCCCTACATTTCGTCATCAACGGGGACACTCCGTGTCGTTTTCACAGTGATGCCCAACTCAGGAGTGCCTTCTGCTGCCAGTTTAATACCCCATCTCTGTGGGCTCCTGCCGGCAACCCTACGGCTCATGAGAAACCCCACGTCCGTTCATCTCCACAGGCTGAGTTCCGGGATCTTCCCGAGCGATTGCTCCGAACTCCAGAATCTTTGCAGGACTTCACAGTCTTGAGACTGAATGGAATGACACCGTCTCCAAGGGGAGACTCTGGTGAGTGCGGACTTCTCTTCGGCTGATGGTTAGCATCCTACGCCATGCCTGTCTCCAGCACAAGTGTCTTCAACGTTTGCTTTGGTTCGTGTGATTCAACATTTGTCCAATTCTCCAGCTGCAACGGCAGTGAATTCTAAGCTGGTGGGTCTGGATCGCCGGAGTCTCCCTGTTTCTGGGCAGATGTGCGTTCGTCACGCAGTATTACGTGTGCAGATAAGCACCTGTCACTGGTGGGACCTCAGAATACCTGTATCACCTTCGGGGTGCCAAGAGCTGGGGGGCAGGCGGCAGCCCCCGGGACACAGAGCTGGAGTGGGGGTTAGTCCCGGGGCAGCCACGCTCCCAAGCATCGGGGCACGCTTGGCTTCCCTGTCCCGACCACCTCATCTCGCAGCAAAGCCTCAGGGGTACGGGGCTGCTAAGGCTATTCCAGGAGCACAGAGACCCGGGGGGGGGCGGGGCGCAGGGGCTTCCTAAGACGCATCAGATATAAAACATTAATTACAAATCGTTATGTGTCCACCTCTCAGATTCTCAACTTGGCTACTATTCTGCACACTTCCATATCAAAATCGCGTTGTCCATAAGGATTCTAGAATTCAAACGGGGTGGGGACGATACCACGGATCAACCACGTTTGGTTTCATTCCCGGGGCCCAGGGAGACGGCACTTCTGGCTTCTCCCGCAGTGAAGCGTCACCGGCTCTGGCCAGTGTAGGGGTCCAGGGGTGACACAGCAGAGCAGGTAGGAGCTGTCCCTGCTGCGGTCACCAGGAAGCCCCACACGCCAGACGGCACGGTCACAAGATGCAGGGAGCCCGCATTCCCAGGTCGTCCCCGCGCCGTCCCTGCATCGTCCCCGAGTCATCCCCCCACGTCCTCCCCACGGCATCCCCGCATCGTCCCCCTGCAGTGTCCCCATGGCATCACTTGGAGGGGAGTTCTCCGGGGTCTTCCCCAATTGGCAGCAGATGGTGCCGACAGAGAACGACCTTCATATGTTCGATGTGAGGTTGTGACCTGAGCCTCACTCTACAAATGCACCTGAGAACCGGTTCATCTTTCTGATGGGACCAAGCGCGTGTCCTCCTGCATGTGCTCATTCACCCACACACACACTCACTTGCCACATGGTGATTCAGTGTCCTAACACCAGCCCGGCAGAGTGACCCCCCTTAGGCCCAGCAACATGGGGCCGGTACATTTAGGGACCCATGCAAATGTTTTCATTTTAGTTTCCTTTAAAATCAGAAACAAACAAATAATAATGAATCCAGTGTGGACTATATCCTCTTTACCCAGGCAGGTGCATGTAAAATGTAATTTTTAGTACTTTCATGGAGGAAGGGATGGGACTCATGAGGCAAAGAGGCCCAGGGCCCAGGGCCCAGGGAGGTCCCAACACTGCCCAGATGCTGGGCCTGCCTCGAGAAGACCCCGTGCCGGCCTGGGTCAGGGGGTGCACTGTCTGCTCATCAAAGCCTCCCCAAATGAGACCCAGGATGAAAGGAGCCTGCGCAGGTTCCTCCCCGGCTGGGACAAGCGTCTGGCGTCGCGGGCAGTTTGAAGCCTCGTCCCAGAGCTGATGGCCAGCAAGCTGGCGGCCACAGGGAGGTGCTGGGAAGGCGCCCCAAAGAATAAGGCACAAAGCATACAGAACACACAGGCAAAGCACACAGCACGGACAGTGGCAAGAGCGAGCTCATCCGGGGCTTTCCCCTGCAGCGGGCCCGGAGCCCGCCGCCCCCGAACCCCGCACACAGGCACTGCTCCCCTGCACCCCTTCTCAGCAGCCTCGGATGGCGCCGCCAACTGGCCCTCCTGCCCTCACGGCCTGGCTCTGCTCTTGCGAGCTGTGCGTCCCGGGGCAAGGGACTCGGTCTCTGTGCCTGGATTTCCAATCCGGGAAGAGGATGATGATGGTAGCGACCTCACTGGGGGGTCTACGGATTAAATCCGATACACGTGTCCAGTGCCTGGTGGACAGTGTTCATGTGGCCTGCGCCCCCGCCAGGGAAGGCAGCGCTTCCGGGTCTCGTCACCGTGTGAACTCATTCACAATTCAACGCCGGCTGCGGTTTTGCGGGCGGGAGAGCTGACCCCACTTCCCAGGGAGGACGGACGTGGGGGCCAGGGAAGCCGGCTGCAAAGCAGCGCCAAACTCCTGGGGTTTGAGTCCAGACTCGCTTCTTACCAGCTTGCCTTGGGCCAGTCACTTGTGCCTCGGTTTCCCCTGGGTCGTCGTGAAGATTAAGGGACATGGCATGCGCATGTGTCCTAGATGTCCCCAGATGCACCCTTAGAACAGCGTCTGGCACAAAGTGAGTGTTCAGGGAACCCCAGGTCACCGTCATTGGGTTGTCGTTATTATTATTAATTTTAAAACGTTCTCTTCCTTCTTTGTCTTGAAATAACTCCCCCGTAAAGTGCGGGGGACGCCGTTTCCCTAAATGGTGCCTTCTCTGCAGTTCACAGAGTGCTCGGTCTTGATTCTGGAAAAGCTCTATTTTCAGCTAACGCCTGACGCCCACCTCGGCGAGGCCGCACAGCAAGCCCGGATGATTCTGCAGGTGCTGGACTCTGCTCGCGTCCTGACGGGGATGGAGACCGCCCCCTCCTCTCGTCCCCAGACACCCTGGCCATTCACTCATCAGAACACAGGGCTCAGGAGCACCCACAGACCGGCTGTGCGTGGACGGCCCCTGGGAGGGGGTTTGCTGCCACATGTTTGCTGAGACAACGCTTGGAGTCCCGTGTGCGCGTCCCGCTGGGCAAGGGGGCGGCTGTTCTGCTGAGGAGAGCACCTGACTCAGGGGAGTCCCCAGCGTGCCATGCGGGACGCACACCCGTGGGAGGGGTGGAGGTTCAGGTCACTAAGACGCTGAGCCACGGATCGGCCAAGACTCCAGGGCACTGGCTCGTCCCCTATGCCCTCCGTCCCCAGACTAGCCTCACGACGCGAAGCAGTGCTTCCCAGACAGCAGCTGCATCGGAACTGCCCCCGGGAGCGGGGGCGGGAGGGCGGCTGGGTCCCTCCCGGTTTCTGGGTCCCCCCACACTTTCTGACTCCACGGGTTGGGCGGGACCTGAGAATCTGCATCTCTAGCAAGCCCCCAGCTGATGCCGACTCTGCTGGTCTGGGGACCCCACTGTGAGAACCACTCCTCCTCAAAGTGGGAAGATCATCCCTTCCGTGAATACGCGATCAAACTCAGAGTTTTGGAAAACACTCAAAACCCTGTTCAGAGGGACAACGCTGTTCCTCCTGTTCGGTGGGGGTGGTGAGAAGGGCCGCGGCCTCGCCTGCAGGAGGGCCCCAAGCGCACACACGGCAGACACAAACACAGCGGTGGAACGTTCTGGGGCCAGGGTGGAATCCTGATGACCGACAGACGGGCCGCCTGCTGGGCACGGCTGGCCCGAGGGCAGGATCAGTGTCCCCACCTCCCACCCCACCCCACCCCTCGCGGTCATCGGGGTTCCGGGCTGTCCCCCCAGCCTGACCCTTACAGCCGCGGCGGGAAACGGGAGACCAGGTTCGCTGAGCCTGCTCAACACTTGCGGGAACAGAGCTTGTGTCCCGGGGCCTGGCTGGCAGTTGGCAGCACCCCCCGCCGGGGAGGTCCTGCCCGCGGCTCCTCACGCCCCCGGCCCCCAGCAGCCCCCCCCCGCCCCGCGTCCGGAGGAAGCTCGGGGCTGCCGGCTTCGGGAGAAGAGGCGGGTTGAGCGGGCCCAGGGACGCGTGGCCGCCCCGTGCACGAGGGAAAGCAGCGCCGAGCACACCAGCAGGGGGAGGCACGACCCTCGAGTACCTGCATGCCGTCCAGCGCGTTCTGCGTGAAGCACAAAGCAAAGACACAACCAGGGAAGACGTCGTAAAGAAGAGAAGACACGGGACTCTCGGCACGTCTGCACTGCCCCTGTTCCCCCAAAGCGCGTCCCAGTGTGACCCCCATGCCAAAGCATGCAGCGCCCCCGGCCCGGCTCCGGCCAGGAGACCCCAGAGGGCAGGGGCGCACAATACACCTCCTGTCAGCGGCCTTGAGCGGCGGAGGCGAGGAAGTGTGCTTGCAGCCGGGAGGCGATCCGAATGGGCGTGGGGGGGGGGGCGCGGGGGGGTATTTTTCAGGGAGAAGCGTGGCCATTTGGGGGCTGCTGCCATTCCCTCAGGTGATAGATTTCCCCCTGCCATTCATCACACTCACCCCTCCAGATATTCATTAGCTAATGGACGCTCTCACAAAACCAATTCTAATACATATGATGGTAATGGTGGAACCTTCCCCTGCAGGAGGAATAGATGTCATGAGGCAACGCAAGAGAACTGGGGGAGGCACACACTGTTCTCCGTGGCCGCCGTGGCCCTGGGGGCAAAGGACGGGGCCATCTTCCCCCCATATCTGGGGACGGAGGCCCACGCGGGGCCACCCCGCCTGTGTGTCTGTAGGGAAGGGGCGGGGGGCTGCCTGGCCTCTGTCTGCAGCCGCAGGAAGTCCCCCACGAGGGCTCACTGCGGGCGGTACTGTGGCCGCGACTCAGATGGCGCCCACCGCTCGGATCCCCTGGGTTGTCCCCTCTCTCATTCTGCAAAGGCCTCCCCAGATAGCACCTGCCAAGCGCTTCCCCAGCATCAGCGCTGTCCCTGAACCATCCACGGTTCCACCCACACCCACGCCTTCTCCTCATCCCGAGCAAGAGCGTGGCCTCCTCCTCCTTGCATGCCCCCCAGAGGAGCCCGTGCGGGAGAGCGGCCCACGTGAGGCCCCCAGCTCCGCGGGGGCTGCGTGACGGCAGGGACATGCCTTTGCCTCTCTGTGTGGTCCCTGTGCTGACCGCACGGGGGGTGGGCGAGCAGCGCTAGGGGCTGGTGCCCAGCGGGTGCTCATGAGTGCCCCCCACTTCTGACCTCGCCCACCCCCGAGGCCGGTGGTCAGGGTTCCGGCACTTACCTCTAGCAGCCGTAGGGCACCTTCATGTTCTTTCTTAGCTTCAACCTGAGCCTTTTTTTGTGATAAAAAGAGAAAAGAGTCAATGTTTAAAGCAGGGGAAAGAGAAGAGAATCAGATGAATGTCTGAATTATCGGGGTGTGGGTCACTGATTTTTACCCCCCTAAGAAGCACTCCGTTCTGAGGACCTAGACCAGTTCTCATTCCTCTCCCCTTCGGGCAAACACAGGATGAATGCCGGCCGGCTGGGATGCTCTTTGTCAGCACGGGGAATGGGGAAACGCGCCCTGATCGTGACGGGCTGGGCCGGTGGGAGGCCCCGCTCCTCCGGAGAGAGGCGGTCACACGCAGAAGGGGGCTGGGCCCAGGAGAGCAGGATGATTCTTCCTGAAGCCTCAGGGACGGGGTGGGGGTGGGCACCATCGTCTCCCAGGTGCCCGAAGCTGCTTGGGAAACAAGACGCCACCAAGCAGACGTGACCCCCAAGTAGCTGAAGGTCAGCTGCGATCCCCCCGGCCCCAAGGAGAGCCCGAGATGGGGGTCCCTGAGCATCTGGCAGGCTCTCAGCCGCTCAGCCTGTGGCGGGGGGCGGCCCTCCTCCCATTACTTGAAGCAAAGCCATGTGTTCCACAGAATAAGAAACGTTACCCGTTTCACCAAACCAGTGTCTCGGGATGGCGGCGGCCTGAACCCCGCAGTGAGTTCACACAAAACTGAAACGCAACGTCCTCATCCCTCGGCCCCCAGACCCGGGGTCTGGCATTGCGATGCCAGCAAGTACCGCGGCCTGCCTGCCTGGCGTTTGTGGCCACCTCTCCCAGGAAGCGCCCCGATTGTGCTGGGTACCCGGCCCCGTCCCGAGGGCATGAGAACAGGCCCAGACGCTCGGCGGTCGGCTTCCGGGCAGGCATGCAGCCTGGCCACCTTTCTGCCCGGGATGCTGGGGGAGACGGGACAGACACTCCTTGCCTACTGGACCCGGGCCCCAGCGGAGGACAGTTTGGAGTGCCGCAGCCATGCTGCCCCCATGAGGGACGAGGCTGGACCAGCCAGCGGTCTCCCCCCCCGGAAACCAAAAACGAAGCCAATGCAGAGGAGCGCCGAGGCAGGAGAGTGCTGGATCCAGCCGTGTCTGAAGCCCACTTCAGTTGTGTGCACAACTCCGATTCCCTTTTGCTGTTTTCTGTCCCTTGAAACCAAGCATCCTGATGAACGCAATCACCAGTGGTTGGAGAACACGCCACTTCCCGTTTTAAAGCTGGAGGTGCTGAAGTTCTGTGAGAGCCTGAGGCTGAATCCCAAGCCAGGAAGGAAAGCCGGCCTGCATGGCCACACGGACGCCCCCTCGCATGGGTTTCAGTGGCCTTGCAGACAGACGTTCCTGAAGACGCTGAGAAGTGGGTTTGTGGGGAGGTTTATCTCCGACACTGTAGGGCACCTGCCTCTGAGAATTTCGAGCCCTCGTGAAGGATTCCTATGTCCCACTGAGATTTACATGTAGGATTCTCGGTTCTAGAGGAACATGATCTCTAGGTGCCAGAAGAGTAAGTAGGGATGGGCTACCCCACATCGCAAAGAAGCCAGTGGGCATTACCTTCACAGCCTCTCAGGAGGAGGTGGGGCCCGGCGTCCCCAACACGGCCAACGCTGGGGGGCAGCCTGAGATCCCGGCATGGTTCACCCCCACGCGTGCCATGGGCACGTGTCTCCATGGAGGGCTTTGAGAGCCGAGGAGGCAATGGAACGCCAGATTCATCACAACCTTCAAGGGCTTAAAACCGTCCCTTTCAAAGCTGAAATGAGAGCGACGATAAATAACAAAACGGGGCGAAAAAAGACAGCCATCCGGAGGACGCACAGGGATTATATAAATAACCTCACCACTGAGCCACTTGAGTCAAAGTTAGTTTCCAACCGGCAGGATAAAAAACAACAAAAACCCCAAAGCTAGCCGTGAAAACGGCGCCAAGTTTGCAGTAATGACTTGGTTTCTGGCTTCCAGAGAGAATCAGGAGCTGGTTTTCACAGGCTACTTGCAAGCTGGGCCATTTGGGCAATCAGAATAGATTGTTAAAATTAACAGTTTGAGTTGGCAGCGCTGAATTCTTGCAACATCGAAGCAACAGCTTACGCGAAGCTCATTGGGGGGCCACGGCCAACTTGTGGGGGAGCTGTGACCTTCACACAGGCACGATGTCCTGCAGGGCACAGTGACACGCGGAAGGACTGTAGCTGTCAGGGGCGCAGGGGCCTGCTGTCAGAGGAAGGGGGCTGTCGTCGGGGGCATCGAGCATCCGGGGCAGTGGGCTACCACGTGTGGTGGGTTCCGGGAGGCACAGAGGTGCAGACATGCTGGACTCAGCGTCAGGGTCTGGACACTTGGCTGGGATGGACCGCGTACCCAATGCCCAGTCTCCTTGGCGACTGGGGAGGGCGTGGATGCTGGTGAGGATGCAGCGGGGTGAGGGCATTGTGGGCACTCTGTGGAAATGGGGCGGGCGGTCCCGGAACCAGGCTGGGGCTGCAGGGAGCCTCCCGTCAGCGTGGAGGAAGCCACCGACCAGACACCAGTCCCGCAGGTGTGCACAGGGACTGGGGCAGACACTCTATTGAATGATCGCAGGGGTCAGTCCGTGATCCCCTGCCACCCACCACAACAGCGAGATCGCGACTCATGTGGCGGGCTCGGCTCCTCCTACCGCCCACGTCCGTGACAGCCCCAACCCTAAAAGCCATCACTTGGCACGTGGGAGCAGTTCTGAGCCACAGTAAAATCGGTCAGGTCTGCAGATGAATTTTAAATCTGGAAAAACCCTTAGATGATCACCACAGCAACTGTAACTAGGCAAGGATGCAGCTTCCTCGGGAAACAAAGTCTGAAGCCGGGGAGCAGCTGGGCTCTGGCACCGATGGCCCGGAGGGCGCCGGGGTCTGGGCGCCCACAGGTCATGGGGAGGGCGGAGCCATGGCTCAGGGACTCCTTTGACGGGCACCAGAACTCAGCGTCGGGTACTGAGACCAGCCCCGCGTCCATGGGTGGCCGCTCACCGCACCTCTCCTTCCGCGTCCAGGGATCTCGGCGCCTCAGTGTTTGCCGGGCACCTGCTACGTGTCGGCCGCGACCTCCGAGTGCAGACGCTGCTCTCTGGGACAGGCCACAGGCAAATGGACGAGCACGGCACCACCCACGGGGTGGCATGCCAGAGGGCGCGGGAGCAAGGAGTGGAGCCCATTCAAGGCCGCGTGGCAGGGCAGGGATCTCAGTGACAAACACCGGCCCTGCCATTACTGGGGGACCAGGCCTCCTGGGCAAAGATGCAAGAGGGGGCAGATTTGGTGTGGTTGGGGAACGGAGGCCAGGGCGGCAGGAGAGGAGGAGGCAGGGAGGCCGAAGCTCAGAGTCGGCCCGCGAGCCTCCTGGGCCCCGGGCCCCGGGCTTTCCACACTTAGAATCAACGTTCACAGTGTGCGGGGCCTCCTCCCATTCTGCGTCCCTCAGCGCTGCTCCACGAGCCCTGGAAGTCACCGACACTGGGACTCCGCAATTGTCGACCGGAGTGTTGAGCGAATGAAAGCAAGGATTCTGGACTGAGCGCTTGGCCCCCAATTTCCGTGGAGCAGGGGACAGCCGGTGGCTGGTGGCCCGTAGATGGGACAGCGCCCTGCTCGGCTGCCTCTTACACTTTCAGACTCTGCCACCACGGGCTACCAGAGCTACCGGCCGCTGGATGGCCTCATCTTACCTTGATTTCCATTAGAACAGCCTTGGGCATTTTGCTCTTTCTTTTTTTCTTTCTTTAATTCAACGAATGTTTCCACTTGCTTCTCCCAAGCACCATCTTGGGCAGAGGGACGAGCTTCCAAGGAGAGAGAGGCGCCCCGCAGAAGGTTCGGGTCCCAGGCCCCTGACGGCAGATGCATGAGGCCCGCGCGTCCTCGGGGCGGCCAGAGGTAAGGTTGGAGCATGCAGGAACCGCCATGCACTGCCTGTGTCTCGAGGGAAAGTAACCCCGGCCTCACCTAAGACCCGTGGTGCATCAAGAAAAGGACACTGCGAGCTCCAGGATGCAGACGATCCAGCAAAGCACAGACAGGGGTAAAGGGAGTTCCCAAGACGCGGGTGAAGGGGATTCCAGGCCCAGCTCCGCATTCTCAGGAGAAACCAGTGTGGGCGGAGAAGGCCAGGGCTCCGGGCAGGAGTCTCCAGGGAAAGTGGAGGTAAAGCCTCCCTGGGTGTGGCCATCTTGACAGGAATTCTGCTCTGGCAGAGGATGGGAATAAGGAAGTGATGGGGACACAGAGACGAAGCAGACAAGCATTAAGAGGCATTAACTCTGGGGAGCAGGTGTGGCTGAGGACGCAGTTTGACTTGGGACCTCGTGCCGAGGTGTCGCGTGGAAGGCTGGATGAAAGAAGAGGGTTCACAATCCAACGTGGAGAGCTCAGTGTGGCGGGGGGCACACCCAAATGGTATTGAGACCCACGGGACCAGACGAGGTCGCCACGGGAGCCAGGGTAGACGGAGAGATGTGGCTTGCAGACCGAGTCTTGGGGAACACCTGTGATGTTTATGGGATGATCTGCGTGGAAGGAAATTACTGGAGAGGGTGGTGTCCTGGAAGCCTAGAGCACAGAGGGGCTGACCACCCGAAACTGTGCTCTGGGTCAAAGAGCATGAGGACAGAGGACCAGCCCTTGGCATGATGTCCATGTATGGACGGCAAGATGAGGGCGGGGGTCCCAATGGAGCGGATTCGAGAAAGCCTGGCAGCTGTTGCCAGAGAGAACGGGCAGCTCTCGGAGACAACATGCTGCTGTCCCATGGGACCCAGTTCTGGACCTCAGAGAGCTCTAGTACTTTTATTGTGGTAGGGGGACAAGGGCCCGACTCCAGTCACCCTGAGCCTTACAGGGAGCATCCTGGCCCAGTGGGTTCAGTGCAAATCCAGTTCATGCTGCTCACTAGCTGAGTGGCATTTGGCAAGTGACTTAATCGCTCTGGGATTTAGCTTCCCCGATTCGGAAATGGGACGATGACAGGACCCACTTCATAGGGTCATAATGGGCTTGAAGCGAGAGAGTTCTTGTTAAAAATAGTCCCTGGCACCCAGTAAGTACCTGGCTTCTTTTTAGGGTAAGATGCCATTTGTTCTTCCTTCGCCCTTCCTGACTCCCATGGTGTGTTGCCCCGAGACCTCCCGGCCCTAACGCCCCTCACAATCGCTGTCCCAGCCTGTGCACAGGGTCTGCGCGGCCCTGAAATGTTTATGTGCAAGGAAAACGCCCCCATCCGCTGACTTTTTCACAGAAAATAGAAACACGGGACAATGAGTCACCTGAGAGCATTTTGCAGTCCACCGGTGTCCCTCCATCTAGGACTCAGAGCCTTTCCTCCCATCCCGTGCACCTGCTGCTGGGTGTCTGCCCATCCAGGACCACGCCAGCTCAGCGATGTTTCCGTCCAGCCCAGATCGACACCCACGATGTGTGAGGACTGGGAGGCCCAGAGTCAGCCTGGACTTGCCCCTTCCCACGCACCCCCACCCCTGCCCGCCCACCACAGCCCCTGAGCAGACGGCTCCCGCTCCTGATCCGTCCTGGGATGTGTCCACGTCTCCCCTCTGCAGCCGTGCCCCAGGCTGAGACGCCAGGCTTCCCAGCAGTGGGTAAGGGGCCTCCCTGCCCCTCCATAGATCAATCCCCAGTGCGATGCTCAAAGGATGTGCATCAGACCCTGTTAAACCCCTGCTTCAGCCCCCCAGTGGCTTCCCTTTCCCTTGGAACTAGATTGAGCTCCTTCTCACATCCAGTAGAGCACCCGGGGCTTGGCGCCACCCTCCTTGGGACACATCTCCTGCCCACTGGGCACGGACTGTGCCCCTCCTTCCCCGGGCACCAGGGACCCGAGCACTTGCATGACCTGCCACCCACCTAAGCTTTGCCCTGTCTGGAATCCTGCCCTTGTGAACCCGTCACTTCATTCTGTCCCTTCTTCCCTGCATGGCATTTGCATGACCTGAACTCGGTCATCCTCCCTCTGCGGGGGGCTCACTCTCCCTCCGTGGGGGCACAGGCCGTCTCCCCCACCACTGGACTCCCCTTCCGGAATCACCCAGAGCCGCTGACATGCAGCAGACAGCCAACATTTGTTGAATGCATGAATGAATGAATGAATGAATGATCTCATCAGCAAGTGTAGCATGCTGGCCCTCCATGCTGGAAATCAAATGGAAATAGGAACTCTGAAGAGATCGCCAATCTCGTTCCACTCAAGGTTCAACCTTCCTCTTCGAATGCTTTGTTCAGAAATCAGAGCTCTAAGACATTGCCACATTGGCACCCTGATTTTGTACCGGTTTCTCTTCCTCGGCTCCCGCCACTGATGAAGCATCAGTGTGTCCAAAATAGAGACCATGATGAATGCAGGGAAGGGAGAAAGGAAATTGGACGAGGCACAGAAAAGGCTGAATATCAGAATTGGCTCTGGCGCACTTTCCTGGCATCGGATGTTTCCTAAATGAAACTCCAGGCCCCCGGAGAAGGTGCTGCTGAGAATCACCGACCTGTTGCCCCCTCGGCAGGAAATCTGTATTTCCGCAGGCTTCCTATCTCCCTGGGAGGCGCCGGGCCAGGGACGGGGCTTCCGGGGCCGCAGGGAGCGGGCTCAGGTGCCGAGCAGCCGTTCCAGGCTCCGCACAGCGGGCAAAGAGAAGAGCCATACCTCTGCCTGGACCCCAGCAAGCAATATCCTTTCTGGATAACATCTAATGAAACGTTGCTCCTTACTGTGCCGGCCAGTGTATTATGGCAGGTAATAAGGCTGGACAGTCCCCATCAGCGGGGGCTTAGTGACAGCTACCCTTGGTACATGGTCTCAATAAACAGTCAGAGAAGCAGCCTGGGAAATTCTCCACCTGCTGCAAAGTCTGCTCCCAAACTCTGGAGGAGAGGGGCCATCCCAGCAGACTCTCAATGCCAGCCAGGTGGGCACACAGCCCTGGGTCCTTTATTACAAGATCAGAGGCCTGGAAAGGCGGTGGGGTGGGTGGAGGGCCACCCAGACGGGGGAGGGGGTTGCCCCCTGCCCATCAGCGGCCAGTCTCAGGAGCGCCCCCCACGGGCTGCCATGCACCTGTAGCCCAGACCAGAAAGGCTCTGGCTGATGGGGCCCACTGACCTCTGGGGAGGAGTGGCTCCAGGTGGGATTGGGGCTTCCGGAAGGAAATGAGAACCACACCCAGGACCCCAAGCCCCCCATAGAGGGATACAGGAGAGGACCACAGCTGATGAGGAGGATGGGCCCCAGGGGCAATGTTCTTAGCCCCCAGCACCACCATGGAGGCCACGGGGATGGGCCCCCTGAGCTGCTCAGTCCTACCCTCTGTTTTCCCTCCTTCTTCCTTGTTTCTTAGTCTCTGCTTCTCTTTCTTCTTTGTGTTCATTCCCTCTCTCTCATGCTGAAAATATTGCCCTGAGACTTGATCTGCTCACTTAACAGCACATGATGGAAATCTCCCCAGTTCAGCAGATATAAACCAAAATTATTCCTTTTAATGACGCCGTTCTGGTCTGCAGTATGGACGCACCGCAGTTTATACCCCTGCCTCGGATGGGCGTCTAATTTAACCCCGTTCCCCACCCCCATCCCACCAGTACTGAAAAAAAAAACAAAAAAAAAACCCCAAAGAACAAAGAAAACAAAACCGAAGTCGTGTCGAACCGGTTCCTGTGGTTCTTACAGGGCATTTTTTCTGGAATGGAAGGTTTGCAGATGGAGACAGGTGTGTGTTTAGTTGTAATTGATGCCCGCAGGGCCGAAGCCACTCGTCCCCGCGGCCACCCAAGCGAGCTTTCCCCGCGAGCCCGCCGGCACCGCGCGCTGGAGGGTCCCCGTGTTTGCAGTCCAGCTCGGGACACGGGTGCCTCGGGGGAGCTGGGCAGCATCGGGAGGCACAGACGCGGGGAAGGAGGGGAGACGCGGGTGCGCAGCCCCACCCCCGTCCCTCCGCACCCCTGCCCCGGGCGCGGCCGCGCTCACCTTCTGCAGCAGGTCGATCTCCTGCTGTTTGGCGTGGAGGACAGCCAGGGCCTGCTCATGCTCCAGCTCCAGGTGCTGCCGCCGTTCTGCGGCCTCTCGCATGTGCTGCGGGGGACAGGCGGGGTCAGCGCGGGAGCCGGGGTCCTGTGCGGCCGCCCTGGCTCTCCCCGCCCCCTCGCCCCTTCCCCCTGGGGGACCCAGACGCCAACAAGCCTTCCACCTCGAGTTGCCTTGTTTTTTCAACGCCCTGAGCACTGAGCGGAACCAGAGGTCCTCGTGCGAAGGCGAGCTCTCGGGTCCGTTCCCAGCCCAGTGCGAGCAACAGCCCCAGGTTATGGATCCTCGCCTACCTAGCGGGTAGCGCTCCAAGCCTTTGGGGGCGATTTACGTCCTGCAACCCTCCCATTCACCTAGGAGGCAGGCACTGTAACGGGGGAAACAGAGGCACAGGGAGCTTCTCCCGGCCCATCACACCCTGGCAAGTGGCCGTCCCAGATTCGGGTCAGGCTCCATGGAGCCTCCGAATCTCAGGCTTCGGCGCTGTCCGCCGGCGCTCTGCTCCAGCCACACTGGCCTCCTTCGCAAGCATTCCCGGCAGGCGCTGACGGGGACCGCACTGATACCGCTCGGACGGTGGAGACGCGCCTCCGGGACTTCGGGGCCATACGGGGCAAAGTACAGCATTTAAGAGCCGCACGGCCGGAGTTCAAATCCCAGCGCTGAGCTTGGCCCAGTGCCTTAACCTCTCTGTGCTTCACCTTCTCCCCCCGGATTATTCATTAGCATCATTAGCCATTTGTAAATGGTTAATTAACAACACGCTAAGTAACTGTTGTTGACGGCTAATTATGAATCAGCGCCTGCTCCGTGCAGGTGTTGTGAATGTCTTACGAGGTGCGGGGTACTTGGCATCTGCGAAGTCCTGGGTCTCCTTTCTCTCTGAGCCGAAGGAGCCCTGTGCACGTCATGTGGCACGGCGCCCTGAGGCCGCTCCAGCGCATGCGCGGGGAAGGAGCTTGCAGGGAGGGGCGGAGCCTGCGGGGAGGGGAGGAGCCTACAGGGAGGGGAGGAGCCTACGGGAGGGGAGGAACCT
>NC_138381.1:80319781-80336732 GCF_054177405.1 Leptonychotes weddellii
GCAGAAGGAGGGGAGCATCTTTCCGCAGGACCGCTAGCGGCTTGGACCGCGGCACCGATAAGCTGGTGGCGAAGAAGAGGCTGCGCTCCCATCGATGGGCACTCGCTGTGCGCTGCGCACCCGCCAATGCGCGCACCGCCTCGTCCGACGCCGGCAGCTGGACGCTGCGGCCACCGCCGGCCGTGGGCGCCGGACCCGGAGCAGCCGAACGACTTGCTCGCTCGAGGCCACACAGCGCGGAAGCTCTCCAGGGCGGCAAGCCTCCCAGTCAGGGTCCGCCTGCTCTCCGACCTCTCCTGGCCCGAGGCCTCCTACCACGCGCCTTCTCCACCCTGAAAGTCCGCTGCGGGCAGATGGGCGGCTTCGGGCTCTGAGCGCCAAGCTGGTTTGCATGAACAATGACGCAGCTGTCTAATTACACTATTGTTCCGGCTAATTTCTGAGCTTCTGTTTATTTTGGAAGCGCACACTGCCGCATGCAGCCCGGGTACTCTTTATTTAGCTTCGGGAAGGAAGCTATTAGTGGAAGGAGGAAACCATCTTCCTTACAAGGATTCATGAGGAACACCGACCGAACTCGGAGATGGTCCGAGCGCGCCGGGGCAGGCTTCACGGCCGCGGGGGCATCGCGGGGCGGCAGACCTTCCGTGGGCTCCATGCCTGGACTTAACGGGTCGGACGGACAAAAACCACTGGCTTCGGAATTGCTGGGGCTGATGAGCCGGTCACTGTGGAGTGGCTGTCAGGAACGCACATGTGTGTACAAATACATGCCCCTCGTGCGGTACGATGTTCGAGGCCGTGATGCCCCAGCAGGGAGGACCAATTCGTGGGAGCTCGGACCACACCTGTCCCTTCAACATCCCCCCCCACCACCACCACTGCCCCTGCACCTGCTGCCCTTCCCAGCCACACGGCTCCGGAGGCGTCTCCGCTGGCCACGTCCACACCCTCACTTCCCGCTCTGCTGTCTGGCCTCCCCCACCACTCAGCTGACACCCCCTGCCTGACACCCACGCCGTCCAGCCCGCAGCCACCCATCCCTTGGCACCTCTCCAGCCGGCAGGCTCCCCTCGACGGGCACGCTCTGTGCCCCGCCGCTCCCCTCCTTCCCCGCCACTCCCTTCCTCCTGCGTGGTCTCTCCACCCCAGGATGGTTGCTTATACCCTTTCTGGGGCGGATAGCCCGCCTCCCGGCTGTAGCTGCCATCCATAAACTCTCGCTCCCAAATGAAATCCTTATCTCTTCGCCGGTGGCCAACTGCCCACTCACCCTCCCCACCCAGAGGGACAGGAGGAATCTCAAATTTAGCCTGTCCAAAACTGAGTTCTGGACTTTCTCTCCCAAACCACTTGCTCCCCAGTCTGCCCATCTCAGCAATGACACCACCATCCACGCAGTTCCCCCTTTGCCCCCCCCCCAATTCCTTCCCGCTCAATATTCAGAGTTTGCAAAGTGCTTCTGTGTGCTGGCCATAACCACACACACAGGTGGTCTTCCTGCCCCCAAAAGGTCCCCGAGGACATCCAGTACGCTCTCCAGGACAGAAGTCACCCCCACGGCTTTATGTGTCCACCCGACTGGGCAGAGGTGCCCAGGGAGCTGGGGAAGTGTTATTTCTGGGCGCGTCTGAGAGGGGTTTCCAGAAGACAATGGCATTTGAATGGGTGAGAGAGGAAAGGAGTCGCCCTCCCCTACGTGGGTGGGCCTCATCTATTCCACTGAGGACCCAAAGGACAAAAAGGTGGCAAAAGGGCCAGTTTGCTCTCATCCTCTCCTGCCCTCGAACACCTGTGCTCCTGGTTCTCAGGCTTTCAGACTCAGGTCGGGACTTAAAATCAGCCCCCAAATCTCAGGCGTCCAGACTCAGACAGAATTGTGGACGGCAGATCAAGACCTGAGCTGAGATCAAGAGTCAGACACTTAATCGACTGAGCCAGCCTAAAGAGAGACTATTCTTGATGACATCATCCGAGCATCTTGATTCAGCCATGCCTAAAGCCTAACATATCTCTCATATACCCCACTTTATCAACCAATGACTTTCCTCTTTTTTTTTCCTCAAACTATTTGACATAGGTTTCTATGAACTTTATCCCAAATTGCCCGAACTAAAATATTTTTCAACAACATTTACGGCTGCCACAAAATGTAATTCCATCATGTCTTACATTATGCACTGAAATTTCATGACTTTTTATTCTTGCTTCTCAAAATAAAGAGACAGCTGGTGGATCATGACAGCTTTGGGGCTGTTTCAATTCCCTGTTTGGGGTAAGAAACAGCCAGAGAGCCAAAGGAGCTTTCCAGAAGTAAGTGACACCTTCTCAGCAGCAGAAAGAGTATAAACTGGAGGTCAGGGAGGCAGGGGTGGGGTGGGGTGGGTGGGGTCAGGGTGCTTGGTTTACCACGACAGTCATCCTGTCAGGGGGCCTGGGCAGGCCTGGTAGATACCAGCTACCATGTCTCTCCACCACTGGTCAAGCAAAGAAGTCCTAAGCTCAAAGTTGCTGGCAGGAGATTACCTTAGCCACAGGGTACCCGTGGTGTGTGGATCTGGAGACCCAGGAGTCCAGCAACAGAACCAACCAAGGGGATGTCCCTGGAACTCTGGGCAGATGGCCAGTCCAGAGGACGTACGCAGAGGCCACACTTCAACCCTTCAACACTGGGACCTTCCACCCCAGGAAGGAGCCAGGGGAGGAGCTCAGGGATCAGGTGGAAGGAAGGGGAGTGATGTGGGAAACCACAAACCTGCATGATCCCGCATGTGGGGCCGCAGCAACTAGCCCTCCTTGGTGCTTATTGTAGACTGTACACCTATGTCCTTCTTGTCCCTGTAAGCAGGTTGCTGGCATGGTCTTCCCAGCCCCACACATCAGCATCCTCATCCTCACCTAAGCACAAGTTCTGGAAAGATTATTGTGCTAAGTACTTCATACACACGACCCACTGAATCTTTGCAACAACTTCGGTGGCAGGCAATATTTTTACTCCCGTTTATAGAGAAAGAAACTGAGGCCCAGAGAGCTTAAGTAACCTGCTCAAGGTTGCCCGGCCAGGAAATGATGAAGCAAGGACTTGAACCCAGGGAGCCCAGCTCCCTGACCTGTGCGTACATCCCTTCACTCTGTCATCTCCCTGCTGGGCGGGAGGCTTCCCATGGGATCCTGCCCGTGTGTGTGGGATGTGCTGATACGCAGCAGGCTTCCCGCAAGAGAATCAGCGTGAGACCGTTTCACGCAACGTCTCTGAAGCTCTCAGGCTGGAAGACACACTCTGTGCTCGGCCACAAGACGAGGTGTGTGCCGTGTGGCCGGGGCAATAAAGAGCAGCCTCATTTCTCCTGGGAGCCAATTCACGTCGTCATTCCTATGATTTCCTCATGCCGTCCTGATTCCGCTGTCCCTGGCAGTGCTAGGACCCACGGGTTCTCACAGAGAGCCCGAAAAACCCTGGCTTTCACCCAAACCCAAACCCCACCAAATTCCTAATATTCGGCTTCGCTTCCCTTTACACATAGCTTCCCGATTCTGGGGGCACGTGCCCCGTTCCACAGGAGCATTTCACATCCGAGAAGCACTAAGGATTGGGCACTGCAGCAAGGAAGGCCCGTCTGAAACACACACCCTGCAGCGGGATTTCTTTTTAAAGCGGCGACGTTTATAGCTGGCTGTCGACGTCAGCACCAGCATTTCAGTGGCCTGCAACGCTCAGACATTAGAGGGCACACGAGGAGCACCCCGCATCATCTCCTCAATGTTAGATCAAAGGGGGCTGTGTCTTCTGCTTCGGATCCTGCCCTGCGTGAGCGAAGAAATTAAGGAGAAACTAATCTCACTTCATAGGAGTTACCGGTAACACGTTTGATGCCGCCTTCATGGGCTCCTGTTTGCACTGTGGCAATAGCAAGGGCTCTCTGCACACGATCTCCCTCCGCATAACATCTGGTGGAAGGAACCCCGGCACTGGCCAAGCTCACGCCTTGAGACACGAGGAAGACGGGGCATCTCCAGCTGTTGGTTTGTCTTCCGTGTCCTGTGACTTCCTGTCCCGCCTCTGCAAGCCAGATTCATTCATAACGGGAATTAGCACGCAGACAGAGCCGTGTGCATTCTGGAAGCGGAAACGGATTTGCCAAAGTGTCTTCGTTTCTCACACCGCAAAAAATTAGGAAGTGGGGAGCCCCTTTGACAACACCTGGGAGCTTCCCTGACTCCCGATTTGTCCTTAGTCCCGTGGACTGGCCCTTGCTCCCCGCCGGCCCCCAGTGCAGGTGGAGACGCAGGGACAGGGGCACTCAGCCTGCGCAGTGGGTCAGACCCACCCGCCCTGGGCCCCAGCACGCTCCTCTGTCAAACGGAGGAAGAAGCCCACCTTCCCAAGGTTGCTGGAAGGACCAGATGAAATACTAGATTCACGGTGACCTGCCCAGAGTTGAACGCAATTATTGGTGAGTTCCAAGTGTGCCATCTGATTATGTTTTCCATGTTTTCTGTCCTCTTCATTGTTCTAGCTCCCCTTCCCTACCTTCTTTGGATTGTCTTTTTTGTGTGAGTGTTGGGCATTTCCTTTTCATGTATCTACTGAGTGTTGGGCTATAAATTTTTACCTAATTTTTAGTGGTTGCCCCAGGAATCTCAATATACGTGTTTAAATTTAAATAATTTACTCAGAATTGTAATTTGCCTCCCCAAGTGGAATGTAGAAACACAAGCACAGCTCAGTGTCTTCACTTTCCCTCTTTATGTTGTGGTTGTTGTGGGTACAATTACATCTATATACATCCAAAAACCATGGAGATTCGCTCAGTGGTGAGAGTCTTGACCCGCGAACAGATGAGCCCTGGGGAGGTGACCTGCGAGAGTAGGAGTTGGTTAGAAGTGTGATGGGCGGGGGATTCTATGCAGAGGGGATTGTATGTGCAAAGGTCCTGTGGTAGTAAGGATCATGGCAGGTGCCAGGGTGAAGGAAGGCTGGTGTGACTGGGGCCATGGATGGGATGGCCAGGACAAGAGAGAAAGAAAGGATCGCATGCCTCTGGATGCAGCAGCTGAGTGGGCAGGGAAACAGGGAAGAAATGAGACTCGATTTCTCATTTCAGGGACTGTGGGCTTTGGCTGAAGCGCAGTTTACTTCCTGAACACGTGCCTTCATGTATCCAAACATCATTATGGAACACTTATTCCATGCCAGATGCTTGGAGGCTTGTAATAGAATAATGAACAAGTGAAAGATTATTTTTGTTCTTGTGAAGCTTACATTCTGGGGGCGGGGAATGCAGGAAATAAATGGGTTATCTATCAAGTGAATGGG
This sequence comes from Leptonychotes weddellii, assembly GCF_054177405.1. Lineage (NCBI taxonomy): Eukaryota > Metazoa > Chordata > Mammalia > Carnivora > Phocidae > Leptonychotes > Leptonychotes weddellii. Next base: position 80,325,099 of record NC_138381.1, read on the forward strand.
AGTTTCAAGGACCGATAAAGGATGATGGTGAGGCAGGGGAGTGTGCAAGGGGAGAAGGATGTAGTAGAGACTCTACTCAAGCTGGTGAGGGAGGTGACATTTGGCCAAGACCCCCATGATGACAAGGAGCCCATTGAGGAAAGTTTCAGGGAGAGCTCAGTGAGGCAGGACCCAGCTCGGTGTGAGTGTCTGCGGTGCAGGGGTGAGCAGGAGGGGGTGGTAAGAGGTGCGGGAAAGGGGCAGGTCTGGAGCAGAGGATGCAATCCCCCTCCACGGTCCTGTGCGCCCCCAGGATGACAGGTGGAAGCCCTCACTTGGGTACACATTTTGGCCACTAGGTGTGGCCCTGACTCATTGGTCCGTGAGTGCAGGTGGATACGCAGTGTACCCTGTTGTTGTGTCTGCCAGGGAGGAGAAGGCCGTGTGCAATGTGCAGGGCACGTCCTGGGGGCTTCAGAGTCTGCATGGACTCCTGGACATGAGGCCCCAGGGCAGGGTGCGCACGCACCACACGGGAGTGTGCAGGGCTGGAACCCAGAAACGCTGTCTCGGTGCAGCGTGCACCTGCTCCCCACTCCACGCCAGCCCGCCCAAAGGTTTCTTAACCTGATGGAGGGGCCCCTCGTCCCACCGCTGTTTCAATTTTCATTTTCCTGATGACCGTGAAGTTGAACACCTAGCCCGCTCAGCAGCTCGGGAGTCTGATGGGCTGGCTCGGCACCAGGGATGAGGGTCTGAGTCTCGGAAGGGGACCGGGTCCCACCTTCTGCCGGATGCAGAACAGGATGTGTGTGTGTTCCGCAGCGCCCGCCAGGGGCCAGCGGGCACTTGGCCTCTTGCAAAGTCTCTCCCCGCAGTGCTGGAGGCAGCCAGGGAAGCTTCAGAGCAGCAAATTTCCTGTTTCTGGCTGGTATCTGAACATCGAGATCACGCTATCAATGCCTGGATCAGGCCCATGGAAGGTTTTGCTGGAGACGGAGCCCTCCGCATTATTCTCCTGTTGCAGAAACCCCCGAGGGTGTTATCGGAGCCTGAGTATCTGAACATAGGACACGAGCCACAGAACATTAATTACGGTGGAGAACGGCCGCAGGCAGGTCCGCACAGGGCTGAATCTCCGGGCGGGTGCCAGGAAAGGGAGGGGCGCGGGGAAGGAGCCGCAGATAAAGGAAGATTATAATTGTTACTGGGAGAGTCACTTATTAATCCCAGATAAGCAGTTGTTCATTAACACAAAATAAGCCTTAGATTATCTACATTTAAATGGACTAATCTGTTGATTATGAGAACAGAACCCGGTCCTGAATGTTTTTTTCCCTTTTCCTTTGAATCACAAAATACAATGCGCTGTTTAATTATTGGAGCACGTCTCTATGCACCTGAGTCAGACTTCCAGACCTGGCACGGGGTGCTGTGCGTTCTGGTCCTGTTGCTGGAAGGGAGACTGACACAGGATCCCTTGTAACCTGCTGCTGGCCTCGCGTGCATCCGACCAAGAGCGCTCAGGACTCTCAAGTAACTGGAAGGTCCCAACCAGGCCTGTAACCCCCAGCCCCACTCCGCAGTCTTGCTGGAGAGGCCTGTGATCAGGTGCAGGCCTCACTCCATCCCATCTGCAGGGCCCTCTTTCCAAGCACGGTCACACTCATAGGCTCTGAGCAGACATGAACGTGGGGGACACTGCTCACCCCATCCCGGCCATCCAGCAGCTTCCCTCCGCGGCCACAGTCCCGTCCCCAGGAGCTGCCCCTGCTGGGCCCTGTCTGCTTCGCGGCCTCCGTCATCCGTGTCCAGGCTGAGCTCTTTGGGGCCGGCCACTCTCCCCTGCCAGGGCTCTCGCCCCGTCCTCAACTACAGATGGACGTCTGTTCCGTCTGACAGACAGCACTGCCTGCCGGGCCCTGAGCAAGAAGACAGAGGAAAGGGAGGAGGCAGCTGTGCTTGGGACTCTTCTCTCCACGGGAGCTGGTCTGACGCTCAGGACCTAGGACGCCCTGAGCCCCAGGCAACAGGAGGTCCGTGTGGAAAGCACTCAGCCTTCTTGCAGAATCCTTGAGTCCGAGACGCTGGAGGAGAAGACTTAGGTCTTCCTCTGGGTTCCACTGGGTCTCTCACCAGGGTGATGGCAACAGCCTGCGAGGTGTCCGAGGCGCTGGGAAACCCGCGTCCTCTTCCAATCAGCATTTGGGTCACACTCTTCAGGCTGCTCAAGCGCCGAGTTACCTGGCAGCCCCTGATACGGCGGAAAGGCCTCCAGAGGAACTGTGTGCTGGTGGACTTATGATTTACAGAATGCATTACAGACCATCAGAGAAGAGCCGCACGGCGTCTTGAGCTAGACTGAATTCCCAGTGATATTTGGAAACAAAAAGCCAACATATGACCGTGACCACTAGACTGATTATCAGTTGGGACAGACACGGAATGCAGGCCGGTACAGCGTGGGGCTGTGGTCACACCTCATTAGCATAAAATGGGCATGCTGCATTCGCAGAGTGTCGTGTCCCTCCCGCCCCCTTCACTCGGGGGCTTGGAAGACGGCGTCAGCTACAAGGCTACAAAATTTAGTCAGCCGGGAGCGCCAGACCGCCGAGTGACGAGACGCTGTGATTGCCATCTGAGCGTCACACTTGAACCCAAATGCGTCCGCCTCACGCATCATCTGGTAACTGAAAGGAGCCGCCTTCTTGATGATTAGCAGGACGTCCCTGAGCCGCTGTGGCTCATTCACTCAGTAAAGCTGAACAGAGAGGCGTTTTGTGCGGCAGGTAGCAAGCGGAGGGCTGTGCTCGGACCCGGCACTGGAGCCGTGGGAGTGTGGGGGCAGGGGGCGGAGGGTGGGAGCCCAGAGAGGCCCGTGCAGGGGTGAGGCTTTGGGTGGCGAGTGACCGGTCCATGGAGGTTTGGGGGCGGCGTTGGGACCCAATCTCAGTTTGAACGGTGCTGTTCTCGCTGCCATGGTCAATGCAACAGGCAGGTTAGGATGGCAGGGCGGGGCCTGGAGACTGAGAGAGGCAAGTGCCAGAAGCCTGGGCGCTCCCGGCTGCCCCGTGTCCCTGTGGGGCCCTCATGGGCACTGACTTGTGCTGATGGAGACGGCTGCCCACCCACCTGCCCACCCAGTGCCACCCTTAGAAGATGGGTCCCTGTGCCGTGGCCCCACACGCCACCCCCAGACCACAGCTTAGCTTCTCCACCCTGGACTTCCCTGCCCCAAAGTCCCTAAGCTCTGCCCTCTGAGGACAGATGACACCCCTGGGGTGTTCGCCCCTAGATAGGAGGGCAGCCAGAGAGGGTGCTGTTGGCAGGTGCGAGGGACAGAACCTGGGCTCGAACCCGGGACGTCTGCCTGCGTGCAAGGCCCGAGTGCTGAGGTTCAACCCCGGGGCCCGACGGGCAGGGCGGTGGGCTCCACGCTGCTGGTCAAGGTACATGGCCCCCACCCACTCCAGGTAGGAGGAGAGACCGGCCCCAAGCACGCAGGTCAGGGGGACACACAGAGGTTTGCGCCGGTGGGAATTCACACCCCTGAACCTATGCATGAGGACTCCTCTGCTCTCAGATAGATCGGTGCTGTTACTCACCTCCTTCAAATCGTCTCGGGTGGGGCAGGCTGAATTCCGCCTCCCAAGGACACCCACCTCCCGATCCCTGCGGCCCGTCATCATGTCCCCTCACCCTGCAGGTGCGGTTAAGTGAGGGCGTTGAGGGGAGACTGCCCGGTGGGCCCAGCAGCGTCCAGTACAGCGTCCTTGTACGCAGGAGGCAGACACGAGCGAAGGTGGAGGCAGGCGCCGTGCGCAGCCAGTAGAAGGTGGAAAAGACTCGGAACAGAGTGTGTGCACAGCCTTCAGACAGGAACACCCTGCCCACGCCCTGCTCTCGGACGCCTGGCCCCCTGCACGGCGGGGGACACATTCCTGCTTCTTCAGCAATGGGAAGCCAGTCCACGCGGTGTCCAGGCTCGGCACCACTTTGGGTCCTGGTCTTGGAGGCTGCCCTGCAGGGGGTCCCTGCCCTCCAGACCCCAATAAGCCCCCTCCCCAGTCGTGCCAATCATAAAGGTCTCCAGGCCGCCCGACGCCCCCTGGGCGGCCACGGTGCTCGGCACTAGCCTTCCCAACGACGTGAATCCAGCTGGCGTGAGCAGAGCCCCGGGGACACAGCCACGGATTCCCAGCCCAGCCGCCACCGATTCACCCACCACCCCAAGTCGTCCCGAGCATGGAAGGCAGGGTGGGACGGACGTGCTCTGTGCCTTCAGAGAGCTCAGGCCCTGTCTGTGCACCGCGGAAATGCATGATTACGTGGTAGGACCTCCTTTCCGTCGGGTGCTGTCCTAAATCTAGAGCAAACGGTGGACAGCAGACTGGTCAGAGCCAGCCTGGGCCCTGCCTTCGGGGAGGTCGAGGCGGGCATGTACAGAGCAGGGGTTTTGGTAAATTCACAAGGGTGTGTAATCATCACACAAATTCCAGAATGTTCCATCACCCCAAAGAAAAGCCATCGCTCCCCATTCCCACCTCACCCCAGACCCTGCCAGCCAGGAATCTGCTTCCCTCCGAGAGCCAGCGGTTTCCCCCCATGGGAGGACGGTCCCTTCAGTTGAGGGCGGGCGGGGACTGCTGTGCTCGGACCCTGTCGGTACCGCACCCCAGGACCAGAGGTGATGATTAACTTAGTCTCCCATGTTTAAAAAAAGTTTCCTTAACGAGAATTCATTCAGCTTAACTCCGTGCCATCAGCAGCAAATCAACCCCCCCCATTAAATGTTGACGGGGATCCCAGCTCCTCAGGAATGCATGAAGGGCCCCCAGCTCCCTGCACCCTGATGAAGCAGCCTTCTGACTTAGCTATTCTCTTTATAACAAAGGTTTCTCTTTATAACAAAGGTGAGGAACAGCTTAAATTCGTGAGGTTTGAGAAGCCCACGTAGACGCCCCGGGGCCTCAACATGAGGACGCTGGGTTCCCACTCCGAGCCCCGCCCACCATCTCTTGCTCAGCTGAGTTTAGCATCCTCAGAAATGGAAATGTATAACTGGTTTCATGAGACCGCTTCCAGAAACATTTGGCTTTGTTATTTATCACTTTTGATATCATCCAAAGGGTGAAAACAGGGACGCCTGGGTGGCTCAGTCGGTTGAGCGACTGCCTTCGGCCCAGGTCATGATCCCAGGGTCCTGGGATCGAGTCCCGCATCGGGCTCCTTGCTCAGCAGGGAGCCTGCTTCTCCCTCTCTCTCCCTCTGCTTGTGCTCTCTGTCAAATAAATAAAATCTTAAAAAAAAAAAAAAAAAAAGGGTGAAAACAGCCCCGAGGGCCCTGAATGTGGGCGATGGCGTCAAACAGAGTCTCAACCCCTGTCCGCTTTGCAGTCCCACGGCCCCTCGTCCTGTGCACTGGCCCTAAGGGATGCAGAGGTGTCCCGGTCCTACCTTTAGGACCTGTTCTAGGTTCTCCAGCTTGGCTTGGAGCTGATGCTTCTCCTTCACGGCCGAATCGCGTTCTCTGGTCGCTACAGCGAGCGCGTGGTAGAGCCAAGCATGCTCCGCTCTCACCTACAGGGAGCAAGGGCGGAGAGAAGGGGCTGTTGACTGCATGCACAGTGGCTGGCATCTACCACTTCCTCCTCGGGGTTGTGGGGAATCTCCCCTCCCTCCCTCATCTTGGATCGTGGACTCCACGGTGGGTCCAGTCCTGCCGGGGTGAATGCGTGTGGACAATCAGCACCCAGCATCTCCTCCTCCTCCCGCCTCCCCCATCACAGCGGCAGGGACTGGCTCAGGAACGGAACTGTGACCCGGGCCTGGCCAATCAGTGCAATCCCATCCCCTGGATATAGTGATTGCTGGGGAGGGACCCAAGACCCAGTTGCACCCATGGAGAATGAGACATTGGACTGGTAGAGAAGCATGGGAAGCCTCTCCCTCTTTTGTCCACTGGACTTGGAAAGTTGAGGACACAAGGCTGGAGCTGGAGCCATCGTGAGGGGAGAATCCAACTGAGAACAGAGCCAACAAGATGGACATAAAACCAGGAGAAGCAGAGGGAGAAACAGGATCCTGAGGACCTAATTTGAGCACCCAGATCAAGCTGTGCCTGAAGCTAATATTTCCTTTCCAGTCACACAGGCCAATAAATTCCCTTTGTTTGCTTACACCAGTCTGAATCATTTCCTGTCCCTTTGAACGGAGAACCCTAACACATACAAGTATTATCCAAATTGTCCAGGATACTAATTCTTTTGTCTAAAAATTTCACTTTTGTCTTAAAAGTGCATAAAAATGGCGACAAGCCTCCATGTGCTTTAGGATGATGGATGTCCTAATAACCTCAGGAACCGCGTGCACTCTCAGACCACAGCTCCCAGGACCAGGTTCTGACCTTAGGTAGGAGGCACCGTCAACTCTCCATCTCTCTCCTATGGCTTCTTTGAAAGCAGTGAGGACATGCGACTGATGAGGGAAGATACCTCGGTTCATTCCCTGCTCATTTTTGCTGTGCGGCATATTTGAGCCCAACCACAGGCTTTTCATTTCTTTCCCTCCTCCCGGATCTTACAACGTGAATTATGGCTTCAATAACAGACTGCCACAAGTCATATTTGTCAGCTCCAAAAGAGGCCCTTTCTGTTGCAAGCACTCTGTGTACAGACTATGAGTTCAACCTGACAGTTTTTGTGGTGCCTGAAGAAAGGACGGCCCCCATGTGGCACTCCTGAATGGCACGGGGCTGCGGGGAGGCTGTTATTAAGGGGTCAGGGAGAGGTCTGAATCACAGGAGTATTTAAACGCCGTTCTGCTCCAGCATGAAGCATCAGGCAGCGAGCTTGGGAAAAAAAATTCAAATGCTGCAGGTGAAAAAGTCATGATCTATTTGAACTCACGCTTGAACTCAGACTTGAACCCCAACACCAGGGCACAGGTTTGCCAGAAGCCACCATTTCCCATGTTCTAACTCGTCAGGAGCAACGTCCAGGGCTCCATGGCCAGCCTCCCACAGCAGCCAGCATGCACCCCGATGAATATCAGGGCTTGCCTCCCTCTGATTGAAACCTCCCGTGGCTGCCACGGAAATTAGAACTGGGTCCAGACTCCTGCATGCTTCTGCAGCCTCTGGCCCTCCAGCTGTCCCATCTGACCTGCTGCCCCATACCACCACTCACTCGGGCTGCCCTGGTCTTCCCTTTATCCCGGAAACAAGCCATACTCATTCCTACCCCAGGGCCTTTGCACATGCTGTCTGCCCCACGGCAAGTACCTATCCCCCCGCTTCCCCCAATCCTGGAGGGTCTGGCTCCTTCTCATCATTTATGCCACCTTCTCAAGCAGGCCCTCTCCCTGCGTTCCAGGTGACAAAACCCTCCCCACTCGTCTGCCCCCAGTGGCCTTGCTGCTTGGCCGGGCTTTATTTCCCACAGGCATTTCACACTATCTGTGTAGCTGTTTACATTTCCCTGTGGTTGCTCCTCATTAGAGTCAAAGTCCCAGTTGGACAGGACTTGTCCTTGTGACCCAGTTCTCTGTCACTGGAGCCTGGAAGGGAGCCTGGTGCAGTCAGTGCTCCAGGAATGAAAAGGCACCGGGGGAGGACGGGCACATGCAAGGCGGCTGTGTTCCTGGCCAGATGGATTTTGCTGGTCCCTCCTGGTCTACTGTCCACCTACACTCATCGGGCTTCAGGCCTCAGGAGGTCAGTCTCCCAGACCATATGGTTCCTGATGAGGTTTGGCCAGCAGGAGGCACCAGCAGGAAAGCAGGGGCTGAGGAGAGGCAGGTCGGTGTTCCTGCCAGCAACCTGCAGGGGTGGTTTGTGCTCGGAAGCGCTCTCTCGGCAGGCCCGAAGCTGCTGTCCCTGGAACGGCCTGCTGGCAGGGCTGGCCGGTGGCGGGCGACTGGGAGTTTGGATCGCAGTCCAATCCCTATTCCCGATTCCCTAACTGATGGGAGGGCCTGCCTGTGTCCAGACTCTTTGTGCACAGCACGCGGTTTCTGCTGAGCACCTGCTCTCCTTCGGCGAGGCGGGGATTTGGGATGTGCCGGGGGAGTACAACAGCCCCCTCGACACTCCGGGCACCGGGGCTCTGCTGGGCTCCCTGGGACAACCCTTCACGTGTGCGGTGACGCCTGGTGCTGCCGGAACTGAGCTCGTCCCGGCTGACTCCTACGGGAGGCTCTGGAAGCTGGAGGCCGGCCACCCCTGGATCTTCCTTTCCCGCCACTGACGGTACTTTGTATCTCGCTGGTGATGGATCGTAACCATGAGCATGCTTGTGCGCTGAGCCCTGCAAGCCTTCCCAGTGAATCATGGTGCCTGGGCAGTCTTGGTGACCCCGACACAGTGTCCTCCCCCCACAGCCACAGGTACACTCAGAGAGCCTCTCCCCCGCGCCCTCTCCCCTGGCCCTGCTGCCCCTGCCCAACCCGCACACGTGCATCTGGAGTCTCCGGAAGGCGCCGGACCCGCTCTGCCATGGGGACGCTACACATGATGGTCAGCGAAGACGTGGGAGCATCAGGCCTGCCCGGAAACCCCACATGGAGCCAAAATGCTGTGCTCTGGTACCTGGAAATTCTGCAGGTCACTGCAGTAACATAAGAGAATGGGATACTATTGGGGGAGACCCGAGTTGCATTGGTCTTGAAGTCAGTCTTTTAAAGGGAAGTGGACAAGGATGAGGGAGGAAATGCAGGGACGTCGGGACAACGAAGATGCTCTAGGAGTTGTTGGCATTAATAGACCTCATCTCACACGGGGACTTCGGTATTTCTCTGACCTACAATTCCCCATAGTGTCCCCCACATGTTTAGCAGAATGAGTAAGGTCATTCTTCTGGTCTTTCCAAGGACAGAAAGAAGATCTGTTGGTAGGGAGGGGAGGTGGGCCAGGGGGTGATTGGGGATTGATTGAGGCGGGCTGAATAATGACCCCGTGGAGGCGTCTACGCCCACATCCCCAGAACCGGGGACTGCACTCCCTTACACGGCAAAAGGACTCTGCAGAGCTGACTCAGTCAAGGCCCTCGTCCTGGACGGTCCCGGTAGGGCCAGCGGGATCCTCACAGGAGGGAGATATGGGAGCGTCAGGGTCAGAAAAGGCAGATTTTTGAAGATGTGGTTCTGCTGGCTTTGGGTGGAGGAAGGGCCCATGAGCCAAGGCCTGTGGGTGTTTCCAGGAGCTGGAAAAGGTGAGCAGATGGCTTCTCTCCTAAAGGGGTACAGCCTGCCCACACCTTGGTTTGGGGACTTCTGATGCCAGGCAGCCTGGTGACCCAGGTGGAGACTCCGTGTGATGCTGAGCCGAAATCTCTGGGGGACAACACAATCTCGTGAACACTGCACTTCCTGAGAAAAGCTTTGTCTCCTCTTCTTGAAGTAACAGTGAGGATGCGTAGGGATGGAACAGCCACCCTGTCGTGGAGATCGTAACAGTCATGGCTTGGGGCTCCTGGACAGCTCAGTCGGTGAAGCGTCTGACTTCGGCTCCGGTCAGGATCTCTGGGGTCCTGGGTTCGAGTCCTGTGTCGGGCTCCCTGCTCAGTGGGGAGCCTGATTCTCCCTCTGCTCCTCCCCATGCTCATGCTCTCTTTTTCTCTCTCTAATAAATGAAATAAAGTCTTAAAAAAGCCCAAAACAGGGGTGCCTGGGTGGCTCAGTCGTTAAGCGTCTGCCTTCAGCTCAGGTCATGGTCGCAGGGTCCTGGGATTGAGCCCCTCATTGGGCCCCCTGCTCCGCGGGAGGTCTGCTTCTCCCTCTCCCACTCCCCCTGCTTGTGTTCCCTCTCTCACTGTGTCTCTGTCAAATAAATAAATAAAATCATTAAAAAAAAAAAAGCCCACAACAGTCATGGCCCCAGCAGGATGGCACTGGGGGGTGGGGGCAGGAGCTGTGTCCTCGTCCCGGGCTCTGGACATCCTGCTGCATGAGAACAATAATGCTCCCGGGTGTTCAGGCCACCGCCCTCAGGTCCCTGCTGCACGCAGCTGGACCGAATCTCAGCTGGCCAACCCAGCAGAGAAGGCGTTCTTTCTGGTTTGGAAGCAGCTGATCCCGCCTGGAAATACATGCCTCCAAATAAAAAGCACTGAGGGGCCGCTCGCCCAGCTGGTGCCTCAGCCTCGCTCGCTGCCCAGTGGCCTTCCCAGCCCTGCCGGTGCCAGGAGCCTCCGTGGAGGAGCCCACGGGCGTACAGATTCCCCGGCCCTGCTGCCCACCGTGAGAGCTTGAAGCCAGTCACGTCCACCAGAGAAAGCGCTCCCGGGGGGCAGGCCCTGCCCCCTGCCACGCTGGCACTGGGACCAGAACATCCTCCTGGGAACCGAGCCGGGGATGGAGAAAGAAGTCTCAGAAGAGCAAAAAGGACATAAAGAGGTTTTCTCTAAGACATATAAACTGTGACCCCACAAAAAACAAAGATAGGAAATAGGAAAAGTTCCTAGATGTTCAAAGTCAGGGGCCCCGACCATTCCTCCTTTGTTCCCGTCCGATGGGAAGCTGAGTTCGCTCATAGATTTTGTTTTGAGGAAAGACAGATGGTATGGAGGCATGAGCCCTGGGCCAGGGGCCTCTCCCTACAGCCAGGGTCCCTAGCCCCACAGACCCCAGATGCCTGGACAGGTGTCAGCCTTCTGAACGCCCATCATCTCCTCCTATTAGAGGAAGAGGGAGAACAGCTGGTGAGGCGGATGATCCCCGTTCACACCAGGGACTCAGGACTGGACCCATTGAACACCTTCTCCGCACGGTGTCCTGGGTCCCCAGCTCAACCATTTCCTTGCACAGGGGAGTCTGCCCCATGGAGCTTGACCCAATATTCCAGAGAAACCCACATCAGACTTTGCACCTAAGTGGCAGTCATTTCTGGGCAAGCTTCAGGGAGGACATGAACTACACATCTCTCTGCTTCCATAATTAAAGCCGGGTCATTAATACTTCTTTATTAATCAGGGCTCCTAAGAAGCAGATTGCAACCCCAAGCCGGACTCAGATGGGGGCACTGGGAATTTCCAGACCTCATCCCAAGAACCAGGAGGGTTCCTTGTGTTTCTGCAGGGATGGCTCCCCCACCCCATGAATCTGGTGCTGTGCTTCAATACTTATTTCAACAACACTAACCAACCCGGCCCCTTCACCTTCCCTAGTTACCCTGGGACACACACACCAGCCCCTACGACAGTCTTCTGGGAACTGCTGTTCCCCATGCCTTCCCTCTCCCTTGTCCTTCTCCATCCCTATCTCCATCCCTGTCCCCAACCTGATCACATCCCCATTCCCATCCCCACCCCATCCCATCCCTTCCCTGTACCCGTCTCCATCTCCATCCCCATCTCCATCTCCATCCCCATGCCCATCTCCATCCCCATCTCCATCTCTATCCCTATCCCAATCCCCATCTCAATCTCCATCTCCAGCCCTACCTGACCCCACCCCCATCCCATCCCATCCCTGTACCTGTCTCCATCCCCATCCCCATCTCCATCCCCATCCCCATCTCCATCCCCACCTGACCCCACCCCCATCCCATCCCATCCCTGTACCTGTCTCCATCTCCATCCCCATCTCCATCCCTATCTCTATCTCCATCCCCATCTCCATCTCCATCCCCATCTCCATCCCCATCTATTTCCCCATCTC
>NC_138381.1:80337232-80367369 GCF_054177405.1 Leptonychotes weddellii
CATCCCCACCTGATCCCACCCCCATCCCATCCCATCCCTGTACCCATCTCTCTCTCAGTAGCCAGGCCAGGCACAGGGAAGAAACACTGAGCCTGTGGAGCGCTCAGAGGGGCAGGGCAGAGCTGCACGGCTCTGCCAGTCTCCCTGCCTTCTCTCTCAAAACTCTGCTATTCCTGTCTGTGCTGGTGAATCACTGGGCGCCCTCACCCTCTGCAAAGCTGAAAGGAATACAAGCTCATATCTGTGCCTCACAGCCTTGTTTAAAAGGCCAAAGCGGAGAGGCAGCATAGGGAGAAGTTTCAAACCTTAAGTGAAAACACGTTGGGTTTTGTGAGGATCCTACGGGAGCAGTGTTGCCCATCGGCACAGCCATGCAGCAGGTCCGGGAGAGGAGACCTCGCCTGCACGATCATGCCCAAGAGCTCCAACTCGACCCCATTGCTGACCAGCACCGGCCAGGCTGGACGCCCCCAGGCAGGACCATCGCCCCTGCTTCTGCTCCATCTCTGTGCCCTCACAAATCTGCGATCACCACTCCAGGCACAGAAACCCCACTTGGGAGCAGACAGAAGTGCACATGGGGTGAGAAGAAGAGAGAAAACGGTCCCAGGTTCAACGGGCCCTACAGCCAGCTCCCCCAGCCCTATTCTCAGCCTGCATGTGCTGTCTGAAACACCACCATGACTTTACATTTCTGCTCCTGTTTAAATAAAAATAGTCCCAGGCAGAGAGAGTCACTAAGCCTCATGATGCATTCATGCCTCAGTGAGACCAACTTTATCAGAGCCCTTTCCGAGAGCAGATCTGGAAAGAAAGAACACGAGAGAGTGGGGGCTGCTGGGCTAGGGGGAAAGGCACTCCATGGAGGGCTGAGATGCACTGATCACAGCAGCTCTTTAGGAAATAGTGTAAATACACATCACATAAAATCGAACCCACTAAATCATTTTAAAACGTACAGCTTGGTGGCACGAAAAACATTCACACTGTTGTGCAACCATCACCTCCATCCATCTCCAGAATTCTTTTCGTCCTCCCCAAGCTGAGACTCTGTCCCCATTAAACACTAACTCTCCGTTCCCAGCCTGTGGCTCCCACCATTCTCCTGTCTCTGAGGCTCTAGGTCCCTGAATCTCTAGGGACCTGAGTGGAATCACACAGTATCTGTCTTTTGGGACTGGCTTATGGCACTGAGCATAGTGTCCTCAAGGTTCATCCACGTGGTAGCAGGTGTCAGAAGGTCCTTCTTTTTAAGGCTGGATAGTATTTCATTGTAAATACAGACCACATTTTTTTCTCCATTTAGCCGTTGACGGACGCTTGGGCTGCATCCACATTTTGGCCAGTGTGAAGGTGCGGCTTGGAACACCAGTACGCAAATATCTCTTCAAGACCCTGCTTTCCATTCTTTTAGAAATATACCCAGAAGCAGAATTACTGGATCATACGGTCGCTCTATTTTTAATTGTTTAAGGAGCCGTCATCCTGTTTTGCACAGCAGCTGTACAATTTCCATTCCTATGAACAGTGCACGAGGGTTCCAATTTCTCCACAGCCTTGCTAACACTTGTTATTTTCTGAAAAGCACATCTTTTTAAAGAAATTGGCCAACTGGAAGGCAGAAAAATAAGTGTCAAATCAAGAAAGTTCCATTGTTTTTATGAATTGTTAGAACCCAGTTATTCTTTGAAATGTGCATTAGTGTGGCTATGAAATTAGCAACTGCAAACTACCAGTCAGTCATCAGCCGATAATCTCTGAGCACCTACTACGCAGGCTCTTACGGGCGCTGGGGAGACACTGATGAATATGACAGCAAAGGCTTCTGCTCCCTGGACTACGTGATAAGAGATACAAGAAAACAAAACCAGTGAGGTTGCAAAGACCAAAGGAGGAGTGAGGGATGGATGGGCACAGAGTGTGCAGCAATGGACCGTCTTGCTGACAAAGTAACTCTTCGGAATGCATGCCAAGAAGCTGGCAGGTCTTTGAAGATGACAGGGTAGGATTTTAAGCAGAGAAAATTACTGAGTGCTGAGACAAGCTTGGTGGACTGAGGAACAAAAGGGTCAGGGTGGCCAGAGCTTCATGAGTCGAAGGCAGAGGGGCAGGTCAGGTTGACCAAGATGGTGCCATGGGGAGGCGTGCCATTTCCATTTACAGGAGGCATTGGAAGGCTGCTCTGAGGAGCATCGTCAGCCGGCCGGCCGTATAGCTAGAGCACTCCAGGGAGGCGGGCCAATTAGGGGATGTTTTCAGCCTTGGGGTTGTAGCCTGGAGGCTATAACAGAGATGGAGACAATGGGGAGGGAAGGTCTGATGCCGCTTGTTGGTTGACGAGCCAGATGCAGGTGTGAGGTCAGAGAAGAATCCAGATGGCTCCTAGCACCTTGCCCTGGGCAGTTGGGTGGATAGCAGTGCCATGGACCAGGCTGATAAAAGCTGAGGGAGGACTGGTATGGGTGGGTTTGGGGGACACCAAAGTGTTCGCTCTGGCCTTGTTGTTAAGGACACGATCCCAACAGACTTCTAGGTGAAGATCACCAGTGGACACTGAACAAGACAGCACTGAGTGCTTTGTGCGGGCGTCGTATGAAGGAACAGAAGAGGTGTGGCCCGGGAACTGGCCACCCACGCATTGGGTGGCATTGTGTGGTGCCCTCTGCCCCTGCCCCCCTTCCCTGAGGCCCCTCCCTGCCACCCCGCCTCCCGTTACCTCGTCAGGCTGCCAGGCCCTTGCAGGAAGGCCGGCATCATGCAGTCTCAGGCGGTGCTCCCCGTGGGCGGCATCCTTTAGTTCATTTTCCTAGGACGGAAGGAAAAGTTTTCGTGAGACGACCCCCAACTTCAGGGACGTGCAGGGCATGGTGGCTAAGGGTTCTGATTTTGGAGGTAGGTAGGAGGTTGGGGATGATTCTGCAATCCATACTCCATGTGAGGTGGGACCAGCTTCTTTCTTCTTTCTGAGCCATGAGTGTCCTACTCTATAAAATGGGAGTAACAGTGCTCCACATTGATGTTATAAGAATATAATAAAATAATATGTATTAAGCACATTGTGAGGTTCCCAGCAGATAACTCACCCCCAACATGTGGCGTGCTTACCTGCACTACGTCTGCATCCTAACAAGGCAATCTTGTTAAGTCAAGCTTTGACCTGACCCTTTCCTCACAAACACTGCTCCAAACACATTGCCATAATAAGTGTGCTCGAGAAAATTTAAAAGGGTTGTCCTGCTCAAAAATGAGGTAAAAATCTCTGAGGACTATGAGTGGCTGGAGCACTGGGGATGAGCAGAACTCTGGGACCTGCCAGATTCTCTGCCCAGACAGGCACAGAATTGGGAGTCCAGGTTTGATTTGGTGTGGTTTGGATTTTCAGAATATGTGGGATTCAAAGTTCCTGCATGAGGCAAGAGACCTGAGCAGAGCTCAGCGCCTGACCCGAGGCTGGTCCAGCCCCTAGCCACCAAAGAAAGCTGAAAGTAACGGATGCCTGCCCAGAATTCTAGCTTATGTGAGGTAATGCACCTGGGGAAGTGAAGGAGCTGCCCACTGGCTCAGTATCTGCACTGTGTTATGCCCTAGTATCATCGAGTATGGGAACTGTGAGCTACCAGTAACAAAACCTAATCCAAGACTGGGGGCATTCAGAGTGTGGTGTAGTAACTACAAAGAGGTCAGACAGGGGTGGGGCTGAGCACAGAAAGAGAGAGAAATTGGGGGTAAAATTCCCCGTTAAAGAAAAGTCTGAAAATAGAAATTCCAAAACACAGTAAAAAAAAAAAAAAAAAAACCTCACAGTACTAGACAGATTCAACAAAATCAATAATCAGGATGCATTTACTCCAGAGGAAATAAAAATAATAAAGCAATCTGAAAATGACTTCAATAAGTGCGTTGAGGGGTCTCACAAAGGGGAAAGAAGGGAGGACAAGAAAGAGGCGATAGAGACAATGAACGGCCACAGTGGGAGGCGACTGGCGACTCAGCCTCCAACAGTCAAGTCTGCAATTTCCCTGTTTGCCTGGTCCTTCATCTTTGTCCTCCGGTCGCTCCCTTGGGGAGCTGATATCCACCCACATCTTGAACTGATCTGGCGACTCCTCTATCACACTTTGAGTGCTCTAGTTTTATGCTCATTCACCCTCCCAACAGTAAAGGGGCCGAGAGTCCTGTGGTTTCAGACACTTCCCCCAGGAAAGAGGCTCCTCCTCACTATTCCCAGGTCCCATATTTCGGTCAACGTCCCTTCCTCTCCACCACCATAATCAGGAGCTCCTCCACTCTTTGGATCAAACACAAGGAAGCAACCTCCACACGCCTTACCCACACACCGTACTAGTGGTGATTCCTTGACCTATGGGAATCACGTTGCCTCCTCAGGAGATATTCCCCCATAATGCTGGTGATCTACAGGGGATGGGTGTACTCATCCAAACACCAGAGTTCTGACCTTGGAGACTTCTGATGCCCGGCAGTCGACGAAGACAGCCATACCTCAGAGGCTTATGGGAGACACTTGGGTGTTATAGGGGTTGGAGTACTGATTCTGAGGTCAAACTGCCTAACTACAAATTCTAGCCCTTCTCCCTGCAAGCTGCGTGTTCGAGCAGGCTGTCCGACACCTCCACACTCTCTGAGGTCTAAGGATGTAAAAGTGCCTACTACCCGATCAGATGGTATAGAGATGCAGTGCGGTAATTCTCACACAACACCGAGCACACGGTCGTGGCTCAAACAGGTGGCCCTTCCCTATGGCAGGCACCACCACATCTGCCTACATCTTCCCATCGTCCAAAGGACATCGCCTCTCTTTGCACCTCACCTAGAAGAGTGGACTGCAGGAAAGGAACATCAGGAAGGGGAACAGTGCTGCCTCTTTCACCTAATTTTCTGGGGGCTATAGAAATGTTACATCCACTTGTTCTGTTTATGTTCCTTCTTAGTGACTCAAGGTCAGCTGCTTAACCTGATGAAATCAATCTTCCCAAGAAAAAGGCTCAGGACCTAAATCCTGTCCAGGAAGCACTGAGCCACGGTGTCACCGTGCAAAGGGAAAGAATCGCCACCCTCTCTTGCGGATGCCATTTCTCCAAATCGGTCCAAGCATGAATTGGCACTTCGGGTACCACTTACTACACTGGACGCCCCCACTACCCCACCACCCCGCAAGAAGCCAACCACAGAAGGAGCTGCTGAAAACAAAATCATCCCCAAACAATCCTCCACCCTACGGTGAAATCATCACAAAATACCTGAGCAGGGTGCCAAAGCACTTCACGCAATGATGTCGAAAGAAGCCCATTCACTGACAAAGGCACCCAGCAAAGGCCCAAAGACTGCAGAGCCTGGGATTTATTCTCCATATTATGGGTACCTCACTTTACCCACACTTGCTGTTTACCCCCGAGAAAGCCTAGAGGTGGCTGGGGGCGGGGAGCTATGGGGCTGGTTGCGGGGGGGGGCGGGTCTTGTCCCACATACTACAGTTACTGCAGACTGTGCCCCTTGTCGTAACAGGGGCACGATGTTGCTCTGACATGCATGTATTTGCAGTACGTAGGGGAAGATCCAGAAAATGTCTGCTGTTCATGCTTCTGATCCGATTAAGATGCTGAAAAGTGGGAAGACTTACCCTGGAAGCTCTCATCAGTGACACTGTGCAGGACCAGAGCTGCCCACCCAGGGATGCTGTCCCCGCTCCAATTAGAGGGCTCCTTTCTGAATTAATCAGCACCACCAAAGAAATACCACCGAGCAAAGCACAGATCACCTTGTGTATTGGTCGCATGCTTGAGACCAGCAGGCCCCCAAGAGATGTGGGCTTGTGGTCGCAACACGACAAAATGAGCCTCCCAACAGGCGCGGCTGGCACCAGCTATGACAATTCTCGGGAGAGGGAGGAGGAGGAGGAGGACAGAGTAGGTTTAATATAACCTGACACTCATGTCTGAGTAGCTCAGCCCGGGGCAAGCGAGCAGCCCCACCAGCGCCACGATGCCAGGTGCACACACACCGTTCTATGCCACGGCGTAAGCTGTGCCCCCCGGTGTCATCCCCCGTTGTTCAGGTGTGACACTGGTGACTCTGGACCACATCGGAGAGCCAGGAGCTGAGTTTGACGACACACACCCACGGCCTGAAGTCGAGGAGCTGGTGACTCACGCATCACCAGGACTGAGATAATGAAGAACTTTCCAAACACCACTGCATGAAATCACCCTCTAGCTCAGTGCTCCTGACCTGAAATAGCGGCATGAAGAGAGCACAACCAGCCTCGCTTCTGCAGGAATTTCAGATTTGCTTTCCTTGAGGGGGCTTGAGCATCGCCATGGGAACACTTTGAGTCTTAAACCCTTTAAGTGTAAAGCCAAACAGAGTCAGAGGGTTTCGGATTTACCGAACGGTGGATGCGTGGTGAGACGGGGCCTACCCTGTAAGAATCAAGATGCACAGATAGTTTGTTGAATCTGACTGTCTTCAAGCACACAAGGGAAGGAGCTTAGGCCTTATCTCCACTTCCTAGAGGAACACACAGAAGTTAGGACCAGCTCCAGGGGCCGACCAGAGTTGTGGGATCTGATCTGAGGACTCTGTACCCCTAGAACCTCCCTCAAAGGGCGATTGCAGAAAGCACTAGTTACGGAGTTTTTTGATCCATTAATATTCACTAATGCATTAACCTGGAATAGCCTTATTTGACTTTTTATCTCCTCTTTAGCCAAAATATGGGGGGAAAGAATTCTGATAAGGATAAGGGAAAAAGAGAAGGACCCAGGCAAGAGTTACAAATTCAAACACCCCAGGGAATGAGCAGGCAATATAAAGGGGTAGACTGGACAAAAAGAAGAACATTCTAGAGTGATAAGAAATACAGTGATTGGAAATGCTCATGCCCCATCTAAAGAGGTCAACTGCAACCTGGCTTCAACCTGTTGAGGCCTAGTATGAAAGGGAACCCAGCTGTTCCAGGTTTTTAGGAGCTGGAGGTCTGGGTTTCTATCTGAAACATCCCTCTTTTAAAATGTTGACTCTTAATTCAGATAAACACATACACTGTGTTCTCCTCCCCATAATAGATATGTCTACAGGTTGAGTTAGCTTAAAAATTGGGCACTTTGTAAAACAAGTCAGACCTGATTAGAATAAAGGATTGGTAGGGTGAAGTGGGGGCGTTGCTGGGGTGCAGGCAGGATGGGGTGGGGGTGAATTCCCTGTGTGCAAGGAGAGAAAGGAGAAGATATAGGGTCACCAAAGGTAAGTTTGCCGACTTGTGCCTACCCCCTATGTTGCCTTGGCTACCTGCTATGGACTGAACTGTGTCCCCCCAGATTCATATGTTAAAGCCCTAATCTCCCATTATGACTATATTTGGAGATGGAGCCTTTAGGGAAGTAATTAAATGAGGTCACAGGGTGGGGCTTTAATCCAGTAGAACCCGTGTCCTTATGAGAAGAAGAGGCAGGAGAGAGCTCTCTGCACGTGCACCGAGGAAAGGCCACGTGAGGACACAGCTCGAAGGGGGCCACCCACAAACCAGGAGCAGAGCCCTCACCAGACAGCACCTTGAATTCCAGCCCCCGGACCGTGAGAAAATAAAGCTTCTGCTGCCTAGTCTGTGGAATTTTGTTACAGCTTCCCAAACTAAGACACAGCCCCTGCCTAAAACGTAGAAATACAGCCGGAGTTTCCCCCAAAGTTCCCGAGAGCAGCTCCAGGGCTAGGCGAGGGGGTACCCAGGTCTTCAGAAACCCCACCTCACTGCACCATGAACTGTAATAAAATCCACATTTCAATGGTAAGATGGCCACTTTCCCTGGAGGGAAACCATGACGTGAGAAACAGAAAGCACTCCTTCTGACTTGTCAGTTCTCTTCACTTCAATAACATCCTCCAGTGTGTGTGTGTCAGGCACGGGGCTCCCTGTATGCCCCGGAAAGAGCAAGTGAGAGACAGCCCCTCCTTATGGGTGTGGCCGTTGGGGACACTGGTGCAGGATCATGTGTGCTATGATAGAAGAAACACAGCCTGTCAGGGTGGGAGACAAAATTGCCGACCTGACCACCCTGAGATAAAGAAAAGTCAGTGAAGGTCACGTAGATGAAGGCAAATGACTTCATATGTGCTTAAATCAGAGACTTTAGGGCTGCCTGGGTGGCTCAGTCAGTTAAGCATCTGCCTTTGGCTCAGGTCATGATCTCAGGGTTGTGGTATTGAGCCCCGTGTCATGCTTTGTCTTCAGTAGGGAGTCTGCTTCTTTCTCTCCCTCTGCCTGCTGCTTCCCCTGCTCACTCGCTCTCTCTCTCAAATAAACAAATCTTTGGGGGAAAAAAGAATCAAAGATTTTGCAGGAGGTTGAAAGGTCAGTGGGAGAAATAGTGAATCAACGTTCAGCCAACTGTCAAATGGAGCTATCTTCACTATAAAGGAAAATTTAAGCAAAATAATATCCGACATATTAAATTACAGCAAGTTTGAATTTGGACTTTATTGGCCTCACATATTTGCTTCTCTCAAATATGTTCATTCATTTTGGTTTTATGGTTTAGGAAAGCTGTAAAAATTTTATAAACCAATTTTATCACTGGGCACATGTAATTATGTTATGAATTATAAATACATAATCATAATAAGTTTGAGTATAATATAGACTATGTAGTTATAATATGCAAGTCTAGTAAAATCAGGTTGTAATGACTATCAATTATAATAACATATAATAAAAATAATTTAAGTCAACATTGGGATGTGCTTGATAATGTTTTTCTTTCTGAAAAGGCTTTATGAGTGGTTCTCGCCTAGAGGCACAGCCAGGAGGATGGAGGTTTGAAAGGAGAAGGGATTGTGTGTGTGTTTCATGTGTGTGTGTGTGTGTGTGTGTGTGTGTGTGTACGCGCGTGCGTGTGCATGTGTAAGGGGGTGGTTGGGGTGACAGCGTTTGAAACAAAGGAAGAAGAAGAATGGAAGGAACTCTTTGCCTGGGTCTGGGGTGCTGTCCATGGGGCTCTCCAGGACGCTGTCCGTGGTTCTGACCCAACTCCTGCCCCTTAAGCTCAAGGCTAGGACTATTGGCTAAATCATCACGTGATATGGAGAACTCATTGGGACCTGGAGGACCTGGGTTTGAAGCCTAATTCTAGCATTTACTGAGTGTCAATTTAAATGAAAGAATGCATAGACATGCACTTTTCAAACTGGGAAGGGCCATTTGAATGTGAGAGATTGTTATGCCAATAAACAGACTGTTACTGAAACAACTATATCTGGTTTCCTGTCATGCTCAGGTCCGGGGAGGGGAGAGACAAGCCTCTAAGTTCCTTTCTATACTCAGGAAAATCTATAAACGTGCACTTGCTTTAACTATGACAGACACATGCTCTTCCAGACCTGTGTGACATTCAGGCATACTACATATGCCAATACTGCAATTACAGAGAAGCACTGTGCTATTTAAAAGCTATTTTTCTAACACAGGTTAGAGACAAGCTCAAGTGGAAAAATATAACATGTTAAGCAGGTTCTAATGCAAGCTCATGAACCAGAGAAATGTGTGAATTTTAAATAAAGCTCCTCTCCATAAATGTATTTCATTAACTTACATGTACTTGGAACCTATGCTTTGTCCTACTAATGGAAAATAAGCACAGCCAAAAATTTGCTTGGTTCCCAATGGTCACCCCCATCAGAACACAGGCTGCCCCAAAGACAGGTCTTCTCTACCAAAAACAATGGAGTTGGACCTATGGGAATTCTTTCACATAGGATTCTCAAGGTTGGGGAGTAAGGGGAAAGGAAGGGTGAACAGTTAACATGCCACCTTTCCCAGGATGCAGAAAAGCTGAGACTCTCCTACACTGCTGGTGCGGAGGTGAAATGGTACACTTGTTGTGGAAAACAGTTCGATGATTCCTCAAAAAAGTGGAACAGAATTACCATAGTAATCCCACTCCTGGTATACACCTCAAAGAATTGAAAATGGGTGTTCAAACAAATACTCATATGTGAATGTTCAGAGCAGCACTATTCTCAATAGACGAAAGGTGGAAACTACCCAGATGTCCATCGTCTGATGAACAGATAAACAAAATGAGGTCTCGACACTCAATGGTATACCATTCAGCCATAAAAAAGAATGAAGCAGAGACACCTGCTACAACATGAATGAGCCTCAAAGACACGCTGAGTGAAAGAAGCCAGTCATAAAATGTCCCATATTGTATATATTTGATATGAAATGTCAAAAGCAGGTAAATCAGACAGAAAAAGCACCCTGATGGTGGCCAGGGGCTGGGCAAGGAGAGGGTAAACAGTGGCTGTTAATGGGCATGGGGTCTGCTTTGGGGTGATGAGAGGGTTTTGGAACGAGACAGAAGTAGTGATTGTACCACATCATAAATGTGCTAAACACCACTGAATTGTTCACTGCAAAATGGTGAGTTTTATGTTACAAAGGGTGCCACCCATGCCTCCGGGGACAGAGCCTGAAGTGAGGCAAACATGACCCCATCCATGTGTCCACGAGCTTCTTCCTTGAGTGCTCCTTGGGACCACTGGTCCCTAAAGGCAAACCACCACATCTGGTCCTCAACCAATAAACAGCAGTCTTCTCCAATGCTAGTGGGAAAGGCCAGCACTTGCTAGGTCCATCTCCAATAGGGCTCCTGCCAAAGGGACTCTCAGGGCCATTTTTCCTATATGTGATTTCAGCATAACCTGTTGCCTTCAGAACTGAATCCCTGCATAAAATGTGTCTCCACCCTATACTTGTTCAGCATATACAATGCATATTAATTTATAAACTGCATTCCACCTACTCTCTCAAAAAAAAAAAAAAAGGATTCAAGGATGCCTGTAATAAAAATAATTATGCCAAAGCACCTGAGTGGATCATCGGTTAAACATCTGCCTTCAGCTCAGGTCATGATCCTGGAGTCCTGGGATTGAGCCACACGTCGGGCTCCTTGCTCAGCAGGGAGCCTGCTTCTCCCTCTCCCTGCCACTCCCCCTGCTTGTGCTCTCTCTCTCACTCTCGCTCTATCTCAAATAAATAAAATCTTTAAAAAATATTTATGCAATATGGCAGTTAAGAATAATGATTTAAAAAAAAAAAGGAAAAAGAGAACACTATGTAGAAAAATGTGTGCCAAGGAAATCACATAAAGAAGACTTTTACCCATGGACTGAATAACATTTAAGTACTGAGTTTGCCGGCTGCTAATGTGAGAAGGAAAACGTATCAATTATAACTTAGTTAATGTAAAGGATGGGCCTCCTAGGACCCTCCTACAAATAACACAGCAACATGAAATATTTAAGTGCCTTTTAAAAAAAGTGTTTTGCTTTTGCAAGAGATGATTTGTTACAAACATGGTGCTACCTCTTGAGAGCTTCTGCACTCCATGCTCTCCCTCCAGCCAGAGGCCTTCCTCCACCAAATCTCAAATTCTTGACTACAGCAACCTTGAGCTATACGAGCAAATGAGAATGGCGCTTCTACAGTCTGGCCCAATGAGGCAGGGTTAGGTTGCAAATTCAGACGAATTAAGGAGCGCTCCATATTTCCCAGACGTTGACTCAGTAAGACAAACTTTTCTCTCCCCAAAGAGAGATCACTTCCATTAGTATCAACAGAATTTTCCTTATGACTCAGGGCCCTGTGGGTGTTAGAAAATATGTCCTCAGTTTTAGATCCACACCTGTCTGCCATGTGGTAGGTACATCTGACACCATAGAAAACAGACCAAATTCTTTTTCTACAGTTTTCAGATATCTTTAAGCTAACTTTTTAGATTAAAACAGAGCATACATACACAAAAGTGCACAGATCATAGGCATACAACTCTGCTAATTTTTACAAAGTGCTCACATCAGCATAATCATAACCCAGATCGAGAAATAGACCATTTCCAGCAGCCCTGAATTTCTCTCCTGTCTCCTCCCAGTCAAGACCCTCCCAAAACGTAACCACTCTTGTGACTTCTAGCTCCACAAATTCATTATGGCTCTTCGTTAACTCTATGCAAATGGAATGGAGACATCTTTTTGGTGTCTGGATATTTTTGTCAATATTTTGTCCACGATCCATCTACGAGAGTGTGAAATAGCAGCTTGCTCTACTTCATCACTTCATCTCACGTATAAATATTCTAAAATTTGTTTATTTGTCTTCAGCTATTGTTGAACACTGAGGTTGACTCCAATCTAGAGCCTTTAAAAATAGTGCTGCAAAGAACATCCTTGAACATGTCTTTTGGTGGATGTGTATATCTCTTGGCCGGTATTTGTCTAGGGATGGAGCTGCTGGACCATGGCCTATACATGCATTTAGGTTTTGTAGAAACTGCCAAGCAGTTTGGGGCAGCAAGGAGTGTTGGGAGTCCTGCATCCCCACATCTGCACCGACTTGTGGCACCCACAGTTCTCCCTCATGTTGGCCATGCCAGTGGGGCACAGTGGTGCCCTTCAGAGGTACAAAGACAGCAAAGCTCACCAGTGTCATAGCTCCCTTCTTCTAGAAGTCAAGGGGAAGTGGGTTTCAGAGGTTCTGACAGAGATGACCTTACAGGGCAGACTTCAAACCAGCTGGCTCCCAAAGCCTAGGAGCTACCCAGGCACGTGAGGCACCCCGGGGCTGATGGTCAGTGGTGGTGGTTGGGACTGGGGCAAAGAGAAGGGTGTCTGCCCTCTGAGGAAAGGCCCCGTTACCCAGGCCCAGCCAACAGTGAACATGGGCAAGCATCACCCACATCTTCTATTTTTGAAGAGAAACCAGAAACCACTAGTTTGAGGTGAGACTTCCCCAATTTAAAATGCTGGCAACTAAAGAAAGCCTGTCTGAGACCTGTTTGGGGGTCATGGGCCACACCTTGCCAGCTCCATTCAACAGTTTGTGCACCAACGCATGCTCACCTCGCCGTCGAGCGGACCTCAGGTGGGCTCCCTTCCTCAGGGGACTCTGAGCTTCCCAGTCCCCTCCGTCATGACGGCCAGTGCCCCGCTCTGAAATGGGGCTGTCCCACCTGTGGGCAGAGTGGACTCTGGATCAAAAAGTAGATGCTACTTGTCTTGATTCTCTGAACTTCGCATCCCCAAGTTCCTTTAACTCAAAGGTTATTTTTAAAAGAGTAAGGTGACGCCCTGCTTCTCGTCCTCACTGAACGACATCCTGCTCCGGCAAGAATCTGTCTGAATCTTCTGCTGCCGGCAAGCACGCCCACTATGGATATGGAGAGACAGCTGTCTCTCAACACCATCTAGGGGCTCGGGAGCGTGGAAGCAGAGCTTGGAGTCCAGACGGCAGCTCCGATGGTCTTTGCCCCGTCAGTGTCCAAGCCTGGCCGCATCTGCGGGGCCGGTGACTCCCGTGCACTCTGACTCAGGTAAAGGCTGGGAGCGAGTTGGCAAAACCACCCAGAGTCACTTAGCAAAGCTTTTCCCAAACCAAGTGTGTTTCTCTGGTAATTTTAGGTGGTGCCTGGACCTGGCATTTGAAACAACTGACTCATATCCTGACAAAGTTACCCCTGTCCTCAACCCCTTGAAGTCCTCCTGCAGAGTGTCTCAGCAGGTACTGAGCTCCTGGCTCATCTCATCTACAAATAGAAAGTGGGCCGCGGGCTCTGAGCCGTGGGCAGGCCACCGCACACAGAACTTCAAAGATTGCCTCCTCTCTATTTTATATCTCTCCAGTTGGATTAAATATATAATAAGCAATATGGGTTTTCATTTGATAATAGTGATATAAAGATCCTTTTAAAAATTACATTTAGTGTACAAGTGAAATGCCTTGAACGTATTAATCAGTAGCACGTCTTGGTGAGGCCAGTGGCCGTGGTCACAATGGGGCAGCAGAGTGACTCTAGGACAACAGTAATTGTGACTAACGTGGCACCAGGCCCTGAACCAGCCACCGTCACATAGACGAACTCATTGATTCCTTGCAGCAAGCCCTTCAATGGGTCACTGTTTTGCCCCCATTTTGCAGATGGGGAAACTGAGGCACAGGGCAATTATGTGACAGAACCAGGGGTGTGTAGGAGAATGGGACAGACAGACACACAAAGACAGACTGGCTTGTGGAGGTGAGGGGACATTGTCACCCACTTTCATATTATTTCGGGTCAAAACAACATCATCCTGTGGTTACTGGCTTCTGAAATGAAGAGGAGTCCAGAATAGGCTGACACATTTAATCCCTATATGTGACAATGATTGGCTCAGTTTTCCCAAAATAGAAGCTCAAGAACGAAGACCAAGCTCTTGCGTGGTTTTATGAATCCTCTGGGAAGAGTTTCCAGAAGGGCTTGGGAGTCTCAGTTCAGCATCAAAAAAAAAAAAAAAAATTCACCATCACACCCCAATTACATGACAGGCTGGACTTTTTGGGGGGCATTTATGGATTTACTGACTTATGCCATAGGGACCCCCAGGCCAGCCCCAGTACCGGAGCCCTACCTCACAAGATGCTTTAGGTCTGCCCTGTACAACAGGGTAGCCACCAGATTGGCTGTTGCATTTTCAATTCAAGTTAACTTAAATCAAATAGAATTTTGGTACATAGAGCTTAATTCCCCTCCTCTTACACGTGGGCTGGACTCTGTGACCTGCTTTTAAAGACCAGAATATGGGAGGAGAAGGACAAATACCTGTTGTGGAGAAATCTGGCTGACAGCACCTCGACCAAGTGAGCAAGGCCAACCTCACCAAGGAGACATGGTATGTTTTTTTCTGTGGTACTTTTTCCCCAGAATCTATAACCCCAGTCTAATCATGAGAAAACATCAGACAACCCCAAAGTGGGGGATAGGCCATCAGAGGTTTATCCAAAACTGTTCAGAAGTGTCAAGGTTACAATAAACAAGGGGACACTGAGAAAGTCTGGCAAATTCAGGTGGACCAAGCAGGCAGGACAACTGAGTGCAGGGTGGTATCCTGGATGGGATCCTGAGATGGGACACCGGTGCCACCAGGCATTCTGGTCCCAGCTGTAGCTCCACGCAGTGTGAACGGGGCTGTGGATCTGTAAGTGCTGGGATCAGTCCAGTGGAAAACTCTCTGGGCAGATACGAGGCCATGATTTACCTTATGAGCTTTGCCCCAGAAGTATTCCTTCCTGCCTCTGTCGCTGACATTCTGAGCAGAACTTATGTTGCATGAGTCCCACTTTACCCCGGCAGTGCCCGACATGGGGCGTGGAGTTGGAAAGAAGACAGTTGGATCAGGTCTAAAGTACGAGGTCAGCAAAGCTCTAGAAAAGCAGGTTGAGACTCAGCTGTGGGGGTCCCCAGCTCTCCTGCTGGCTAGCTGTGTGCTGTCAGCAATTTATTTAATCTCACCTGGAGAAATGAGCACTGTGACCCATAGCCTTGCAGGGTGGTTGGGAAGATTGAAATAACCAGCCCACGTGAAAGATCCTGGCGCATATTAGAGAGAAAATAAATGTAAGTTTCTGATCTCCCCATGCAGAATTCTCCACCCAGGCTGGACACGTGCTGCATCTCAAACTGCAAAAGAAAATCTTTCTCTCTCATAAATTCATCAGCCCCGGGGACTGGAGCAAGCATCCTGATTTCTTCTGATAGGAGGAAATGAGATTGCCTCTCTGTCTAGCAAGCAGAAGTCATTAGGGGCTGCATCAGTGCTTAGAACTAAGCCGGGGTCATTTTTAAAAATTGCTCCTTTTGCTCAGGCTGGACTCAAGGTGAAAGCTTTGCTAGTTAAAAGCGTGCTCGCTTTTTCTCTGTCTCTCTCCGGATGGAATTGTCAACAAATTGGCTGTTTCTGTTTTCATTCATGCAGGATCTTTCCACCCCAAAAGCTGACAAAAGCAAAGTGAATGTCTGTAGCATCCCTCAATGTGAAAGAAAGTCTAGACTTTTCATATTTCTCACGGTGTTGTATGAGGGAGATAACTCAGAATGGGGGCCTGTGAGTGGATTTGACCCACAATGTTTTATGTGGCCCCAAGATATCTAAGTAATTATCAACATTTAAAAATAGGAAACTCTACATTTTTTTATTTTAAAAAAATCTTTTTCAAGTAGGCTCCACACCCAGCATGGAGCCCAACACGGGGCTTGAACTCACAACCCTGAGATCAAGACCTGGGCTGAGACCAACAGGCAGACACTTAACCAACTGAGCCACCCAGGTGCCCCTAAAAATAGGAAATTTTATATAAAAACAATTCATACTTTCTGGTGAAAAAGTCAGAAAACTTGGCAGCCCCCAGTCTGCATTTCCATATGGTCACAATTAGCCATAAACACGCATGGTTTTGTGTTTGATCCTAACTGTCCGTCCCCATCTCTAGGTAAGTAAACTCACACAGTTGGCCCTTTTTAGAGCCCAGACCTTCACCCATGCACTCAGTACTCTTGCTCCTATACCCTGCCCTGCCCCCCAGCCTCAGGCAGAAGCCTGCACCTGCCCCTGCATCGGTGCGCTGACGGACGCTGCGTCCCTTCGAGCCGCCCTGCACACCAGTCTCCACGCTGTAGCTCTTGAATGTCTGAGCTATAATAAGCAAGCATGCTTTCTGAAGTGGCAAAATAGATGTTGCCGGATTCGCCCTGATACAGTGAGTCAGAGCATTGCAGATCCGCTGCGGGGCTGGGCAGCTGAGCACCCTGCAAGGTGTATTTGCCACTGACTCCACCTGCTGTCTTGGCTAGGCTCTCCGACTAGGCTTCTCCCTCCCACTCTTCTTAGATCTGTTGATGGGGCTGGGGTGTGGCCACCGCTGTGCGGACACAGGGCCACGGGAGGTGGGAGGTGGGAGGAAGCAGGCAGCAGGGAGCTGGCAGGCTGAGACCGAGGGTGATAAACCCAGGACGTGCCTGAGGCTCTGCAGACCCTCTGGGGATGCGCATCAGTGATCTTCTGTGGCTTTCTACAGAAGGTGTCAGCACACTATGGCCCACATGCCAAATCCAGCTGCCTCCTGTTTTTGTGAATAAAGTTTTATTGGAACACAGCCATGCTAAGTCATGTATGAAAATCCCTATCATTACAGACCTTTTGGGAGAACATATATATTCTACTATACTCTGGATATATATTATTTGTATATTAACTGTTTCTTTATTTTTCTACATAGCATGGTATATGTAGAGAAGCAAAGCAGGAAACGACAATTTCTAGAAAACGAGGTCAGAGAAGGTGTCAGGTAACATCTAAGCAGAGACCTAATGAGGAGAAGTAGCAAGCCCTGTGGATAGCTCATGGA
Organism: Leptonychotes weddellii; assembly: GCF_054177405.1. NCBI lineage: Eukaryota > Metazoa > Chordata > Mammalia > Carnivora > Phocidae > Leptonychotes > Leptonychotes weddellii. The sequence continues at coordinate 80,354,463 of NC_138381.1, forward strand.
AGGCATGCCAGGCGGAGGGGCAGCATGGCAAAGGCTGAAAACGGAGCACAGCAGGAGAAAAGGTGAAGAACACGCGCTAGGAGAGGTGGCCAGGTGTGGGCTCTGGCAGGAGTTTGGGTTTTATTCAAAGGTTGATGGAAAGCAGTGAAGGGTTAAGAGCTGGGATGGTAGGACCTAACAAAGGACTCCGAGATGAGGAGGAGTGGGGGAAAGGGTGTGGGAGACCAAGGAGGATGTGAGCAGCCCCACTGGACTGCGGGATCAGGGGATGGCAAGGGAGGAGGAGACTGGGACCTGGGGCAGAGGCTCCCAGCATGTGCATGTGCCCCCCAGAGCAGGTCTCCCTCCTAAGGCACCCCACTAAACTCCCAGCTGACTCCCTCAATTCTCAGATGCTCTTTGAGCCCGACGTGAATTTTTATCACAGGATATCTGCTTAATCCCTTGCTTTTGAAAACACACATAATCCTGTTGCAGAAAAAGAAACTGGCAAATTGAATTTGAGAAAAGAGGGTGGTGGATGAGGAGGAGTCCCTCAACTACACAGTTTCAAAGAATTATGAAAGGAATGATCCCATTCTTATCAAAAAGGATTTCCTCTGCAGGACAAGAAAAGCCTAATACCCACAGCCAGAGGTGAGCACCACGAGGCCACAGCCTGCACGAGATGCATGCCTTCACCAGCTTCCCGGGGGCTCCAGAACATGATCGGGCTTGAACGCCCTTTAATGTCAGAGATGATAAATTTCATCCAATGAGACCCCAGGTTTCCAAGTGGATTTTTTAAATTGCAAAAGGGGAAAACAGCCTTTCTGTTTTAAGTAGGAGCAAAACTTATTTACAAGGATGCTTCACACACACACACACACACACACACACGTAAAATCATGCACTGCATTGTCATTATTCTCCATTAATCCACCGAAACAACATCCCCGTGAAGCCAGCAATTTGGTCTTCGGACCTTGATCCATGACAAATCTGCAGAGAGGGCTCAGCTGACAGGTGCACAGCTTCTTCGGACACAGGATGGAGCCAATGCGTTCAGCTTTCCATCCCTCAGGGTTTGGATGACGTGAGAAAACAAGTGCGGCTTGTCTACCTCCGGTCTCTGCCCCCCATGCTTATCCTTCGATGCTCTGCCCCGAGTTGAGCTGCAGGGCTCGGGCTGGACGACCAGGAACTACATTTTCCAGACCCCCGGCTGCGGGGGGTTGGGGGGGGGCGGCAAGAGGCGGCAGGTGGGGCTTCCACTCTCCAGGTTCCTTCCTGCCAGGGCAGCTCCAGCTCAGGCAGCCCCGAGCCTCCCCGGCGGTGCAACACTCCCTGCAAAGTCTGCGCACGGGGTCCACGCTACCGGCCTGGAGGTCCCCGTAGAGCGGCCCCATTCTCTAGGGGGCCAGATGCCGAGACAGCCCGTCCTCCATGCTCCTTGGTTCCAGCGATGCCCCGCTTTCCTTTGTCCTCTGGTCCCTGGGTAGCGGCTGCTTCTTGCCATCCCTAATGTACAGGGTCCCTCAACTCTCCCTTTCGGTCCTTCTAGTTTTGCAACACTGTATCCTCAGCATCCTTGTTAAGTCTCCCGCGCTCGACCCCTAGAGGCACCGGGTGGCCTGGCAGCGCAAGCAAAGGGAACGCGGCACAGCCCGCGGCTTGGCCCGGGATGCAGCCCAGGACGCGCTGCGTCTCCAAAGCATTAGCACAACAGCCGAAACAACGGAGGCTGGAAATCCAAGTCGAGGTGTGTCAGGGTCCTGCTCCCTCCAGAGGTTCTGTGCAAGGAGCCCTCCTTGCCTCTTCCTGGTGGCTCTCGGCAATCCTTGGCTCGCAGCTGATTCGCTCGGACCTCTGTTGGCGCCCTCACTTGGCATCGTCCCCTGGGTGTCTCTGTATCTCTTCTTATAAGGATGTCAGGGACTCAGGTGTCAGGTGGATTCAGGGCCCACCCCCACTCCAGTACGACTTCACCTTGACCAACTGCATCTGCAAAGACCCTATTTCCCAATAAGTTCCCATTCACAGGTTCTGCTGGACCTGTGAGTGAATTTTTGGAGGACGCCTTTCAACCCAGCACACCTGGCCAAGAGATGCCAGGCAGCCTAGTGGGGGAAGGTCCTTCCACCCAGCAGGTGTACCAACAGCACAGCCCAAGGGCCATCAGATAAACCACGCAGACCACAGGAGCACAGCAAAGGTTCTGATGAACCAAACTGTCCTTGGAACCAGCCCCTAGAAGCAGGCCAGGACCTACCTGCTAACCCCACAGAGTGACCACCTGCCAAATCCATTTCCTGTGTTTGAAATCCTTCGTGCTCTTGGGCCCTGAATGATACAAGGTACATGAAGCCATTCTGAAAATTAGAAATTTTGACATATACACTAAGGGATGTCACTGTTCGATTTAGAGAAAGTTCCACGTGCTTGTAAATGAAGAACTTACCTGTTTTTCGTTGAAGACCCATAGATAGTAAGCCGGAGAAAGGGCACTAAAGTACATATAACACTTTTCCTTTTGAAAATGGTAAATTTTATTATAAACAAAAATGAAGTCTAGAAAAATAATAGAAAAGAAACATCAGCTGTATTTCCCCCACTTGGTGATGTCATTCTTAACATTAAGCTGTATTTTCTGCCACTTCTTTTTCTTTCCAGATACCTACATATTAATACTCAATTTTTGTACAAAATTAAGATCATATTGTAATTCGTTGCTCTAAAACTTAAAACACTAGAAGCATTTCCCTCAGTCATAAACTATTGTCCTAAAAAAATCTGTCTGATCTATGGTCTGTGCCAGGCTCGCTCCACCACTGTGTTCTCAGTTTACCTAGTGGCAGCAGAGAGGGAGTGACCGTCTGGCCCCCAAAGTTCCCCGGACCTCAGAGCCGTGACTCGGGGCTATGACCACAGAGCCGCCCATTGGAAACCCGGCATGTGTTCCATCTCCTGGAGGCACATTTGTCTCAGGAACAATTGGGAGAAGCGGGTTTGGCAGGAAGGGATTCTTGGGACTGAGTTGTATCTACTTAGCATTGTTTCCAACTGTTTCATTCGTAATTAAAACAAAACAAAACAAAAAAACCCACAAGACTACAAGGTCCTTAATAGCAAAACCTTCTCTTACAGACTCCCTAGGACTGGCACAATGTCGAACTTGGTCCAGCACACCTTTGAGTCCCATGTGAATCTCTGCTGTCAGTGTGGTGGTGAATAGGGACCTCTCCCTACTGAGCACTAGCACTGTGGGAACTGAGCACTAGCACTGTGGATACTGAGCACTAGCACTGTCCCTACTGAGCAGTAGCACTGTGGGTACTGAGCACTAGCACTGTGGATACTGAGCACTAGCACTGTCCCTACTGAGCACTAGCACTGTGGAAACTGAGCACTAGCACTGTGGATACTGAGCACTACCACTGTCCCTACTGAGCACTAGCACTGTCCCTAATGAGCACTAGCTCTGTCCCTACTGAGCACTAACACTGTGGGTACTGAGCACTAGCACTGTGGAAACTGAGCACTAGCACTGTGGATACTGAGCACTAGCACTGTGGATACTGAGCACTAGCACTGTCCCTACTGAGCACTAGCTCTGTCCCTACTGAGCACTAGCACTGTGGCTAGTCCTGACTGAGATGTGCTGTAGGTGTAAAGGACACACCAGATTTTCAAGACTTATTGCAGAAAAAAAAGGAGTGAAATAAAGTATTAACTATTTTATGTTGATTTCATTAGTGAAGTGATAATATGCAAGTTAGGTTCAGTTAAATAAAAATGTATTATTCAAATTAATTGCACCTGTTTGTCCTTACGTTCTGCCATGTGGCTACTAGAAAGTTTAAAATTATATTTGCAGCTGTTCTGCAATCAGACAGTCTCCTCCAGACCCGAGGGCTGGAAAGATGTGAGAGCAGAGCAAGCCTGATTCAGAGCAGCCGTAAAATATCTCATCAGTGGGAAAAAAGGAAAGCATCACTTTGCAGCCCCTGTGAATTAGCTTGCTTCTAAGACAAGTGCCCCCCATCTCATATCAGCAGTCAATGTCACCTTATCACCAGCGCAGGCAGGTGAGGACGTGATGTCTTCATTTTTTTACACAGGTGTTAAGAATACACCATGCCATCATCCTTCTTCTCTAGTTTATGGTATTGTGAAAAAACAAAAAGCTGCGGGATTCAGGGTTCATAAAAAAGGACTTAGTTCTGTTCTTTAGCACAGCATCTTGGTAGGGGAAAAAAAATGAACAAATCTTGGGTAAAGAAATAAATAAGAAGCACCTAAGCAATAGGCTTTGGCAGGACACAGTCTCCTCCTGGAACAGTCTTGCCCCCTTTCCAGGACAACGCTGAGCACTCAGACCAATCGCTCCTTGTTTCCTCCTGTCAACTTTCTTTCTTCAGCTAAAGATTAAGAAAACATGATCTTTTGCTTGTTTGTTTGTTCTGCACTGAGGCAACCTCCTTTTTGGGCAAAACTAAGTTGCCAAGACTGGCAACCCGCTGGCTGAACATGGCCGGTGGATATCTTAGCCCACACTGTGCTTTTTGTAATTGGTTGTTTTTTAGTTGGAGTTATCTGCCAGTATTTCAAAATCAAAACAATTCACATTAAAAAAAAAAAAGTCTGAGTTTCTGACTTCTCCTAAAAAACTGGAAGTGGTGGCTACGGTGGTCAGACCCCCTGCAATCACATGTGCTGCGCCAGGCCTGCAGCACGGACCCCCCACCCTGGGATCCCTCACAGTGCCTATTGTCCCCCAACACTGAGGTACCACTATTCTCCACATCGTGCTGCCATGTTTCCCATGTCATGAGCACATTTCCCTATAACCATCCTTCCTCAGAGCTCGGGAGCAGGAAGTGCAGACCAGGAAAAAATACTTTTAAGCCTGTGTATATTCACATGTAAAGGATTCTCTAAGCCTGGAGCTTCTTTAATATTACTTAGTATAGTTGGTTTTCTGGCCAAATTATGGGGGGGAAAAAAATCTCTTGACTCCAGTTGCGTGGATTGTTTAGAAACACCCACGCTTAAGCTATTGGTACAAACATCAGTTGTAACACAGAGACCAAAGGCAGGCTGTTTCCTCGCCATCCCAGTTTATAATTCTGTTAGCGGACTTAGTATTGTGTTAATTGAAGGTCTACATTTCATGCTAAGGCTGGCTTCAGAAATTGCTTTCCAGCAGCTTCCATCTGGAGGCCTTGGGACCTAATAAAACCCAACAGAAGCAATCCTGAGCTGGCAACAAGGTGTGGGAGATTGCATCGTTCCCCGCTGCAACAGGGAACTGAAATGCCTGCTTTACTCGCTCATGTCAGCCCCGAAATGGGGAGGATTCCAGACGTGCCTGCATCATTAGCTGTTCCCAAATGGCTCTTGGTAACTCTATCCTGATGCCAGGGGGATCTTTGAGAAAAGCATGATGGCAGAAAACAGCCCAAGCTGCTTGCTGACCCCCAGCATTTGCTTTGTTCCTCTCAATGAAGAGAGACGAGGGACACTCATTATTTTTAAGAAATAACCATTTCGGTTGCTAAGCAGGAGCTGTCTACCGAGAAAGACCAAATCCCTCCCTTATATCTCCTTCATCCTGCTGAATGACTTTATTTTCAATTAGTGTCAGAACTTGGACTTATTACCAATCTACAGTTACAGTGATGAGATAACACAGCACACAATGACAACAAAGCCATTCAAGTATTTCTTAAAACAAAGTGTGCCTATAATTTATGTTTGGACAAAGGTAAGAGAAAGAAGATAAGTATGCATATTTATCCCAAGTGGGATGGAATGTCTGTATCAACACCCTTGTATGCTCTGCTTCTCTGGCTCCAACCCCTATGACCTCCAACTCACTCCCCTGGCAAGTGTCAGTGCGAAAGGCTTGCAGAGAGCAAAGTAAAGGTGGTGAGAGCCTTTCCTCCTCAAAACAAAAACCAAAAACCCAGGAACATTTGTGTTTGGATAACAGTAAAAATGATCCCACAGAAAAGATGAAGATAGGCTGAAAAAGTAAAACTCAGATTAAAATAATTCTGGATAACATCTGTGCTCTAGTTGCCAATATCAACCTCCTGGCTTTGATAAGTGTACTGTAGTTATGAATGGGGTAGTCATTGGGGTAAATTTGGCAAAGGGGACACAGGAACTCTCTACTATTTTTGTAATGTCTATGGGAGTCTAAGCTTATTCTAAAGTATGTCTTTAAAAACTAAACATAAAATGTTAGACAGAACATGGGTTGTTCTCTGCCAATTAGTCCATGATTTAACAAATAAACATGGTTCTCTTATTGCTCCTAAGGTAAGATATTAAGTTCTGTGGGAGATTCTAAAAGATGTGAGGGGTAGCCTGTGTCCTCAAGGAGCTTATGGTCTACTTGGAAGAACAGAGTCCTCAAATATGGATAATATTTAAAATGATACGTATGGGATGTAAGTGACACCACAAGGCTGCATGTGAATAATTACTGAGGTGAAAAGTGGATGCAGCATGTTCAATGGAAAGAAAGCAGTTGTGCACACACTAAAAAGGATGTCTCACCAAAGTGACCTCCCAGAGGTGGTGTTCACATGCTGTTCATTTCTGATCCTCACCTTGCCTGACACACAAAAATCACTGAGCCCATTTTTATTGAGTGAGTGACTGGATATGAATGAATGAAGATGCAACCTGATCTAAGTCTTCAAGGTTTACATGGAATTCAGTGGAGCAGGAATTACAAAAAGGGGTGACCTGAGTGGTGGCTCCAGGTGTGGAAGCTCAAGCCACACTCAGGAAATAAGAGTCTCTACCAGTGTGCCTGCCAAATCACATTTGCAGAGGTGAGTGGGAGTAGGCTGGAATCAGAACAGAGAGGGGCTTGAATGCCAGGAAGAAAATTTATATAATTTTGCCTTCTCCCCAGAGCCTCACAAGATGTTTCCCATGGTTTGATTCATATGAAATATTTCTCACTTCTCTCCTGTGTTCATGTGTCCATGTCCATAGGCACTCAGATGTTGCAAGGATAAGAAATGTGAATTTAAAAAATAAAAATTTTTTTGCTTAGTGTGTTATTTAAAGAAAATAATAGAATGCAAATAGTGATAATTCTTCTCTTTCTTACCAATTTTTATATTTCTTAATTGGTTTTCTTCTTTTATTGCTTTGGCAAGGGTTGCTAGTGCAATAGTGAGTTGTAAGGGTGATAGGCTAGTGATGAGTCATCACTGTCCAATTCATAGAAGTATGTATTCTTGACAGAAGGAAATTCATACATATAGTAAGGGGAGATGGGAACCAGAGAACACAGAGCAGGGACTCAATATGTAAGCATTCCAATGGGTCTCTCCAGGGTTGCAAAGACGCAGAGCACGCTTCAAGTGAGATTTCCAAGTAAAGTCAACTCTTTTCCACAAAGCGTTATTCCAGTTAACTTACAGCATTTAATTCAAACATTAACACCCCCCCCAAAATACCAAACAGTCTGGCAGTTTCACTTAATGTTAGAATTAAGTATGAATCACAAGCTTAAAAGAAAAGGTTCCAACTGACAGAAGTGCATCCAGTAATTTCAGATCTCACATTAACTACATGAAACATTAAACTGCTGTTAAAGTAGGTTCCAAAGCATGGGTTAAACTGGGCAATGAGCTGCTTGTGCTATTAATTGCTTCGACACTTAAAAGATATGTTCACTGCCATGATGCTAAGGCATGCAATAAAGTAAAAATCAATAAGAGAGCTTCTGATAAATGAAAGAATAACAACTGGCTCATATGTTCAGTGGAGAGCTCATGATGTTCACATTCTCTGGAATAATTTTGGTTAGTTGGGGATGGGGGGGTGGGCAGTCTATACAGCTTCAGTTTAAAAAAAAGAAAATAACTTTTTCTTTGATGCAGCAATTATACAAACAGAGCTACCTTTGACACAAATTATCTCTTCTTTCCAAAAGTAACTTGATAAGTAAATAAATTCATGAATTAAAATTAGCATATTAAGGGCTCCTGGGTGGCTCAGTCGTTAAGCGTCTGCCTTCGGCTCAGGTCATGATCCCAGGGTCCTGGGATCGAGTCCCACATCGGGCTTCCTGCTCGGCAGGAAGCCTGCTTCTCGCTCTCCCACTCCCCCTGCTTGTGTTCCTGCTCTCGCTATCTCTCTCTCTGTCAAATAAATAAATAAAATCTTAAAAAAAAAAAATTAGCATATTAATATATTTTCCAAGACAACTACACAACTGCAGGACAAGACTTGTGTCTAAAATGTAATGGGGAATAATAATGTCAATGAAGATAATGACTAGAACAATAATGAGCGTGTTCTTTTCCAAAACAGTACTCTGCTAAAATATGACATCTTGAAGGCTGTTGGGGAGCTGATAAAGAAGTGGGCATCATTAATCCTGACACTAGGAATTAATAGAGCAAAGTCATATTTTCATAATAGATCAACTTATTGACTCTGCCAGTTTAATATAAAAATCAGTGGGCAAATCAGTGATTAAAAAGTATTGGGGCGCCTGGGTGGCTCAGTCGTTAAGCATCTGCCTTCAGCTCAGGTCATGATATCAGGGTCCTGGGATGGAGCCCCGCATCAGGCTCCCTGCTCAGCAGGGAGTCTGCTTCTCCCTCTCCCACTCCCCCGCTTGTGTTCCTGCTCTCACTAACTCTCTCTCTGTCAAATAAATGAATAAAATCTTTAAAGAAAAAAAAAAGTATCATGTTAGTTTTGCCTGAATGTGAGATTGTGCCCCCCCAAGCACGACGGAGCCTTGTTCACTGTCTGAGGTGCTGATCAGACAATCACCGAGACCATTGCATTCCACAGGAGTTATCTTAGAGTAAATGGTACAGATCATCTTGGATTCATACAAAACACGGATATAAATACGGGACAACATATATTTAGCTATCTCCACACCAAAGAGGCTTTTGATAAAATCCAACTAACATTAATTTTATAATAATTAATGCTTACTGAACACCTCTTTGTGCCAGCTGCCATGTCGAATGCTTCACCTACATTTTTTCTTTAACATTTACAACAATCTTATAATATGGGTAATATCATTATCCCAACTTAAGCACTAGGGGTTAAATAACTTGGCCCAGGTCATGGAGCTACCAAGTGGTAGTTCTGGGACCCCAACTAAAATCTCTCTCTCCCCAAACACCAGGATAGAGAAGCTGTGAGAAAACTATACTTAAATTCACTTGGTTGGTGGTAGATCTAAGAGTATTGACAATATATGGGTATAAGGACTCCAGATTTATGAGGTCACAGTAAAAGTTTCAAGAAGGAAGTGGGGATCAATAATCATTCATACACCCAGCACTTATTGTGGTCAGCTTCATGGGAGGCGTACTTACGATGTTTTTATGACTTTGACCTTGGAAGGATTTCTATATTAAACAGCAAAGACATGAAGCTGCTCATGCAAAAGCCAGTTCCACGTATGAACAGGTGACGGTTAATCCATTGATTTGGGACAGCGGAGAGTTGACCCCAAAACAGAGAAATATATGTAATAATAAAGAACAGGGACTCTGGCAGCAGATACAGCAATCCCGATTTCACACCGCCGTGTACCACTTACTAGCAGGGCAAGCCTGGATCAGTCACATTCCCTGTGAGCTTGATTTCCCTCAGTTCTTATCCAGCTCATAGGACTTTTCTGGAGCCCCAGTGGCCTAATTCAGATCAAACATTCACTACAATGCCTTGCACATGCCAAGTGCTCAGGAAAATGCTACAAGTTATTACCATTCTATCCCATCATTTAGGTATATTTCGTGACTCTCCTGAGGTCAAAAAAAAAAAAAAAAGTAGAGAAAAGATATAAACTAGATGTGAAATCTCATGTTTGTGGATGAGATTTGTGGAAAATGGATGGAATATACAGTCCTCCTAACATGACCCTATTAACATCACTCTCGTGGTTCAATGACAGTTACTTAAGCTCGAGAATAAGGCATTTGATAGCCACTGCCTTATTCAAGGTTCATGTGACAGTGAAGTAGGTGCCATCATTACCTCCATTTTATGGAGAGAAAAATGAGACAAGACAGGTTAGATAGCTTGCCAGAGTCCACTTGAACCGAGACTTGAACGTGGGCACCTGACTGCAGAGCGTGGGCACGTCACCACTGCCCCGTGTTGAGCTGCCCTCTACTAACCCTGTCTCTGTGGAGATAAATCAGGAAGCGACTTCTGTCAAGCACAGATTCAGCATAAAGTGTTAGCAGGGAAAAATATATATATTTCCAAAAAGCCCGTTGCAGCTTCTGGTTATGGAGCTGTTCGCTGAACTAAGGGACGGTATGGGTTTCACATGATGCACCACTTGTCGTCTTGGACACGAATGACCTTCAATATATCTATTCGAGCCTCTGAAGTTTACTCTGCTTAATGAACTCCGGGATCGTAAATGCAGCTCTGAGCACATTGCATTTCATTTGAGGGCAGAGGGGTGATTATATTACTGAAAAATACATGAAGTGGCAATTAATGCAATTGTAAACATATCTATTTCCCAGGGGAAAAAAATGTTTAAATGTCTTAAAATTTAACAAGGGAACTATCTAAGGGGGCGGGGAGCGAGCTACTCAACCAGCAGGCTCACCTCGGATTCACGAGAGGCGTTCTTATGATGTTTTTATGACTTTGACCTTGGAAGGATTTCTATATAAAACAGCAAAGACATGAAGCTGCTCATGCAAAAGCCAGGCACATAAACCTGAGGACGGAGGTTGTTTGAGACCTTGAAAATAATGCTCCGTGTCTGGCAAAACTTAATAATCATCTGGTTCCATTTTGAGCGATAATCATAAAAGGCAACTGTGCAGGGCAGCTCACAGAAATACATTTCAAGAAGCCAGGCTCACTGCCACACACAAAGAGAAAGCAGCACCAACAGGAACATCGGGGGTTGTCATGGCAACCGCATGGCACCGCAGGTGAGTTTCTTTGCCCCCTTGTACTTTGGAAAAGAGGGAAAAAATGAACAGAATCAACAGCATTTGTGTTTGATTCTGACAAGGGTTCAAGGCCTGCTGTTTTGGTTCCTGGCCCCCAGAGATTCTATTTTTAAAAAGTAAGGGGTTTTGGTGTGTGTGTTTTAATCACACCATAGCAGGACTGCCCTGGTGGCAAAGATAACGCGCTCTGTCCCTGGATCGTCATGAACAGGCTAAGGGTTAAGAAGCAGCGGAACGAAGACCTTTACTTTGCTCGTACAGGATGAATTCATTGCCGATGATTCAAGGTGGCTTCTAGGAAGCCACCAGAGACCTGAATCCATTCCAGCTCTCCACATCGTTTTCCTTACCCTTTGTCTAAGACAAACGACTGGAGCCTAGGGAGCAGCATCAATCAGGGTGCTGTATGGGAGCAGATGGCTCTTCCAGCTTGGAGTCTGAACAGTTAGGGAGGGAAGTGTTTGGAAGAGGGTGGGCTGGGTGCAGCTCGGGCACTGCAGGGAGCCCACCTGGTGAGATGAGGGGACACGGTGGAGCCCTGGGGATGAGGGTGGGGGTGCAGCCCTGCCAGGAACACCCACCCCTAGGAAGGAAAGGGAGCGGGAAGAACCCAGCCTCTGGGGTCAGCCCCACTCCGGGGACATGGGCTGGAGGGAGAAGGGTGCAGAATGGACAGGAGGGGTGGGAGGCCAGGGCACCAGGCGCCGCATACAGAGTGTGAGCCAACTCTCACTCGAGGACTCAAGGGACAGGCTTAGAAGTAGTTTCTGCTCTTTGAGGCTCAGCTCCCTGATCCAGATGAAATGGCCAAAGCCTACTGTGGGTTGAATTGTGTCCTCAGAATCCATACGCTGAAGTCCTGATCCCCAGAAACTCAGAAGGTGACTCTCTTTTTAAATGGGGTCCTTGCAGATGTGATGAGTTAAAATGAGGTCATACTGGAGGAGAGTAGAATTTGTGAGACAGCGAATGTCTGTCGTTTAAGCCCCCCACCAGGGACTTTGTTTCGGCAGCCCTAGCACCCATCAGCCGTCGGTACAAGCCCGTCTCTGTGGATCAGGGTACGAGGCACCGGGGTAAAGCCCCAGGGAACACAAGCTGCATTTGTGTGCCCCCCGGGCAAAGCCACATTGACTAGAGGAACGTCTGGATTAGAGAGCATGACATGGAATGTACTTAGATCTCCTCAAAACACTAAAATGCCTCCTTCCGAGACATAAAATCTTCCCCATCCCCCAAATGACACAGAGAATATTTTCAGCAGTCCCTCTCTCTCTAACCGCAGAAGACATGGCGAGTCCACGTACACCCCCTTCTGTCTGCCCTCTGTCCCCCTAGAGAAATGGGATAATAGCTGGCAGGCACTGAGTCCGTAAGTAGTACTGTTCTCAGCTTTCTTTCATACCTGTCTTAATCTACAAAGCACGACAAGGAGGGCACTATCATTATCAGAATCCCATCAACAGAGAAACCCAGGCACGGAGAGAACACTCACCCAACACCACACACTAGCAGGTGTTGAGCTTCTTAGGGGCCACTGCGCAGCTGCCTCCCCCGCAGAGACTCAAGATTTCTGGAAGCACCCATAGCCAGGGGAGCGAGCTGGGGACAACCTCCTGACCTGTGCCCACAACCAGGTGAGCAAGCTGGGGGCGACCTCTGGACCCACACCCACAGCCAGGGGAGTGAGCTGGGGGCGACTTCCTGACCCTCCCACTGCCAGGGGAGTGAGCTGGGGATGACCTCCTGACCCTCCCACTGCCAGGGGAGTGAGCTGGGGATGACCTCCTGACCCTCCCACTGCCAGGGGAGTGAGCTGGGGGCGACTTCCTGACCCTCCCACAGTCAGGGGAGTGAGCTGGGGATGACCTCCTGACTCTCCCACTGCCAGGGGAGTGAGCTGGGGATGACCTCCTGAACCTCCCACTGCCAGGGGAGTGAGC
>NC_138381.1:80367469-80383794 GCF_054177405.1 Leptonychotes weddellii
TGGGGATGACCTCCTGAACCTCCCACTGCCAGGGGAGTGAGCTGGGGGCGACTTCCTGACCCTCCCACAGCCAGGGGAGTGAGCTGGGGATGACCTCCTGACCCTCCCACAGCCAGGGGAGTGAGCTGGGAAGCAGGTGGCCCCCTGTAGGTGCTGCAGCTCCAGGGGACCCTGTGACGCCCAACTCACAGTAGACTCTGAGCTACACTATGCCTGGAGGCCCGATCCTAAGAAACTATGAGACAGTAAATGTGTGCTGTTTTATGCCATTGATTTAGGCAACAGGTGATTAATAGAGCTATCTCGAGAGGTTGATAAAAAATACAATTCAGTCATGTTTTGACCCTGGAGCTATGGGTCAACACCCACCTTCATGTGGGAACAAAAAGCCACGGACACTGGCGTCAAAGTGCGTCCCCCATTCCTGCCTCTGCCCACTTAGTGGCTGGCTTCCAGCCACTTGGCGCCCGTGACTCAGTCTCCTCGTCTGAAAAGTGGGGGTGACAACAGCGTCTGTCTCATCGGGTTGCTGTGGCAAATAAGGAAGCAAACAGGTGTCTGTGGGTGCTGGAGACAGGGCTCAGCATAGGGCCTGGCCTGGAGAAGGGGCCTGCTGTGTGCAGGTCAGGAGGCCACCCCACGCTCACTCACCTGCCCAGTGGTCACCCCCGTTAGCACCGCCACGGTGATGAGCAGTCGACTCTGTCGACCAACCGGGAAGAAACAAACCCAACTTCACAAGGACAGTCCAGTGTCCCAGGCACTCCCAGCGGCTCTCAGCGGCCCCGCCCATCCGGACGCTCTGTCACTGTCTCGGGAGAACAGCTCCTAATGACATGGGCGCCATGAGCACCCGAGATAAATCTGAAAATAAACGTTTCTGCAGTTATGATCAGTTTGGACATATGGGATCATAATATTTTGTGATCACCAGCAAACACACCTCTCCCTGTGAACAAACACAGCTGCCGAGGTGGGGCTGTGCTTTCCCACTTCCTGAAATTAGATGCGCGCCCTCTCCTCCCAGAGTCCGTGGCAGAGACATCAGCCATTGGCCCCTTCTTCCAAGGTGGGCCCCGCTCGTGAGCACGTGTGCGGCGACCCGGCTCAGAGCCAGCCCGGGCCACGCCGTGCCGGGGGGCAGCCGAGGGGGCCACGGAGGTCCAGAGTGGTTCACCTGTCAAAGGGCAGGTGGCATCTTTTGGAAGAGCTTGACCAGAGCCCTTCCAGAATTCAATGGGCCCCCGAATCGCTTTGTGAAAAGAAAGCTTCTCAACCGCGTCCTGCAAGGAGCCTGTGATTCTGCATCTCCAGCAGGCTTCCAGGTGAATATCCGTCCTTGCCGAAATGATGTGAAATTCCATTTTACTGTTAACACGCTGCTTTTTTCAAATAATGCATTTACCTGGTCATGAAATTGAAATCGTCTGGTAAGCCAGAACCGGGGATTCCCTTAAGCTCAACTCCCGTTGGTGGAGGACAGACCGTGTGCGGGGCCAGCAGTGAGTGCCCATGTCCCGGGACCTCCCAGGCCTCATGGCTGCCAGTCTGTGGGTCATGGTGACCCCAGATTCTGGCTTAGAAGTCAGCAAGGATTTAAATGCCAACTCTGCTTTCTTCCCCCCCGGCAGCTTCCTTGAGATACAGTTAACAGGAAACACTGTGTCAGCTTAGGGTGTACAGTGTGATCATGGGATACATGTAGACGCTGCAATATGATTACCACGGTGAGGGGAGCAACCCCTCCGTCCTGTCACATAGTTACCATGTTTTTAGTGATGAGAATATTTAAGATCTACTCTCTAAGCAACTTGCAAGGACACACTACAGTATTGTTAACTGTGATCACCAGGATGAGCATTAGATTCCCAGAACTTCTTCACTTACAGTGATGTTTGGACCAACAGCTCCCATTACCCCCATCCCCCAGACCCTGGCCACCCCCGTTTTTCTCTTTGTTTCTATGAATTCTGCTTTTTCAGAACCCACACATGTATGAGTGAGATCCTGGGTGTTTGTCTTTCTCTCTCTGACTTATCTCACTCAGCGTAGTGTCCTCGAGGCCCATCCGTGTTGTTGCAAACGGCAGGATGCCCTTCCTTCTCACGGCTGGATGATACGCCATCATGTACGGACACTGCATCTTCTTTACCCATTCATCTGTGGACACACGCTCACCAGCTCCATGGCTTTCTAACTAGATGACCTTGCGCGAGTTACCTGACGGCTCTGTGCCGTCAGATTTTCCAACTGTAAAGTGAGGGAAGATCATACTTACCTGACGGGGTTGTCTACAGACCATCTATGTACAGTTCGTCTATGCAGAGCACTTAGAACGCGGTGAGTATGCATGAAATGCTGGCTCATTACTACCATCGCACCCACCTTGTGGAGGGGGGCGTTGACACGGAGAGGGAATAATTTGCCTAAGAGCAAATAGCTGCACAGCGGAGGTGAGTTCAAATACGACCTAATGCCAAAGCCTGGGGTCTTATTTAATACAAGAGGTGGGAATTACATCTCTTGTAGACAGAGCAGGAAAGGTACCAAGCACTGTTGCGGGTAGAATTTCTACTTTCCCCACTATGCTCAGTTCACATGCAAAACCTCGTATGGTCCAGATTCCAGCCTGTATCATCCTTAGCAAACCATCCCCCCCACCACTTAAACTTCATCTCCCTCTCTAATTTCATTGCAGATTTAATATTTTTGAGGGGAGCATCTAATCCTGGTTTTCCTGACCTCAGCGTTACTGGCATTTGGGCTGGGTGAGTCTTTGCTGGGAGTGATGTGGGGTGCAGTGCAGGACCTTCCATGCCATCCCTGGCCTTCATCTACTAGGTGCACAGTACCCCACCCCTCCCCACACCAGCAGTGGCGACCAAAACTGTCAATAGACACCACCACATGTCCCTGGGGTCAGAATTAGCCCCCGCTCCTTCCTTGAGAGCCACGGGACTAATCCCCAGCCAAGGTCACTCCTTTCATCACCAGACTTCACTTTTCTGTGATCCTTTTTAATGAGTCATGAGAGCAATCCATAAATCACATTGGTCTAAACCAAGTGTCAACCTCCATCCTCCAGAAGTGGGTCCTTTAGACAGCCCAGAAATATGTCATTGCTTTCCCACCCTGTGCTTAAGAGCACATATTGAAATTTCCTTGGAACCAAGTGTTCTGGGTTGAATGGTGTCCCCACCAAAATGCCTATGTTGAGATCCTTATTAACCGGCAGAGCCTCGGAATGGACCTTACTTGGAAATTGTGTGATTGTTACAGTGAGGTCATACTGGTGTTGGTGAGCCCTAATTCAGTGTGACTGGTGTCTTATAAAAGGGGAAATGTAGACGAAGACACACGCAGGGAGGGTGCCGGGGGGAGACGAGGCCGATTTCGGGGTGCTGCTTCTACAAGACATGGAACATTAAGGGTGGGCAGCAGAGAGAATCGAGGGATGGCTTCTCCTCCGTGGCCTCAGAGGGAACCCAACCAAACCTTCTGGCCTCCAGAATGGTGACAAGATCTGCTGTTCCTGAACCCACACGGCTTACAGAGCGTGGCAAACCGCGCACTGAAGTACTTCTTCCCCCAGAGCCTGACATATCGCGGGCCTTCGATGTCTCTCCTGCCTCAAACCAGGGCTTGCCTGAGCATATTTAGGGAGGCCAGCCAGGCCTACGTCAGGGTGGTCAAGGAGCAGAGTGAAGCGAACAGTTCTTTGCAAACCTGTGCAACAGGAATGGGACACCCCAAACCCAATCATCCCCTTCTTCTCAAATGCAAGCATTTTAAGCCTTTGCTCTTGGTGCCCAGAGCCCAGAGCTGGTCCTTCCCAGCTGTGATTTTTCTAGCAAACTGAATGCAGAAAACAGCTTTTTACAATTCCTACCTGACCATTAAATATACGTGGAAAGTGGATAGCTCCGAAACACATCCCAAACCTCATTTCTCAGTTAAGGGGTGAATATTCACCGAATATAATAAAAAGCACTTTCACAAAGCCGCTGAAGCAATACTAGTAAGGTTTTGATCCCATTTTAATTTTGTACCCACACAATCCCTTCACCTGCTTGTCTGTTAAACTGTTAAACAGACTTTCG
Source organism: Leptonychotes weddellii (assembly GCF_054177405.1). Lineage (NCBI taxonomy): Eukaryota > Metazoa > Chordata > Mammalia > Carnivora > Phocidae > Leptonychotes > Leptonychotes weddellii. Next base: position 80,371,570 of record NC_138381.1, read on the forward strand.
AACACAAACTTCCATTCTCCCCAGTTTGGAAAGCATCTTCAATGTGTCTGAATTTATCCTTCATTACTAACATTTTCTGACTGATACAGTGATATATATTCAATATAGAAAAGTTTTTAAACAGAGAAAAGTGCAAAAGACGACTGAAAACCTCCTGGGTCTGCCGACGGGGTAGTCCCCGTGATCCGTGAAACAAAGCATGAAAGAAAGCACAGCACACACGTCATCAGCACTAAACCTCGTTCAAGGTCACATGCCTGCCCTTGGAGCCCAGACCCTCCCTCACACTCCACAAATGGAGTATTCGTGTCTGACCTAACATCAGATTTTATCAAATTACTCCAAAGCCACCCTCCAGGAAGCATGGGGTGCTTTATGCACAAGGAACAATAACTCTCCAAGATCCTTGAGAGAGTGTGATCATGTCCACAAGAAAGAGAACACCCATTTAAACCAGTTTCATCAAACAGGAAACTCATGAGCTCACCTAACAGGCAGTCTGAGATGGAGCAGCCTTCAGGGCAGACTTGATCCAGGCCCACACCCCATGAAGGCTTTGCTCGGTCTCTGCTCTCCCGAATCCCGCATCCGCCCTAAGCTGGAATCAAGAGGGGTTCCGTCTAGTCAACTTTGCCTGACAGCATCCAAGGGAAGCCAGAGAGGCGGGACCTCTTGAAGCTCGCTCAGGAGAAAGGAAAATCTTTCCTAGAGGCCCCCTGCAGGTGTCTCCTCACTCTTACCAGCCTGAGTGACTGACATCCCATCCACTGTCCAGGACCAACTGCTCCAAGGGCCGAGGGCACCTCTAAGGTGGAGCTGCACCCTGGCTACGGGGTGCATCCGTGGACCTGGAGGCACGCGGGCCTCTGGGGAAAACGGTGGGCACTTGACAAAATACTAGGCTTGTGTTTGGCAGGACTAAGGGAAGATGGATGTTAATAGGCAGCCAAGTGTCCTCTCAATTCTGTAGGACTTGTCTGTGTCTGACAGCTTGTCAGAATTCCACTGGGCACCTTCGAGAGTGACAGGACTGTGAAAGGCAGAGAAGAATCACTGAGCAGGAGTAATTCACTGTGCATTTAATAAAATCTAAACAGAAATCTCTGACAGCGTCACTCGATGTGACTGATGGTTGCTGGAGACGGTTTTTGACTTGATGGAGCTCATCTTTCTCTCCAGCTGAGAACCAGAGCAGACACCGGAAGCCCATGCGCGCTGCAGAGAGCGCATGTATCTGCTGAGAATTTGTTATCCTGCATCCTGTTCGAAATCGAAGAGGGCTTCTCAAAAATCATTTAAAAGTCTTCAGTGCAAATGACATTGAAGACCTCACCCCATCAATTTCCTATTTCCCTCATCGTTTAAACCCGTCTGCATTTTTCTTCCACAAATAAATGAATCGCCAGACACTTGAAACACTTTCCTGTGTCCTGCTGAGCCTTTTTCCTTCACAAGGTGCTTGGGTGGCGTCTCGGGCTCCAAGTCCAGTAATTAGCTTGAACGTGAAGAAGCTAAATTGGTTCAAATACAAAATGGAAGATAAGATCAAATGTGTGTCTGAATGTCAGTGAGGGGGGGTTTCCAGATCAAAAGTTAATGGGGGAAAGGTTTGGGCTTGGTCTCCAATTATTGATGAAGTTGTTCAAAGGAATAAGCTGTCCGACAACAGGGAATAAGACACGAAATGATGACTCATAACTGAGAGCACACTGGAGCTTGCATGTTTGATGTTAGCATCCTTGGGAAGGATAAACAAATACACCTTATTCAACAAGGGCTTTATTGACGTGCAATTATTTTTCTCCGTGATGGTTTCTTTAACCAGCTCAGTTGTGTCAGACCCATGGTTAAGTCGTCCCATATGTGAGCTGACCGGCTGCCCAGCCTATGCCTCACCAGCTCTCCCTCCACAGCTCAGTCACCAGAAGCATCTTGTAAGACAGAAATCAGCTTACGTCCTTCTTCCATTTTTAACCCTGCGATGCTTTTTCATTGCAATTATACAAAAAAAAAAAAAAGCCAAAGGCCTTCCTTAGCCTCCATGGCGCTCTGTGATCTGACTCTTCACTCTCTGCTACTTCTCTCCTTGCTCACTGGCATCGGCCGCACAGGCCTCCCACTGTTCTCCAAGTGGGCGGGTGGTCCCTACCTCAGGACCTTTGCACTGGCTGTCCGCTCCACCTGGGAAGCTCTTCTCCCAGACACCTACTGGTACACTCGCCTGCCCTTCAAGACTGTTGGCATTTCATCTCTTCACTGAAGGCAACCTGACCACCTTTACAAAATTTTAACCTTCTCCTAGCCACACCCTCCCCACCTCATATCCCTGGTCTTCTTAACACTATATATTTTTTTACCAAAACATTTCCCATTAAAATATGCAACATTTTTGCTTTTTAAATATTTTTCAAAAATTGAGATGGAGGGGCGCCTGGCTAGTTCAGTCGGTAGAGCATGTGACTCTTGATCTCGGGGTTGTGAGTTTGAACCCCATGTTGGGCATGGAGCCTACTTTAAAGAGAATAAATAAATATTTTTTAAAATAACATAAAAAATAAAAATTGAGATGAGATGTACATAAAATAAAAGTAATCACTCCCAAGTGAGTGATTCAGGGGCATTCAGCAAATGGCCAACAAGCATATAAGAAGATGCTCAATGTCCTTAGTCATCGGTGAAGTGCAACTTGAAACCACAAGACAGTGCATCACGTGCATGGGGATAAGGTTATAACAATGGAAAAGGACAAGGCCAAGTGCAGTAGGGATGTGGAGAAACCGGAACCCTCACCACGCTGGTGGGCGTAGGACACGGTGCCGCTGCCCAGAAACAGTGTGGGGTTCGGGTTCAGAAACAGAATCATCGGGGCACCTGGGTGGCTCCAGTCGTTAAGCGTCTGCCTTCGGCTCCAGTCATGATCCCAGGGTCCTGGGATCGAGTCCCGCATCGGGCTCCCTGCTCAGCAGGGAGTCTGCTTCTCCCTCTACCACTCCCCCTGCTTGTGTTCCCTCTCTAGCTGTCTCTTTCTGTGTGTCAAATAAATAAATAAAATCTTTAAAAAAAAAAAAAGAAAGAAAGAAACAGAATCATCATAAGACCCAGGAACTGATGCGTTTGCTTCTTCATCATGTGTTATTATCTATCTGCCCACCGGAGCGTGAGTTCTGCGAGGGGCATGCGCAGTTCTGTCCGGCTTTCTGCAGGGTCCCAGCACCCCAGCAGCACCCAGAAGAGAGCTCTGTGCACATGTGTGAATTATGAAGGGAAGTGTGTGGGGGGTGTGTCACTCTTGTCTCAGAAAAGGGTCACACTGTCCCCCTTGGTCCTGAAAGCTGAACGATAATCAGGAGTTCCCTTAACGCAGTGATTTCTGCTAATGTCCCAGCTCCCAGGCATACTCACTTTCTTCTCTCTCTGAATTTTTTTGACTCTGAAATGTATATGCAGCCTTACTTTGTGGATCTTTGGATGTATTGGAGCTTGTTCACACAACAGCACAAAAGCTAATGTGCAGGGCGCCTGGGTGGCTCAGTTGGTTAAACGACTGCCTTCGGCTCAGGTCATGATCCTGGAGTCCCGGGATCGAGTCCCGCATCGGGCTCCCTGCTCAGCGGGGAGTCTGCTTCTCCCTCTGACCCTCCTCCCTCTCATGCTCTCTGTCTTTCATTCTCTCTCCCTCAAATAAATAAATAAAATCTTAAAAAAAAAAAAAAAAAGCTAATGTGCAAATTACAGTCAATAAATCAAAACCATTTATTTCCAGGTTGTAGCCACACAACATTCCGATTTTGCTGCAAAAGTGTGGATATCCAATTATCTTTTAGACGATATTGCATTTACTCTGAACAAGAAGGGATGAAAATCTGGAAACCCATGTTGGAGATCATGCCGTTTCTGTCCAGCAGGCTCGTGAGGTCTTGGCTCTCAGTGAGAGCCGTGCGATGAAATTTGTCATCAATAAAAGGGTTAAATCTGCGACCCCCCCCCCCCGACCTGCAGCCACACCTCCGATGGGGCAGTTGGAACAGGTTAAGAGTATAGGATACAGAGAACAGAAGAGAGCGAGGGGTGTGTAGAGACACCAGAAGAGGTGAGAAAGCTGGTGTTCACGGCCGAGGCCAGATCGAAGTTGCTCGTGTGAACAGTGGTTCTCTCTGGGGAAGTCCGAAACACAGAGTTCAGGAAAACTGAAATTCTCTATGATAAATGGAACTTTTGAAATACCTAAGCTGTTGAAAATTTCATAAGAACGTATTTGAATAGGGGTGCCTGGGTGGCTCTTGATTTCGGCTCAGGTCGTGATCTGGGGGTCGTGAGATCGAGCCCCGCATTGGGCTCCATGCTGGGCAGGGAGTCTGTTTGGGATTCTCTCCCGTTCCCTCTGCCTCCCACTCTGCTCTTCCCTGAACTCACTCTCTCTCTCTAATAAATAAATGATCTTTTTAAAAAAGAATATATTTGTATAATTATTCCCTGCAGATTCATAAAAAAAAAAAAAGTAGTGATTTAAAAAACACAAAAACAGGTTTAAGACGTGAGGTGTTCAGACATGGGCTCTGAATCACGAGTGTGCCGTGACGAGAAGGGTCACCGTCCCCACAACTCTGTTACTACTGATTAAGTGGGCTAACGTTTATTAAATTATTTCTTATAAATTGGGTTCTATAATGGCAGTACATCATGACTGCCCCTCATTTGCCTTCTGACGTCCCCTGTGGGGGAACGTCGCCTCTTGCTCAAATCCCCTGTCTGTGCTCAGCCCCCCGTCCTCCTCTGCCAGTGGGCGCTGGGGGCCCAGGAAGGACGGAGGGAGGGGCCACGCCCAAGGTTTCCTGTCACCCGGGTCCCTACAGGGCAGACTGTCCAGTAGCAACAGCTCGCTCCTACCTGCGCTCCCCCCATATTATGCCTACGGCAGCCGGCCACACCCCGCCCGGCGCCCCGTCCAGCCTGTCTCTGGGCGTCACTACACCAGCCCTCGGGTGCTGTGTGATTAGCATTTCAGCACAGACACGTGAAATTCTCTGCCGAAGGACCAGTGTGGTCTCCGTCTCCTGACCCGACCCCAGGGATGCACCTGTGTCTCTCAAACAAGCCTCTGTCTCCTCCCTGTGTCTCAGAGCCGTCTTGTCAACATGGTCTGCCACACATCAAGGAGGAAACATGGGGACTTCTGTCACAGAGCCCTCCTGTGTCATGTTCCCTCCAGATTTCCCGATCTGCCTGAAATCGAACACCAGGCTCTCCCATCCTCGCGTGTTAGGCAAGGTTCTCGGGGTTGTAAGCAACAGACAGAGCCCTGGGCTACCTTATGCTGGAAGACAAGTCTGCTGGCAGGCTGCTGGGGGCTCCCCTAACACCCAAAACAGAGCTCCCCAGCCACAACCTGGCAAGAGGGGAAGCTGGGATGTCTCAGGGGACTCGGCGAAGGGTTTGAGAAGTTTCCAGAAGGCTGCCATTCTTGTACTTCTGCTCCAGAACACCTTCAGTCCCCAGCAGTAAATTCGCAGGAGCCCGAATCGGACGGCCAGGCTTGGATCTGGGCCTCTCTGCTCAGGCCAGCCCTGCGAGCAGGCAGGGTGCACGGTAACCGCATGGACCCTGGAGGCCTCGCCAGAGAACGGAAACTGTTTCAAGCCAGATACTCGGCCGTTTGGTCCTGGTTTCTCACGACGACACACCCCTCTGTGGAAAGACCGCCATGCAGCTCCCAAGACTCCAGTGGCCCCTAGGCTACCCGTCCCGCTAACAGACCCTCTCGCGCGCACGCTTCTCCCCACGTGCTTACGGCGAAACGCTTTGCCTTGAAACGTCTGTGGGAAGCACTTCCTGTTCGCCAGCCCCAGAGTCAGATCTCATAGAAATGATTTGATACAAACCATCTTGCAAGCTCTTTCTTCCAGACCCTATGAGGTGGGCAGAGTTTCCTGAATATCAGATAGGCGTTTACAGAGGTATAACAACTAGTTTGGGACAGGAGGGTGTTCTCCGATGAGAAAAGACATAGAAATTCCAAGAGTAGATTTCTAAAGTGCGTATACGCTCCTTGCACCACCAGCCCACACATCCGAGCCATTTATCAGTGATGAGAACATCTGTCTGCTCTCTACTCATCGGCAACCCCACCGAGCACCTCCTGCAGGCGTACCTGGGAGGCTCCAGGTGGGAAATCCTGCTCACATGGGGGCAAATGGACACACCCAGCCTCTGCAGCCTCGTGGGGCTCCTCCCCTGCCTCCAGGGAGGCAGAGCGACTGAGATCGTGAGCCTAACACCGAAGAGAGCACCTTCCAGAGAAGAGTAGACGTCTGTTACCTTACGGAGGAAGTGCTCCCTCTGGCCACCAAACAGACGCCTGCGCTCCTTAGTGCTGGTTCTCCCCAAAGCCACCGCACTCCTTCCCGCTCTCGCACAAAAATCCAGTCGGTATAAGGCAGGCGTGGCACGATTGGCTCTCGGCATTCAAACGGTATCCACTGAAGCGTTTGCACAAATAATGACCTCATCGAACCTGAGTTTTGCCACACAAATCTGCTTTACACACAACTGTAGGAAAAGAACAGCACGTTTGCCTCAAAATGACGTCTCCCAATCGCTTCCACAATACAGATGCCGTGGGAGGGGATGCTTGGGTGTGCCCCACGGAAGGACACCCTCTCATCCGTCCCCCACGTGCGACTCACTAAGCCCCCGTCAGGATGGACACTGAAGGGAGGGAAGGATTGGTGTGTCCATCCCTGGAGGAGAGTAGCATGAGCCAGGAAGCAGCACCACGTCATGAGTGAGGGGCAGGACCCCGGAATATCCGAGAACCGCCAGCTCAGAGCCTCGTCCAGGGGTGGCCTCAGAACGCTGTCCTCGTCTCTGCCCGACACGGGACCCCACAAGCTGAGGGACGGCACTCGGAGAGGCAGCTAGCCCCGGGAACACCCGGTGCACCCTTACGGGGACAGCAATGGCCACGGCCAATCCGTGGCCGCCACATGAGAACGGCCACAGCAGTTACGTGGATGCCGTCATGCTTGAGTGTAGCCAAGGGTTTAAGGCAGTAGAACAACTGATCCTGAATTCAGCAAACACTTACAGAGTGCCTACTGTGTGTTGGGCACTGTCCTACAGGCTGGGAACCCAAATACAGGGGGAAACAGGCAAAGCCCCCGCCTTCATGGAGCTCAGGGTTGAACACGTAGCAGAGACTGAGAAAAAAACTGCCATTCGAAGTAAAAATCCACAGTGAGCCTTTCCACAGGCGGGGGAAGTGGCCCTCGTCTGTCCACCCGGGGGCCACCTGAAGGAAGGCAGGATCGGGCAGGGCGCGGAGGAGGGTGTGGAAGCCGGACGCTTCCAGACGCCGCTGCACAGCGCAGCCCGGCCGCGCCTCCCAGACAGCCCTCATGGACACGGCGGTCAGCACCTGACCGGCGGGGCGGGGGAGGGCAGCCAGGCAGCGCCCAGGGGCAGGGAGGGGGTGCTCAGGGCCACGGCTTTGTCAGGAAAAGAGAAATTTTTAAAAAACTATATAGATATATATATGTAAATATATTATTTCTTTTAGGATTTATAATATATAAATTTATAAATATAATGCATAATATATAAATATGCAAAATGAAAAACATTCACAGCAGTCAGAGAAGACGACAAAGCAGGACCGGTTGTTGATTGGGGTAGGGTCACAGGTAACTATTCCCCTTTAGTTAAAAATGTTCTTTTTGGGGCATCTGGATGGCTTGGTCGGTTAAGTATCCAACTCTTGATTTTGGCTCAGGTCATGATCTCGGGGTCCTGGGATCAAGCCCCACATCAGGCTCCCCACTCAGCACAGTCTGCTTCTCCCTCTCCCTCTGTTGCTCTCCTTGCTTGCTCACACTCTCTGTCGCAAATAAATAAATAACATCTTTTAAAATGTTCTTTTTTTTTTTTTTTTTAACTAGGCTCCATGCCCAGCGTGGAGCCCAATGCGGGGCTTGAACTCACACCCCTGAGATCAAGACCTGAGCCAAGATCATTGGTACAATCGTTCCAGAGGTCAGTGTGTGCGCGTGCATTGCCTACAGGAGACCCTGGTGGGCACAGAGCACGAGCCACCGATCAGGGCATGACCCGCAGGACCTGGGCCTCGGCACAGATGCCCTCCCTGCTCCCGGAGACCCTGGCCACGGCAGGGGCGGGGAGCAGGATGGGCCTGCGTGACAGGGAGAACGGGCAGCACGGTCCAGGCGGCCCTGGGAGTCTGCCAAACGCTGAGATGTGGGTAGTTTTGAAAGCTCCTGGGGCCCTTCCAAGACTCAGAGCCAACTGCTTGCTCCATGCAGAGACCCCCCCCTTTCTTCTCAAGTCGCCCCCTCGCACGCCTCCCTCTCGGCTCTCTTTCCAGACATGCCCACGCTTCTGCAGGGACGGGACAGGATGCAGAAGTCACAGAGAAAAAAGACTTGCTGTTTCTGAAGGGAATTAAAATGGCAAGCAGAGATCCAAGCGGCTGGGGCTGCCGCCTCCTTGTGAATTTTCTTCTACGTGGATTATCCCCGCCCTGAGGTGACGCCCGAGTAATACGGTCAAGCTTTCATTTTCCTCCCTTCAAAGGATTTCTAGTTAAACATAAGTAGCAAAGAAGGAAATCACCAAAATGAGGTAAAAAAAAAATCCATCAAAAGACTTAAGATAAAAATCCTGTCATACATGCCACATTGTTTTAGGTCGGAGATAAATTAAGTGCAAGGTGCAGCAAGAACGGGCTCCCCTGGGGGTGGCAATCACACATCCTCTGACCCTCATCACCCGAGGGAACGTGCCCAGTGGGCGAGCCACCAAAGCCCCGAAACACAGACCGGGAGGGAGGACTCCTCATCCTCAGTCAATGTCAGAAAATCCTCACACAAGAGAGTCCAATGCTCACCCGGTTCTGTTCCCAGAGATAAGGGAATTCTGGGGCAGATTATTTCCTTTTAAAGAATTTCTGCTCTAGGGGCGCCTGGGTGGCTCAGTTGGTTAGGCGACTGCCTTCGGCTCAGGTCATGATCCTGGAGTCCCTGGATCTAGTCCCGCATCAGGCTCCCTGCTCAGCGGGGAGTCTGCTTCTCCCTCTGACCCTCCGCCCTCTCATGTGCTCTCTCTCTCTCTCATTCTGTCTCAAATAAATAAATAAAATCTTAAAAAAAAAAAAAAAAGAATTTCTGCTCTAGCTCTCACTGTATTTTTGATGTGGATACGACCCTGAGTGTGTGTGCAGGAGGCACGTCTGTGCCGCTCCACTAGGATGAACCTGGCAGGTGCGCCCCTCGGAAGCCAGACTGAGGGTCTGGGCGCTGCGCCCACAGGCGGCTCTGCATTTCCAGCGTTCTGCTGGGAAAGGTGCGCGGGCTGCACCGTCTACGGCGCACGGGGACGGCACACGGGGCCCGACGAAGGCGTGGACAAGAGGTCTGTGGCTTCCCTACCGCACGCTAGGGTGGACACCTGGAAGGCGTGGGCCGCCGCACCCGACACCCCCGGCCCCCTGCACTGTTCTGATGCCACGTCCTGTCACACGCACACTCTCCTCCCGTGGGGGCTTGCTCTCTCCCTGCTGCTTGTGCTCACAGGGAAGACCCAGCTCCCTGGGACCCCCCCTCCGGGTGGGATCGTGTCACCAGCTCTGGCCAAGAGCCGTGAGCAGAGGCAGCAGGTACCGTCTTCTGGGCCTGAGGACTTAATGGCTGACGCCAAATGCTCCAAACACCTACAACTCCGGGAGGGCGGCCAGCGATGCCTCAGATGGTGGCTGCCACACTGTGTGGGTCCCTGAGTTTCAACAGCGAGCAGAGAGCCCTGTGAACCCAGCACAAGCATGCAGCTCGAGCAGGAAACAGGCGGCTGAGATTGGTGAATGTTTGTTACTGCCGCATGATCTAAACTTTCCAGACTGCTACAGGAATAGATTCCAACTCCCCAAAACTCAAAACATACGTGTGAAATTTCAATCAAGGTATAGCCAAATCCTCTATCAATAAAAACGCAAAATGTTTCCAGGTTTCTTTGCTGTTGTTTTTTTTTTTACTGTTACAAACAATGCTACATTGTACGTATTTACATTTAATAGTTATTTACCTTTCCTTGAATGCCTTCAATTGGATGCCTGCAACGGCCAGGAGGTAAACAAAGAAAAGAAAAGAAAGGCAAGGAAATAGGAGAAAACACATAGCTTTGTGTCCAGGGACACGAGCGTTTTCCCTGGCTCCATTCTATTGAGAGGCAGGGATCTGCAGCTCCCGCCCCCATGTGTAGAGGGCTCAGCAGGTTGGCCCCCAACCCCGGGCACCTCTAGCAGCCCACCCCCAAGTGCGGCTCAGCTGGCGGGGGTCTCAGTCCTAAGCCGCGCACTGGGGAGATGCGTCCTCTGGGGAGCTGCAGATGGGTCCCTGTGTGTGCACATGCGTGTGTGCTTGCTCATACCCAGGACCAAAGCAATCACCCAAAAAAGAGAATCAAACCAAACTGTTCTTGCTCCCTTGCCAAGTGGTGGGCAAACGCTCATCTCGCTGGGCCTGGAAACCAGCGCACGCTGGGGATTAAGACGATGCTGGCAGGGCGGGCATGATGCTTTGGAGCTCTTCAGCACAAGCTGCCGGAGCAGCTCGGAGGGGCCCTGTCCGGGAGCCAAGAGGCATATGCACGCACCACATGCCATAACTGGAAGCCCTGAGTCCTAAATGAGTCACACCAGGAAAGAGATTGCAAAATGGCGCGTTTCCATTGCAATCAGGGAAGGTGCTGTGCCTGGAAGCAAAGAGCCGCATGTCAAAGAAAAAAAAAAAAGAAAGCCTGAAAACATGGCTACGGCTGGCTGGGCAAAATGGGAGCTTCTAGATAAAGACGAATGCAAAAGGAAGTGAAGGCTGGCCCAGACCCTTGCTGCATCCTCACATGCTGAGGGCATCTGCCGGCTGGCTCCAGCCCTGCGTTTGGCCTCTCTGGGTCCGCCTGGTCAGGACACGCCAGGTCCCATTTTGCTTCTCTGACCTGGGAGAACTGCCCGTCCTGTAGCTGCCGCCCTGAGCTCGGGCCCCAGGCTTGGGTTCAAAGAGATACAGCAACACCAAGCCGACTGAGTCCTGCAGGGAAGGGGCCTTTGGCAGCTGCGGTCCCCACCACCCGCCTCGGGTCCCGCGAGCCGCTCTCTGCCACCTGGCTGATTCCCTCATTATGACCCGGGCCCCCCAGGCCTGTGAGTTTGCAGGCTCTGAGATAAGGGGGGGAAAAGTGTCAATAAGAAAAGACCAAGAGCAAATGGACCAAAGTAAAAAGTGTTAGCACAGCTAACTATTTTTCTATTATCGATTTCCTGAATTTCTCTGAAATGCATTTCAGTAGCTTAAAAGTATTTTAAAAGTAGTTATTAAAATGACCACAAGCACTTCCAGCGATCAACCAGGGAATATGCAATTAGACTGTCTCTTACAAAATCATTATATTTCATAGCTCTGTCTGGCCCTGGGGGGAATTTGTAAATTAAGATGGGGAAGACTCAGTGGGGAGGGATGCCCTGCACTGTGTCTCACCCACTGGGTGGGGGGCAGCTGCTGAGGGCACGCACTCAGCACCCGGAGGCATGTGTGATCTCGCTCGCCCCTCAAGGGCATCCTGTTCAGAAGGGCCAGCTCCTCAGCCCTACTCCCCATCCTTTGCACCTGCTCCGTCCCCAACCCATCGGACCTGTCTCTCCTCCATTCTTGCTCACCATTCCAACTCCCCTCCAGTCTTCAAACCCCAGCACAAGCCCCACCTCCTCCAGGAAGCCTGCCTTCACACAAGAGCGGAAGGGAGAGGGACCCTGGTGCCCATCAGGTACAGACACATCAGCACCCACCCGAGATGCTCCCGTTTCCAGAATCAGAAAGACTGTGGGACACGAGAGGGACAACTGTCCAAACCCCAGGTGACAGAATGCTACCTAGGGCATCTGGGGACACATGACTCCGTAGCTCACTTTCTCACCTGATACACACTGTTTTGTTCTGTCACCTGCTTACCATACCAATCTCGTTTCATTCCCGAATGACACGGTAAGCAGCAGGAAGAACGGCCTCCCCCCGGCGTCCGCCAAGGCCACTGCCCAGATGTGCACTCAGACGGTACTCACCACAGCGCACGCATTCATGACACTGGTGTCCCAAACATGATTAACATTCTTCCCGGCACCTGCAAGGCCCCAGGGCAGGGCGGGGGGGGGGGGGGGGGGGGTTG
>NC_138381.1:80383894-80391672 GCF_054177405.1 Leptonychotes weddellii
GTCCAGCTGCAGTCAGTGACAGAAGCCGTGAGACACACGGTCCCTCTCAGGAAGACCCTGGCGGGGGCTGCCAACCCCACCAGGACCAGCAACCTCACGCGTCCTCCTTAATGGAAGGACCCACACACACGACCGCAAGCATCCATACACTTCTCTGTCCTGTTCCGGGTTGCTTTCTGCTGAAATGAGTAGAAACAGACTCATTGTTTAAAAAGCTCTCAGTGAAAAGCACTCATTATGCACCCAAGAAATCAGTTCTCTTTCTGCAAACAAAGCTCCTCACTTCCCCACCTAGGGTCCTGGGGAATCAGCTGTCAGGAAGGGTCAGCCCCGAGACCAGGGGGAGCCTAGGCCTTTCTGCTCCTTGAACACAGGCCAGCAATTCCCGATGGCCCAGGACCCGACTGAGTATGCATTGCCCGCCCAGCTCCCCCATGACCACCTTGCACTCCAGCTGCTCCTGCCCAGGAACTAGGGACACCGCCCGTCCTGGTTTGCATGGGACTGAGGCGTTCCCCAATGGGAAACTTCCGGTGCTAAAGCTAGCAAAGTCCCGGGCAAACTGGGGCAAGAGAGGCAAACACCCCTGGTGTTCCTGCCTTCACAGGGGCTGCTTCCCCCTAAAATACCTTCTGCATTTGCCGGAACCTCACCAACCCCCTTTAAGGCCCCCAGGCCACGAACTGGCCCTCCTACAGACTCCTCAGCAGGTACCCCTGCTCTGCTCTGCCCTGCAGCCTATTCTTTGGTTGCTCAACAATCCACCTCCTGGGGCCCTCACGAAGTCAGACCTGTGGGTTCCCAGTTCTGCCTGCAGATGGCAGAGGGTCCGCAAATGGCACTGAGCACCCCCCACCCTGCATCTTTCCTCCTGTTACAAAACATGTCGGCAGCACCCACTCTCCTCTCTGAAAAAAGCCCCTGCAAATTCTGCCAGCATTTTTATCGGTTTAGGGATTTATTTTGTACCATCAGACCTTTAGTCCATCTGGAGCTTGTGTTGGTGCGAGGTCTGGAGAAGGAATCTGACGGCATGTGTTATTCAGATCAGTGAGACAGGTGCTCAAGCCCAGCTCCGCGTGGGGAACGGTCCTGCCTTCCCACTGGTTTGAACTGAAAACCATTTCAGATACCAAGTTCTTCTCCACAGTAACAATAATAATAACAAACCTTGACCGAACACGTAGGTCTGCCAGGCACCGTGCGGGGCACTTTGGACAAGTGCCCCTGTCTTATCGGCAGGACACCGAAGCGAAGAGAGCATAAAGCAGCAGTTCTCAAACTGCGGTCCTGAACTTGTCAGAAATGCAAATTCTCGGCCCCACCCCAGACCCGCAGAGACAGAGCCTGGGGGCCCCAGTGGTCTGCGGGGGCCCCAGCCTCCGGGCAATCCTGAACCCCCCGCCCAGGCCTGAGAGCCACTGGGGTAGGGATTTGCCGAGTGCCACACAGCTGGTAGGTAGAGGAGGGGACCCTGACCCAAGCAGGCTTATTCCAGGATCCACGTGGGTAGCTGTCACGAGCATCGTGCCTCAGAAAGGCATGCTCGTCCCCTGGAGGGCTGTGTTCTCTCTACCAGGAGAGACTTCATGTTCACCGATGCTCTAAAATCTCTGAAAATCCCGTAGCCTAGCCCTCCACCTCATGATAAAGATTTCCAAATGCCATTATTTCCTGCACCTAACAACAAGCAAAGCTAAGAGGCTGACAATAGTGATAATAAGAACTAATAATTATAAAATAAGAGCAATAAAACAGCTAATGCTTGGCTGAGAGCCCACCATGCGTGCGGAGCCCTCCCAGGTGGGTCCAGTGCTCGCTCCTTGGTTCAGAGGAGAAAATGCACATGGGGTGTTCACACGAGCTGCCCACCTGGCCTGTGCACCCCCAGGACCCAGCTCTCTGGGGAGGATGGGAAAGTTCTCGGGGAGAGGAAGCTAGGATGGGGGCTGATTGGTGCTCCAAAGGGAGGGTGAGGCTGGTCTGAGCCCCACGAAGCTCCATTGTCCCCAGGAAGAAAGGTACCCCCCATGAAAATCCCAGACTTATCTGCACGTTGAAATCACAGGGAACGCGGGCCACACCCTAGACCAGCTCAGCCGGGCTTCAGGGGAGGGGCAGACATGCCCAGGAACACTGTTCCCAAATCAGTTTCCGGGAAGGATCGGAAGCCCTGATACAGGCCACTGAGCGTTCCTTAGATCTTCTCAGGAAACTCATGGAAAGATCTTCCAGGTAGAAGCACCAGTGCCAGGAGGGTAATCCCCACACCCAAAAACAAAGGGCGTTCATTATCGAGGAGCCCAGTGAAAACTTGTGTCTGTGATGAGCCTTCTCAGCATGACCCTGAGCACTCAGGAGACAGAAACCGACCCTGCAGAGCATCATCCCAGCAACCTCGGCTGAAGCTATGTCCACCGCTGATGGACAACAGACGTAATTGCTCATTAGCAGCCGCCGTCCTCCCCTGGAGCAGACAGCCTCAGAACAAGTGCACACTCGGGCCTCGTTCTCCGTCAGGACTCCTGCCGGAAAAATCACCCCCCGCGAAGCACCATCAAGACGTACAATCTACTTCAGGGCTTCCTGCAGCCCGTGCTCATCAAGGGAAAGCATGTAGCATTGGGCTAGAGACAAAGCTGAACATCCTGCAGCTAAAGGATTTCAGGTGACGTTAGAAAAAAAATAAATAAAAGGTTCGCATCTGCACAAAGTTTATGCACGGAGGTGCTCACGTTTCTCCTGAACGCAAAACTGGTCTGTGATTCTCTTGCTGGGAACAACCACTAAGTTTCACCTTCCAGTTTGTCTCTGATACTTTGTAAGCAAAGCAGTTTTAACACATCATCCAGAAAAGGCTGTGTGTACAAAGGTTCCACCTTCCATTTCACAAGCAACCCATTCCCCACCCCGCTGAGGGGTAGCGCTGGGCACGAGGTGCATGAGACCCCCCACGCGGGGAGCAGATTCTCACCCCGAGCAATCGTGGGCCGGCGGGATGTGGACCACCCTCTGCAGTGTTGAAAAGCGGAGCAAAGAGAACATCAGAGTTCCCCCGACCACAGTATTTTTGAGGATGTGGTGGGGGTTGTCCCAGCGTGGCTGGTGTGGATGTCCCCAGGTCCACACGCTGTCCTCATGGCACTGGAGTTGTGACAATTTGGAACCCCTGAAGCTCATGTCTGCAATCCATAAAGCCCCTGAACCAACAGTTCCCATTTATCCCTGTCACATCTTGGCGGGTCAACAGAGAAAATATCAGGTGTCCACGTAGACCCTCAGCTACATGTGGTCTGTGTTTCCCTCCTCGCCTCACCACGGCGGACTGAGCGCCAGTCCGGGGAGGGGCCCTGCAGCCATCCGGCTGTGGCTAAGGGGCCTGACCCTCCATCCTAACTTCTCACCATGCGATCCATATCACTAGCGGGCTCTTACCGTGAGAAGTGTCCGCAAAATATGGCTCACAGCTCATCGGGTCACTACAGCAGTTGAGGGGGCTATGACCAGTATTTTGCAAACAGACGAGAAGAGAATAAACACAGAACAGAATGGAATAGCAGGACCCAGACAGGACCGCACCGAAAAAGGCAGATATGGAACCTGTCTTCCAAGGTGAGTGCGCGTCCCCGTGAATACTGTACCTCCTTGTATGTTTCCTCCATGGTTCAGGGTTAAAAAATGTCCAAAAAAATCACTGTTCTAAAGTTACAGCTTCCCAGAGATACTTTGGATTCACTTTTAACTAGAAATGTCTGCCCTCTCATTTGGGTGTGAACAGAATGTCCCAAGAAAGCTACTAATCCCCAGGAGGAAGCCGACTCTGTTACACAGCAGCAGTGATCGCGGTAATCACGGCAGCCCGCCGCTGGTCACGTCCACACGCTGCCGTGCCTCGCAGGTCTTACTAGGGTCCTCGCACCGTAACTGGCTCATAAGGTAGGCACTAGCAGGTATCACCCGTGGGCTGCTGCAAACATAGCCCAGTTCCAAAACGCATCCACAGCCTGCGGCTAGCTGGGGTCAGAGCCTGGGTTTGACCCCAGGAAGCCCAGCGGCAGAGCCTGATTCCATGACTGCAGTAGCTCCAGAACTGGCAAAGACCCTGTGGTAGAGACAGGTGTACACGTTCACACACCAAACGAAGGAAATGAAAATGCCACCTTCAAGATTTTGACTCCAGCACAGCACTGCCTGGTACCAAAGAGGGCGGACACCCCTGCGGCCAGCTAAGGCACGAGAGGCTTGAGTTCTAGAAATAAAGTGCATGAGAGGCTTTGCAACAGAAGGACTGACATGCAAGTGTGGACGTTGGTGGCATTTACCCACCCAGACGGAAACCTGACACTCACACCGTGACACCTCCTCTTTCTGAAAACCTGCCTCAGAGCGCCCTTACCTATGCTGAATGCGGAGCTTTGGCCAAGAAGGAGCCTGGGAAGACCTCTGAGTCACCAAAGCAGGTGTGTCCCGACTTCGTGCGGCTGGCTTTCCGGAAGACCGTTTCAGACCCTCACTCGGGACCCACTCACTCCTAATTTGCACATGGTTCTAACCAGTCCGCTGATTTGCTTTCCAATTCATAGCCGACTGCAGGCAGGCAGGGAGGAGGCAACGGTAAACAGGAGGAAATCTGTTCATGAAGAAGCCAGGGACGTTAATGCCAACAGCCACATTTATTGAGCACTTACTGTGTGCTGTTCGTCATGCCTAGGGCACTTGGTGCACTGCCTCAACTATCACTCACCAAACCCAGTAGGGGCCCTATTCAGCCCCCATTTCATAGACGAGGGAACCAGGCTCAGGGAACCTTGCCCAACGCCACACACTGCAGGACTGGGATGCGAACCCAGGCTTCGGGCTCCGCGACTCACATTCACGGCTCTGTGGCAGCCGTTCCCACGGTAGGAAACCTCTGAAGAGGGGACCCACAGGGACACAGGCTTGTTTCCTCACCCTGCACACAATCTGACTGGGTCCAGCCTCACAGGCTCCAGCAGATCGGAGGCTGGACGGGGACAGGGCCCAGCACGCATTCCCTGAGCCCGCTTTGCTTTGGCACAGTCCTGACGATGGCTTCTCTCGTGTGCGGCCACGGCTCTGTCACGTGGCTGCCCTCTCCTCGGCACCAGGGTCCACCAAGCCACTACATCAGCCCTGCTTCCCCTTCAGCCTCCAGCTGCCAGACCCTGCAGACACCCCGCTCCCCATTGGTTCTCCTAACACAGCCCACACGGCCGTCAACAGTCCCTGTGTCCTTTGGGACATCCCGGCTAAGAGTGCTCACTGTCTCCTGCCAGGACCCTGACCCACACATTCGCTGCCATTGCCAAACTCGACTCGTGGGAGGGGCTCGATGCGCTGGCTGACAGGGCAGCAAGTCCGGGGCTTTGGCTTGGTCAGCCCTCCTTGTCGAGGCTAATTCACTATGGACTTAACCAACTAGAAGAAGAGCCACCAGCAACATTAGGGTCACTAGCTAAACGGAGTTAGTCCAGGTCGCCGGGACTCTTGACCTCCAGTGAAACCAGACAAACTCCATCAATGTGGGGAGGGGCGGGCGAGGGGAAGGAAGCAAGCTCACTGGCAGATGTGATTCTCTCTTTTCTTTCTTGTTGGATTGGCAGCCACTGGGTTGTGGCACATCCATCAAGCTGAAAAGCAAGCTATGTCCATGGGTTAAAAATTAATTTACTGTCCAGCCTAGCTTCCAGCTTGATGCCTTAATTGAATTTTGTTATGACAGTGGAGCTGAGCTCCAAGGCACAGCTTTAGTCCAGTCTAGAGGCCCCAACGTTGTGGGGGAGGTTGATGAGCTCCATAATGCAATTATCCTCCAGCATGCACAGAATGCTTATCTCCAAAGTCACTCTGAATTCACCCTGAGTTCTCACGCATGTGTAACTAGAATACAGTTACTGATCTACTTCTTCAAAGACGTGCTCAGTGGATGCGAGCCTCCAAAGGGAGAGACAGAACTCCGTCCTATTGTGGGAAAGCCAGTCTTTGTAGAAACACTGTAACTGAGTTAAACATTTAACTGAGCAGCTACTGTATGTTCAGTTGCAGATGAGCATGGCATCATCCCTGCAGAGCTAGCCGTGATCCTTCAAGCTAAGGGGCATGGCGATGAGACAGGTTCGAGAGGCCCCTCCTTATTATGCCCCAGTAGTCTCTGGCCAAGAAAGGTCTCCAGAGATTTCTTTCTTTATTTACAGCATGTTTTGTATAGTGCTAACAGCCACATGGCAAACAGTAACCCCTGTTACCATCACAGCAATCCTAAAATGGGTGTCCCATCGTTCCCATTTTGCACATGACGAAATAGGGATCATCTTCTCCATCTCCCTCCACAGCTTAACCTACCTTAATCACTTTAGCCCCAGTGTTGCAAGGTGCATTCTGCGTTGTGAGTTGGGTCGGTCGTGTCTCGGGCACACCTCTGGAGTCGTGAGGAGTGTCCCTCATGCCCTCCCTCCATCCTGAGTCTCCTTGCACTTCCTAGGGCTGGTGTGAATGGTGTGCACATGTCGGAGGCGAGTCACCCCTGTGCTTCCTCAGGGCCCCCTCCAGGGGCGGTGTGCCCCCATCTCACAGAGCACTGGCAGGACAGCCCCTGACTCCCCTTTCCTGTTTGGGTGGATCTGGTGTTCTTTTAGCACAAATGGAGAAGTGTCATTTTGGCAGCTCAAAAAATGGAATTATTGTAATTATATATTTTTTTATCTAGGAGAATAAGAGAATCCATCCTAAAAGTGGTTTGTTAGGGACAACTCACCTCCCTAAAAAGGAGAAGGACATAGTTCTTCTCATTTACACCACTGAGGCTTCAACTGTGGCATTATTCAGCAAAGCAATACAATATCCAATTATATATCTTGTCATTATGCTATTTATTTTTTGAGACTACCCTTTTTTTAAGCTTTTTTTTTTTTAGTAATCTTTACACCCAGCGTGGGGCTCGAACTCACAACCCCAAGATCAAGAGTCACATGCTCTTCCAACTGAGCCAGCCAGACACCCTCATCTTGTCATTATTTAAAGCCAAAATTGACACCATGATTCATATTTAGAATATGTTAAACAGTCTTACATATAGAAAAGGAAATAAATAGGCACGAGTCAAATTCAAATTGCTAATAAATGCATGAGAACATTCAACCTCGCTCGTAATCAAGGATATGCAAACTCCATTTCCATCAGATGGGCAAAAATATACCAATCCGACTCTATCGAGTACCGACAAGGTGGGGAGCTCATCTGCTCACATGGTGTTGGTAGGAGTGTAGACGGGTCCACCCACTGGAGGGCTGGCAGACAGAATCTGCTAAAGAAAATGTGTGCATGCCCTACGACGATCCCCAGTAGTTTCAGCTGGACTCGTGCACACGTGTGCTCAGGGAGGCGGGTGTAAGCATGTCCATCACAGAGAAATGGAAAAACCCCAGTACAGCAGTGGATAAGGACCGTTTGTCAGCCTAGATACATCTCAAATACCTAGTGAGAGTGAGGATAGCAAGCTACGGAATCCTGTGCCCGGAATGTTATAGTTACAAAAAATCTACATAAAAATACCACGTATGGCGCCTGGGTGGCTCAGTTGGTTAAGCGACTGCCTTCGGCTCAGGTCATGATCCTGGAGTCCCGGGATCGAGTCCCGCATCGGGCTCCCTGCTCGGCAGGGAGTCTGCTTCTCCCTCTGACCCTCTTCCCTCTCATGCTCTCTGTCTCTCATTCTCTCTGTCTCAAATAAATAAATAAAAAATCTTTAAAAAAAAAAA
>NC_138381.1:80392172-80409905 GCF_054177405.1 Leptonychotes weddellii
GCGCCTGGGTGGCTCAGTTGGTTAAGCGACTGCCTTCGGCTCAGGTCATGATCCTGGAGTCCCGGGATCGAGTCCCGCATCGGGCTCCCTGCTCGGCAGGGAGTCTGCTTCTCCCTCTGACCCTCTTCCCTCTCATGCTCTCTGTCTCTCATTCTCTCTGTCTCAAATAAATAAATAAAAAATCTTTAAAAAAAAAAAATACCACGTATTTCCTAAGGAGATAGAGGGACCCAGGCTTCTAGGTTTATAGATAGATGTGAACACATATTTAAAAACTTGGAAGGATACGCAATATCCTAATAATACAATGGCTGTTTCTGGGGTATGAGGTGGGTATTGGAGTAAGAATTCAGCTTTTTTTTTTTTTATAATGCTTGATTTATTTTTAAAGAGCGACATGTACCATTGACCTGGTCTCCAATAAATCAATGATGTGGAGAAAAAGGTGTTTTCAAGTAAAAGACTAAAAAAACATGGCAGCCGATATAACCCATGAAGCTTGACTGGATCCTGATCCAATAAAAATAAAGGACAAAAAATGTCCTGGGGACAACTGGAAAGTGTTGACTATGGGCTGGATAGTAGAGGATATTAGGAAATTAATGAGGATTCTTTGGTATGATAATGATACTACAGTTTGTGTAGGAAATAACCTTATTTTTATTTTTTAAATTTTTTTTTTAAATCAGAGAGAGAGAGCATGAGCACAAGCAGGGGGATCGGCAGGCAGAGGGAGAAGCAGACTCCCCACTAAGGAGGGAGCCCGATGCGGGGCTCGATCCCAGGACCTTAGGATCATGACCTGAGCCGAAGGCAGATGCTTAACTGGCTAAGCCTCCAGGCATCCCAAGAAATAACCTTATTTCTAAATGATGCGTGATGAAGCCATCAGGTAGCACAATGTCTGTATCTGTGAAATTGTTCAGAAAAAAATGGGTGATTGATAAACTAGCAAATAGGACAGATTTTTAAATGAGTCTGAGAGGTGTGTATATGAAGGTTTGTTGTACTATTGTTTCAATTTCTCTGTATGTTTGGCATTTTTCATAAGAAAAAGTTAAAAGGTAAAGGGCAATGTGTAACTTTGAAAATATAAACAATCAAAATAACTAGAAGCAAATACAGTAAAAGAGTGGCTCCGTGATTCTGCATGGTGAGAAATACACTTGTGTTATTTTCTTCCCTATACTTTTCTTTAAAAAAAAAAAAAAATCTCCCAAATTAAAATTAGCACTGAGAACATCGCACTCCTGGGATGACCACCACCTCACTATTTTCCCACCACTAACTGCCCAGAATAGTGTGCAGAAGGGAAGCCCTGGGTTCCCAGAGGTGCAGAAGCATGGCGCGTGGGATGGACACCTGCTTCGTTTCCCTACTACGTGGAGGATCGGCTGCAGCGGCCCCAGGGTTGGGGGCCGTGAGGAGGGACAGGCGGAACCATGACGAAGCACGGACGTTCCCGAACGTAAACACAGCTTGTCCTGACTCAGGAGCCTAAGACGGTGGAAGTTTAATTTCTGTGTGTAGACGCAGGGTAAATCCTGTGGTTAGCACGTGCACGGCCTTCAGCCGTGAACCTGAGCATCCAAAAACTCCGACGGAGTGTCTGATGCGGTCCCTCCAGCGGAAGGGGGCCCTGGATGACTGCTGGAGCTCAGAGCACACGCAGCGGGCGGAGTAGGGTTGCCCCTCATGGACTGTGCAGGGAGCAAGCAGCACGAGAGGCTGTGGCCGACCCCACCACCACGGGAGCGCGCAGCGGGTAAGGGGCGGTGTGCTGAAGCCGGCTCAAGAAGGGGAGGGAGGAAGGGGCTAGGAAGCCTGTCCCCTGACACGGGGACTTGCTGCTGGAAATGCACGCTCCAACTCTCGACTTTCTTGCTTCACTCCACCAAGACAGAATTCTAGAGTGCGCCCGGCTCCAGCTCCCGGGCCCGACCTCCCTTGCCTCAGGGCAGGAAGGGGAGCGCTATGGCAGAAAGAACCTGTGGAAACTCCTTGGTTTCACCAGTGAGTGGACAAGGTGCCTGGACTAATATTGACTAAAACTACACACCACAGGGCGGAGGGGAAGCTACAGTGAGAACCGAGGCACATGTCGGGGGAGAGTCTGGGGGCGGGCAAGGCCACCAGCTGTGGACCCCGTTTACAGCACCCTATATCAGCCTGCCCCACCTGGACCCATGCAGCCCAAGCTTGCCCAGCCATGTGTAAGCAGCCTCCTGGCTACACCGGCATCTCTGGGCATTTGGGGGGAGTTTCAAGAACGCTGCAGGGTCAGAGAGACTTTCCAGCAGGCCCCTTGGTGAGGCTGGGTCCCCCTGGGGTGGGGTAGGGCAGTCCCAGCTCCACAGGGATGAAGAGGCTCCTCTGAGCCTAGGTGCTGGTTGGGTGAGGACCCTGCTAGGGGAGGGGAGGGGAGTCAGGCCCTGCGGGCTGGAGAGCTGGCCCCCAGCCGCTCACTGCTGCAGGACTTGTCCAGGCCCCTGGCTTGTGGTGCGGGGCTCGGCTGATACCATCGGAGGGACCCCATCCCATCCAGATGGAGAATGGGCCTGCCCTGGCTGCCTTCTGCTGCTAGCTGAGGGCTCGGGAAACACCCAATCTGGGTCCCCTTCTTCCACTGGGTGGGGGGACATGAAATGCCCTGTTGCTGTTTTGTCCCTCCGGTCCTGGGGCCCCAACCAGCCCCCCTTCCTCCTCCACCTCTTACGTGTGTCGATACTTAACAGATTTTTTTAAATCAGTGACCACCTGCCTCTTTGATAAGCAAAGACAAAAGGGCCAAAACAAAGGAACATCTCCTGGCAATCTTCCATAGGTTAATGATGGACACTTTGTGACCCATAAGCAATATCATGATTCACTATAGTTAGTAACATTGTACCGTGTGTTCAAAAGTCACTGAGAAAGTAGATCTTCACTGTCCTCATCACAAGGAAGAATTCTGTAATTGTGATGACAGATGTCGACCAGGCTTACTGCAGGGGATCGTTTCTCAATATACACAAATATCGAATCATGATGTTGCACCCTGACACTAACATAATGTTATACATCAATCAATTATACCGCAATAGAAAATTATTTTTTTTTAGGTTTGTAAGAAATAAAGTAAAATGCTTCCCCTCTAAATTGCGTCAACTGCCCGCCTCCGGCAGAAAGCCCACGATGCTGCAGGACCACGTGCACTGGGTAGAAATCTCGGTCGACTGATGAGTGTTTTGGAGCTTGCTCACTTCTCAAGGCTCTCTCATTTCATTTGCTCTCTCCAGACCAGAGGGAGGAGGGAGTCGGGGAGACTGATGGGCTGTCATCTGATACCCACAACAGGGCCACGTGTCCTGAGAAGCCCTCTCCTGCAGAGTTCAGGGAGGTCCCCGTGGGACCCGCAGCAATCCAGGTGACAAGGGGGTCTTCCAGACATAGCTCAGCAGGCTGGGGGCTGGGGCGGTTCCCACCGCACCGCTGGGCGCGGCGCACTCCCATCTCTACACCAGAGAAGACGGGCGGGTAGAGCACCTGCCTGGGATCACCTGTGGGGATCACCTCTGTCCCGACTGGGGGACAGGCCGTCACCTGCTGGGGCCATCGGCCTCACCTTCGGGTCATCCAACGCTGGAGTGTGGCCCCAGGAGTATTTGGTCGGCCGGGGGAGGCTTTTTTTTTCCATCTGCACTTAAATAACTTTTTTTTAAAGATTTTATTTATTTGACAGAGAGATTGACAGCGAGAGAGGGAACACAAGCAGGGGGAGTGGGAGAGTGAGAAGCAGGCTTCCCGCTGAGCAGGGAACCCGATGCGGGGCTCGATCCCAGGACCCTGGGATCATGACCTGAGCCGAAGGCAGACGCTTAATGACTGAGCCACCCAGGAGCCCCTGCTCTTAAATAACTTTAAAAAAAATTATTTTGGATCTTTAATAAGGTGCCACCTTTTCCTCCCATTTCTTTATCTGCTGGCTGTTGGCAAGCAAAGCCCCCAGTCCAGAAATGGTGTGAGCCGGCTCCCCGACAAATGAAAAGCAGCTGTGTGTCGGGGTCCCTTGGACCACCCTGGGGCACTCCCGGGACTCAGCACACAGCCGGGCTCATGGCTATGACTTATCACAGCAAAGGGACACAGAGCAGACTCAGCAAAAGGCGAAGGTTCACGGGGCCCAGCCTGAGGGAAACCGCAGCAAGCTCCAGAGTCTCCTCCCGATGGCGTCACATTAGACTGTGACAACACGTGTGAGGAGCTGTCACCAGGAGGCCCATCGGAGACCCCGCCCCAGGGCGTTCACTGAGACACCCCCGCCTGGCCCCTGCCAATGTCCAGACTGCCGGAAGGAGAGCAGGTGGTCCGCGTGAGCCCCATGGTTTGTAGTCTGGACACCGCGAGCCCCTCTTCTCACCTAGGGAATGGTGGGGACCCTCCCAAAATCTGAGGTTCCAGTCTCCAGCAGGCCTGCGGGAATGGTGGCCTCGGCCTGGGAGAGAGAGCCCCCTCCCTGCGCAGCCCAGGCTCCCAGACGGGAGATGCACTCCCCTGCCCGCCGAGCCCACCCGTGAGCCGGCCAAGAAGCCTCGCAGCTTGCGCCCTGCTCCCCGACAGATCGTGGGCTCGGCCGCGCAGGGACCCTTCCTGTGTCTCTCTCTGCTTTGCAGTTTTTAATAAACAACACATGATTATTTTACACTCTGTCACCTTGTTTTCTACAATAATGAGGCACCAAATGCCTCCGGGGAGAATATGTGCCCAGCAGTTTGCTTCAGACCCCACCTCTGCCGGTTTGTTCCCCGAGGCTTCTTCAGCCTCTGGCCCCCGGCCCCAGGGAGACGGCGCAGGTGACGTGCACAGGTCTTCCCTGCCCCCGCCCGAGACATGTCCCTTCCTCCCCAGAAGGTAAGCTCACTCTGCGAGAAGCAGGGGCGGTGGCGGCTACCCCAGGTGCACCTGAGTCCCCGTGTTGACAGGACAGTTTGGACGGCGAGGGAAAGACGGAGGAAGGAGTGTGGGGGATGGCACGGGAGGGCAGGAGGGCCATCCGAGCGGGCCGGGGTTAATGCGGGACGGCACCCCTTCTCCCCGACCCCAAGTCCAGAACCTAGCACTAACCCCCACCCCGAGGATTACAAGAGCCTCCCGCTCCGGTCTTGCCTCAGCGGACCCCGAGGGGGCTCACAGCAGGCCCCCCGCCCGCCTCTGGCAGGAAGGCCCAGCTCCCTGCAGGCAAGCAGGGCCCCCAGTTTCTGACCGACAGGTGCGAGTAAAGTCCTTCTGAAGGCTCCATCAGCACCCAGGGGCAAACAGGCTGCACCTCAGGGGTGACCGAGGAGAATGGGTGTGGGGAAGTCACAGTGGCCTGGGGCGGGGGCTTGGGGGCCCACAAGGAGGGATGCAGCCCCCGGGACGGGAGACCCCGGGCTCGAGGGCCAGTGGGGCAGCCGTAAATACCACGCCCGCCCGCCCACTACGGGTTCCATATTCCATGAGGAAACACAGCAAGCTCCTACTTGTAATACACAGGGCAACAAACCCTGGAAGGGCCTGAAGGTGAGCCACAGGGGCTTGTATGTGATCACATGACGGGGAGAAAGTGGGGAGGGAGACACGTGGGTTGCCGGAGCGTGTGGGGTCCGGCATAGGAATCCTGGATGGGGAACTGAGCAAACATGCCTAATAAATACAAGGAGCACATTTTTCATGGACAGCAACGGGCCTCTCCCCGCGGTGAGGAGCACAGGTTTCAAACCTCTGCCCACCTGCCGACAAGACCCCGGGGCTCCGTCCAGACCAGCGAGGCGGGGAAGCCCCCAGGGGAGCATCCCGGCCCCCCTGCTGCCCCGACCTTCTGCTCTGGACAAAGGCATCAGCTGTCTCCCCTTCGATAGGCGTGACTCTTACTGCCTGGCGGGTGAGGGAAGCACTCCCTCCAACCTCACTCACAAACGTGAGCAGAGGATGTCTCCTGTCAGAGGCCAGGTGCTCTGCACGTGTCCCACAAGACGGGTGGGAAGCCGTGCAGGGAGGCCTGTTCTATACCAGCCGCCCGAAGAGGACCAGACACATGCACACACACGCACACACGTGTGCACGCACGTACTCGGTCTCCCTCGCTGGCGGCCCCTTCTCCCTCCTGCATCCCCCTCCCTCCCTCTGGAGGGAGGAATCATGTGCACAGTGGGGCCCATCTCTGGCTCTTGCCATCCTCAGTGGGGCTCACGGCAGAATCACCAGAATAACCACCACAACAGCATCTACTGAACCTCACTCTTGTGTTCTCGAGCCTTCTAAGATGAGCACTCTCCTTAAATCCATTAAACCTCAGCTGTTAACATCCGAGGCAACGAGTACAGTAAATCCATTCACCAGTCGATCAAGGCCTCGGAAGCACCTACTAGGTGCCACACAGGCAGCAGCGAACAAGACAGGCAGAGGCCCAGGAACCGCCCTGCTCGGTTCATACAGGGCAGGGCCTGCAGTGGGGGAAGACAAGGTCGCTCTCTCTACACATCTCAACGAAGCAGCAAGCAAAGAGCTGGGCAAGAAACAGGACCAGAAGACGCGAAGCAAGGAAGGGGCAGCTTTTTTTCCCAGCATGGAAGCCACAGAGAGCTTGACGTACAGTAGGGAAGGACTGCAGCACCAGCTTGTATGGACACTGGTCCCCCAGACCTGGTGTCAGCTGCCTGCCCGAAGCTGGGGTGCTGGGACCCCACTGCTCCTCGAAGAGTCAGGGGCCAAGGCTGGCCCCAAGGCCTTTCCGGGCTCTGCTGCATTTAGTTCCTCCGAGAGAAGCATGAAACTGTCCTTAAACATGCAGTGACGTGAGGTTCGGGGACACCAAAGCATAAGCCCACATCCTGTAGCTGGTAAGAGATGCAGCCAGGATTTGAACCCAGGTCTGTCCACGTCCAGACGGCATGTCTCCCTTCAGCAGACTACACTGTGTTTTCCTAGCAAACACTGCCCTGGGGGGTGAGCTGGGAGTTCAGTAAGAGCTCTGGTCTAAAGGCATGCCGGTTCCATCTGTGGGCAGAAGTGACAGGTCTCATCCTGCATCAGCTTCACTTAATGCTAGAGCACAGCATTGAGGATTCAGAGGCGGAGACTGGGCTTGGCAGGAAAGAGCACCTGGAGATTCTGTGAAGGGCGAGAAGTCGGGTAGTGTCGTGTGTGTTGGTTAGGACAGCCTAAGTTGCTAAGAACAATGAAAAGGGCTTCAGGTAGAGCCAGATCAAGTGGCCGGGTAACAATGCTCAGTGTCTTCCCATGGGTCTGGGCTGCCTTCCTCAGAGTTGGCTTCAACACCTCACTGTGCACATGATTCCAGGCTAGCTGCTGATAGATCCAGGCATTTTCAGGTTTCTTATGCACACGCAGCAGGAGTGGAGAACGCCTCTATGGCAGAGTGGCAACAATCCCAAAAGCCACTCTGATTGGACGGACTCAGGCCACACGTATGGTTCTGACAGCATCTAGAGGGGCAGAAAGCACCTGACAGCCGGCCCAGGTCACATGCTCCATCCCCAGAGTCAGGGTAGAGTCCGCTTCCTGCAAGCCTCGTGAATCAAGAAACTACAGGGAGTCCTGGACTGGCCCTTGCAGACCTCCAGCACCCCCTGCCTATGATACCACTCCCCTGGAGGCCCATTCATCCATCCCAGAAGAATGTGGGCATGAGCCACCGTGTGGCTCTCCCCCTTTGGGTGAGATGCCCCTGGTGGAGGCAGAATCGAGGAGACTCTCCCTCTCTGGTCCGATGCTCCCTTACTCCACGTCTCCACCCCTGCAGACAGAGGGGGCCAATGCCAGGAAGGACCTCCTAATGTCCCTACAATAGTTGGTCTCCACATTACTCACTGGCACAGGGCCCAGCCCACGGCGGGAGATGAATCCCCCTATGATATACCTGTTCTTTTCTACGGGTTAATTAACAGGCTAACATTTAACCCGATTTTCTCTGAGAAGGACTTTTTGTGTTGACCTGATTAAAGAAGCAGGTGATGTAATTAAGGGGAAGGACGGGGTGCTGATTACAAAAGAGGCATGAATGATTATGTGGACAATAGATCAAGCCCCATCACCGATACGGCAGTGGGCAAACAAACTGCTAACTCAGGGCCCCGAGAACATCATTAATTCTTCATTTGCAAAATTGCTTTAGGGATCTGTGAGCTTCTTAGAGTTCTAAAACGACCCAGAGATCTGCAAATCAGTTGATAAGTACATATTTTTCTAATCACTGGGCAACATCTCCAAGATGCCCAGACAACTGAACTGTGCCCACTCTGCCGAAATAACGGAATTTGTGTACTTCCTATTAATTCAGGACTTGGGTCTGTGTGTAAACCTGTGAGGACTCAAGGCACCTGCTGTGAACGTCAGAGCGTTCACATTTAGCCTAAATGCTTGATATGGCCAAGAGCCCCCTCTGCCTACTTTACCGAACCTCCAGCTGAGACAAGAGCCATCCCATCTTTGCTGAAGGAAAGGCATATGGTGGGCACGGGATGGGTCCTTCATGGCACCCACGGTATTTTCAGGTACACACCTGGCAGACACTTCAATAATCATTGATTTACAGATCATATGATCATCATCAACTTAATATTCTCTCTCCTATTTATTTTTTTCAACAAGGAGGGCTCTGTTGGTGCCAAAACGTTTGACTCTCTGTAACATTTGGGTGGAAGCCTGGCTGGTCCCCAGAATCCAGCTGGATCTGAGTACTGGTGTTGCTTTCCTTATGTTGACTTTAATCACTATTTTTTTACCTTGTATTTCTAGCAGGATGTCCCACTTAATCTGGTGATATACAGTTTCTTTTTCAAATAGATTCAAGCAATACCCTAATGGTAAAGAAGATAGAATAGTATCGGAAGTGGTAGTGAAGTTGCCAAGAGGGCAAAGGTCAAGGAGGTGGTGATTCTCACAGATAAATATCTGTGAAACAATGAGCTCATTATCTATCTTCCAAGCCCATAGGTTTCCAGCCCCCTGCTCTAAAGGTCCATAACAATCATGCTGGCTTCCCACCTTCTTCCTGTGCTGGCTGCATGGCTGGTTACCACTTTTCTGAACCCATGTGGCCATCTTGCGATACCAGATTCATTCAGCAGCTAGTCGTGCCTTGGTCGTTCCTAAATCTTCCACACTACACAGAGCAGGAGTGCTGGATAAAGTCTGATAATTGAATTGTTCCCTCCACCTTTACGAATTCAACCTCTTCTCCAGGGCCTCTGGTCCTCCTCCTCCAGTAAGCCCTCCTTGGTCGCCCTGACCCAGAGTGTCTTTATCTCTATGAAGAATCTGTCTTGGCTTGCTCTGCATGCATTCCCCATCATTCTGGTTCTAATATCCCAATTTCCCTCTGGGAAATTGCTGCTCAGTGGGCACATGACCCCAGCCTGGCCAAAGTGCCACCTGTCCTCAGCCAAATCATTGTTCAAGGAACAGACCATGTCTCGGGTTAATTGCCCAGCTTGTCCCTTCAGAGACGATCTTGGGACTTCTGTTGAACCATCAGTAAGAAGCAGCTTCTTTTCTTCTTCCCACTTAAGTTTGCTAGGAGAAGAGGTCAGCCTAGAGCTGCTGGTGGCCACCACGTGGAAAGAGCCTGCTGAGAGGAAGCTGCTAGAGAAGAAAAGTGGGGCAGGAAATGGAAAAAGACTATAAACCCTGATGATGTCACTTCAGCCTCTGGATCCAACCATGCCTGAAATCCTTCCTTCAATAAACACCCTGTTTTGCTTAAGCCAGACTGAGTTGACTGTTCCTTCCTTGGAAACCAAAACGGTTGTGGCTAACCATCCTTTGAACCCCAAAAGTCCATCTTATCTGTACTTACCCGTTTGAACAGAGAAAGATACTGTGTCTCTGTGACTTCACACGACCTTCTTATAAGGATACCAGCCATGGGATTTGGGACCCACCCTCATCTTAACTTACATCTTCATTATGTCGGCAAGGACTCTATTTCTGAGTAATGTTATATTCACGGGTGCCGGGGGTTAAGATTTGGACCTAACTTTATTTGGGGGCGGGGTGTACAGAAGACAACCCCTCACACTACCGTCTTGCCGTTCCTGGGAACATAGATGTCAGGACAGAGGCAGCAGTTTCGGAGGCAGGAAGGAGAGAGACACATAAGCTGCACAGGTCGGTGATGTAACGGAGCTCACCTGAGGCCCACGCCACACCTGGACTTCCCTCCTTTTGCCCCCCCTCCCAGAGTATTCTTTCTTGTTTAAGCCAACTGGAATGGGTTTTCTATTGTTTTTAGCAAAACGCACTCTAAAATGGGCACAGTTTCCCAAGTTACAGATCTCATGAGGGTGGGATGGTCTCCCCGAAGCAGGACGGTTTCTGGGCACAGTGACCAGGGACTCAAGGTCCACCTGCCCTCTCCTCTCTGTGAAGACACACAGACGGGCTCCTCTCCACGCTTAGCTTTTCTGTCCTAGACGACCCTTGTGTGGGGTTTGTTCAGGGCGCCCGTTCCTCATCCCAGGGGGCATGAGCTGACCCCTTTCAGCCCCCAGCTCCCTGCCCACCCCCGGGGGGCTTCGCAGCTTTACACACTGCTCGGCCACATCTGAACAAACATCCTGAAGGTGATGGGATGTCACAGAGGAGCGCAGGTAAAAAGCCTTCTTCAAGAGCGTGGAGGGAGAAATATTTTTTACAGCTTCATAATGTAAATAACCTTGAAGTGAGAATCCCAGTCACGTGAGGCACGTGGAAGGCTGTGAATGAAACAGGCAGAGGAGATTCTTCACTCACACCCACTGTCAGGGCGACACAGCCCATCTGGGGCGGGGAGGCAGGGAGTCTGAACCTCCACCCCAGACTTTCATCAGAGAGGAGTCTGTCTAAAAGCCACAAGTCCACAGGCTTCTTGCTGATGCAGTTGCTATGTTAAAAAAAAAAAAAAAATTACCTTGTAGGAAGCTACCTGCAAACTATAGCATCAAATTGGCAAAACTGGAAAAAGAAGTATGTCCTCCAATGGGTTATCTTGCATCCAATCAATCATCCAAGTACTCAGCAAGCTTCTGTGCTCATGATGTGTCAGGGAAACATTCCAGTGGCCGGAAATACTGAGGAACAAGGCAGAACCCCTGGCCTCATGAGGTGTACATCCCACAGGTCCCACAGACCACAGGCAGACAGATGGACAGATGTGGTTTCAGGTAGCAGAGAGCGCCATGGAATGAGCTACCTGCCCCACAAAACCAGTCGCTGCTGCTCATGACCGGGGGCCTGTGTTCGTCTGTCTCTTGTAGGACTGAGATAATGATGCCCTTCACTGACCATGTCCCTGCTGGTTCCTTAGCTCCTTGGGAAACACACCCTCCACGCCCTGAGAAACCCACACCTCCCTGGTTTGCAGAGTGGAGCTTTTGCTGGAGTTAACCCACACCAACCCAGTGGGGGACGAAATCAAGGAGAGATTTTAGAAAGCCATCGTCCTGGATGCTTTCATGGGAAGCAGGAAATGCACAGGCACCTCTTTCTAGAGTGACTGATTAGGAAGGATCCTTAATCTCACAAAGCCGTGTCGTCATGGGAACCAGACTAGTCGTGGCCACGGGTTAAACATTAAGCCGCACCTGTGGTAATGCTCCCTCATCGGTCTCCTCTTGGAATCCAACGTCCCTCTGTTTGTCCCGGGCCGCTGGCTGGGCCCCGCTGAGAACGTCTGCAGTGAAATGCCCAGTTGCCTGGTTACTAATTGGTGAGAGGGACAAGCCCGGGCTGGGCCGCAGATCCAAAACGCCTAAAGGCTAGACACAGCGACCGGTCGGGGTCACTAAGGAGGTGGCCTGCAGGTGGCACGCTGTCCTTGGCACTTTGTTCCCGGGAGCAAACAAAGGGCCACATGGGACAGAATTCTCACGGCCGCCGGGCTCTTGGAGGCATCCTGGGCCGCTCACGGCCTGGCAGCATGGCCTGGCACCATTTCTCTGGAATCTGCCCCCCACCCCGGCGATTCACTGCAGGAGAACAGGAGGCTCCCCGGCCCCTGCGACAACAGGGCATAGAGGACCGTGGGCCTCACTCACCTTCCTTCCGGCCACGCACTGCGGCCATGCTTTGAAGGGTCTGCTGAGAATGGCAGGCGAGGTGCCCCTCCCTTGTTTCTCCAGCCCAGCCCAGCCACCAGAACATCAGCCCCTTGAACTTAGGTCTTGAGCAGAGGGACCCAAAGACCAACAGACTCCCCCTGGCAGGATCACGCAGAGGGACCATCCCTTGACGCCTGCCCCCTAGATTCCTAGAGCCTTCACCTTCCTGTTGTTCCCTCTAGAAATTGCCTCCTCTCGAGCTAGAATTAGATCATGCTGCTAGCACCCACAGACCCTGCGTTGGGGTACAAGGACTGCTATAACAGGGCTCCCCAAACAGAAATCTATTGTGTCCCAGCTCTGGAGGCCCGAAGTCTGGGATCCAGTCCAGGCCTCTTTCCAGCCTCTAATGGTGGCCAGCAGTCCATGGCCATTCCTTGGCTTGTGGAAGCATCACCATGAAGTCTCTGCCTTCCCGTTCCCATGGCGTTCTCCCTGCGCACGTCTGTCTGTGTGGCCAAATCTCTCCTTTTGTAAGGATACCAGTCCCACCGGATCAGGTTCCACACAAATGATCTCCTTTTAACTTGATTACCTCTGAAAAGTCTGAAGTCTTGGGCGTTAGGACTCCAACATCTTTGTGAGGAAACAGTTCAACCCACCGCAGAGTGACCACCCCAGACAGCCCGCTGAGCACACGGGAACCTCTGGACACTGGCTGGCTGGCTGGAGAGGCATGCAACGGCACAGATGCCTCCACGGCAGGAAGAGGTAACCTGGCGGTGAAGAGGGAGCATGGCCGTTCTTCTAGAGGGAGTGATTACCCTGGTAATTACTGGAAACTCTTGAGCTTGATCACAGGGCTCCAGGAAATGGGCCTTCTGAAAGATGAGTGTTAAGGTGATAGACTTTAGGTAGATGCCCTCCATGACCGCAGAGCAGAGAGCCCAAGCCGTGATGGTACAAAATTCTGCCTGCCTTTCTGAGCCTAACTATAGATGTGTCAAGACAGTGGGGAGATAGCACCCGGCCTGTGAACTCTAAATCTGTGATTGAGGGGCTCTGATTAAAACTGAAACCAACACAGAGGAAACTGACATTCCTGAAACATTGTTTGAGCTCCTGGATCAAGCCATTCCTGAAGTTAATGCTACTCTCTCTTCAATTGTACCAGTCCACTAACTCTCCCTGACAAATACGATAGCTTAGAGCATAGTGCCCTGAAGACCTTTCTTAGCTACATCCACAGCCTCCTTTCCCTACTCTGTAGGAAAAAAAAGGAGCCAAGTAAACTTCATTGCAAGGTCTGGGTTTGCCAAGAGACCAGAGTGAAACCGCTACTATCAAGACCCAAATGCCAGAGCTGGAAGTGTGAGCTTCACAGCAGCTCCCGAAGCCCCTGCCAAGCACATCTGCACTCCCTTTTGCTCTGTCTTGCCCTTGCGGGAAAGCCAAGGGCCGTTACCACACGGGCCACGTGTGCAGATGGCCCTCCAGCGTCACCTGCTCGCCCTGACAGGCCTGGGGCGGCACCGGTGATCGTTTGACTGTAATTGGCACTAAGATTTCGATATCAACAGAGCCCGTTCCATTTTGTGTTGTCTATTAAAAAAAGAAAGAACGAAAGAAAATGGAATTTAAAATACATAATTGCCTTAGTCATGAAGAGTAATAACATTAAGAGACGTTTTAACTAGACATTTCCACACAAACAACATCACGCCGAGATAGTCTGTCCCGAAACCCTGACCGTAGGCAAGGCCCTGGAACCTGAGGGGGTGGTGATGTCTGGGGGCTGACTCAGCCACGGTCCTGGGCGTGGGGGCCACTCGCAGCTCACAAGGCTGTGGCCGCCTCGGTTTCCCCAAACATCACGAATCTTGCCATTTCTGTGTCCCAACTATTAACTTACTCTCTTTCCATGAACAAGCACATGTGTTTTATGGACAGAAAGATACTGAAAAAGAAACTTTAAATCGCCACCATGAAACCGCTGGTTATGTGATCAATTTTTTCTAATAAGTAATTCTATTTTTTGCCCCTGTAAATATATGACTGTATCTGGGTCTCGTTGGCTGCTTTTGTCTATTCTGTAACCTGTAGAACATTCTAGAAATACCGCTGGATTTTGGTATTGCCATCACCAACCCAACAATCATGGCCCGGCAGTCCGTCCCGAGCCCATCGGACACAATTCTCCACACCCTCCAACCCCACTGGCTGTTCCAAGAGCTCCCAGCTCTGAGCAAACAGTTCTTGCCTGCCAACCCCAGGAGGAAGGAGCAATACAACTTATCTGAGATGCAGTGAAAGAACAGACGGTTTGGGCCAAACTTCCAAGATACGGATCGGTCATTTCCTTCCCGCACCAGTGACTCCTGGCTCTACAAATATTGACTGAACGCCTACGATGTGCAAAGTCAGGAGGTTAGGCCACTCGCATGCACACGAATATGGAGCAGTCCCTGCAACTGCGCGGATTCATGATGCACGACTGAATTTAAAAAGCAGATTGTGCGGCACCTCCATGGAGCCCTCGCTGAAGCAACTGACACTTGATTTGAGCTGAGGCCGTGATCTTGGGGTCGTGAGATCAAGCCCCGAGTGGGGCTCTGCATACAGCAGGGAGTCTGCTGGAGATTCTCTCTCCCCATGCCGCTCCACCTGCTGGCCCTCTCTCTCTCTCAAATAAATAAATAAATCTTTAAAAAATAAATAAAAAAATAAAAAGCAGATGATAATGAAAACACACACACATATTCCTGCTTTTTAAATTTTAACTTTTCTATGTATTTCCATGCATGTACAAATATATGCACATTTGCAGAAGCTCTAGAGTAATATGTATACAGGTAAGCACGGATGAAGATGCCGCAGCAGCAATGTTGGTCATAGTTAAACATGGTTAGGTTCATGGCTGGTTAGCTGGCCATAAGTAGTTAGTTAAACATATGCATGTTAATAAAGGCTAGCTAGCACTGTAAGGCACTCAGCAGCAGGGCAGACCACCCAGAGCCGCTTGCTGTTTGACTGCACACACAGTAAAACTGTTCACCACCAACACCTGTGGGCAAGCAAGACCTGAGAGCATGCACGCACCTGGAAGACCACCCCAGCCAAGAGCATCAGGGTGTGGGCGGTGGCTAAACACCCCAGACCCGCCTCCCTCAAGTGGGGTGAGTCCATGGTGTGTCCTGTCTCCAGGAGTCCCCCCAAAACAGAGGAGCCCCACTGCCCACAGTGGACACAGCCAGATGGCATGCCTTGCACTGACTTTGTACCTTCGCTGTCTGGCTTCCCCATCACCCTCCCAAAGTTTCCTGGCATCGCCTTGCAACTAAGCCACTTCGACTTGAATCCCTATGTCAGGTTTGCTCTGGAAGGACCAAGCCAAGACATTATGGTATAGGGATACCATTGGATAATATGCAGAAATCTTTAAAGAATGAGGTAGTGTGCTGATAATATACTAATATGGAAAGATCTCTGAGAAATATTCTAAAAACAGAAAAATACTAATCTGGGGTGCCTGGGTGGCTCAGTCATTAAGTGTCTGCCTTCAGCTCAGGTCATGGTCTCAGGGTCCTGGGATCGAGCCCGCATCGGGCTCCCTGCTCGGCGGGAAGCCTGCTTCTCCCTCTCCCACTCCCCCTGCTGTGTTCCCTTTCTCACTGTCTCTCTCTCTCTGTCAAAAAATAAATAAAATCTTTAAAAAAGGGGCGCCTGGGTGGCTCAGTCGTTAAGCGTCTGCCTTCGGCTCAGGTCATGATCCCAGGGTCCTGGGATCGAGCCCCGCATCGGGCTCCCTGCTCCGCGGGAAGCCTGCTTCTCCCTCTCCCACTCCCCCTGCTTATGTTCCCTCTCTTGCTGTGTCTCTCTCTGTCAAATAAATAAATAAATCTTTAAAAAAAATCTTAAATAAAAAAGAAAAATACTAATCTGCAGAAAAATCCATATGGTTTTCTTTGAAGCTCATAATTGTTGACAGTGGTTGTTAGCTCAGTGAAAGGGAGAGAATCAAAAGACACTTGGGTTTTAAAAATCAAATGTATCAATTTACTGCTTGAGCAATGAAAAATTCATTGTAAGAGTCTCAGGGCAGAGAGTATGCATGCACTTGGTCACACACACGCATAAATGCGTGTACGCACACCATATAGACGCCCACGCTGTGTGTGCAGATGCGTCCACATACCAAGACATCGTGTCTGTGTGTGTACGTGTGTAGACATGGGGGATGGGGGGAGGTCTGAAAATTCGGGAAGGAAATACCCAATCGTGCACAGTGATTGCCCACGGGTCTGCATGGGTTTGAGCTTCTCACCTTGACACACCTCTGTGACACGTGACTCCAATGAGTATCTACTGCCCTTAAAATCTGACAAAGGAACATGATTTTCAAGATGCTGTCACAGACCCAAGCTTCGGCGAAAGCGTTGTTGGTGACATAACTTCCCCAATTCAGGGCATAAATAAACACTTTAATCATTTATTTACACCAAGGGGCACTGACCCCCGTTTGGAGGGATGGACGTAGTGGTGTTGAGAATAAAGATCACCACAGATTTATAGGTAAAATGGTGCCCTCAGAGAGTCTCAACCCTGGCAATCATTAAGGCGTGTTTAAGTTCGTTTTAACTACCTTCAGACTGAGGGACCTCTCAGCGAACCTCCTCCTCTGAGTCAAACACACTGCCCCCACTGAGACTCACTGGCTAGACCTCCTGTTTCGAAAAGTCATGAGGACTCTATTTTCTAATTGCTCTCCCTTCATGGTGAAATAATTCAAACATTCCATTCCCTTCCAAAGTGAGAACAAGAGCTAAATTTAAATGCAATAACTTAATGATGCATCTGCAATCCCGAGCAGCCAACAATCTATCAGAAAAAAATAAAAAAGATCAGCCCATTCCAAATATAGGAAAGATTCACACACATGCATATCACTCCTCTCTGTAGCTTTCAACCCCTGAACGACCAAAATAAAAAACATCCAAAAAAGTATTAAGCTCTTGAAATAACCTGCCTGTTAGCCCTAAGAGAAAAGAGTAACTTATGGGCACTGTAGGCCATGTAGAATAAATGAACTTGAAAGAATTATACACCAGTAATAATCCACATCACTCAGCTCAGATACATCCTCTTTGAAAGTATTACTAATGACACAACTTGTATGTGGAGGGCATGCTGATAAACATCTCTCATTATAAATTATATCCACTGAAGAAACAGACACTGTTATATTGATAATGATGAAAGAGAAAAGGTTTGGGAATATTTTCTAGGCATATTCCTATCTCCAAGAGCCCTGCATTTACTAACTGAATGACGAAATGTTTTTGGCTCTGTAGTAATGAGAACAAATGGTTACCAAGTACATATCCTATATCTGAAACAGCTGAGTTTCACACACAGACTCTTTCTGCCTCCTGCCAGAAAAATGAACACATAAAATAGAAATCAGGGGATTGGGTGTGAACTTAAGTCTACTGAACACATACTGGCTGAGTCCATTCCTACCACCATCATCACCAACCCAACCATGATCACTATGATTTCCACCACCATCACCATCATCTCCATCATCATCACCACCATCATCACCATCATCACCACCATCATCATCACCACCATCATCACCATCATCACCATCATCATCATCACCATCACCATC
>NC_138381.1:80410005-80430952 GCF_054177405.1 Leptonychotes weddellii
CCATTCCTACCACCATCATCACCAACCCAACCATGATCACTATGATTTCCACCACCATCACCATCATCTCCATCATCATCACCACCATCATCACCATCACAACCACCATCATCATCACCACCATCATCACCATCATCACCATCATCATCATCACCATCACCATCATCTCCATCACCACCATCACCATCATCACCATCATCATCATCATCACCACCATCATCATCACCACCATCATCACCATCACAACCACCATCATCATCACCACCATCATCACCATCATCACCATCATCATCATCACCATCATCATCATCTCCATCACCACCATCATCACCATCATCACCCCTATCTTCACCATGTCCACCATCACCACCACCCCTACCATCCTGTTGACTGGAAAATGAGACTCGGACCCATTATTTTTTCAGGACCAACCCCAAAAGCAAGTCTAGGCAGAGGCACTAAAGGTTCAGCTTGTTCACCTTCTGCTTCATGCTCAAAATGCTTGACTAACAACCATGGCAACCACTGCCTGGGCAGCCACTTACCACATGAAAGGTTTTTGCAGAAAGAAGCAGCTACTATTCCTACCCCTAAAGTCATCTCATGATCACATGATGTGATCACTGCTCTGTGTTTAGAGCATGCCTCCACCCAAGAACCCTCAAACCAAATAGTGAATAAAAGAATGAGCAAGCCGGCCCAGATTTCTCTCCTGAACACTGGCCTTGGTCATCTGCTAATTTTACCCTGTGTTTAGGTGTAACTCAACCTCAAAACTGAGCTTCAGTGCAAAACTGAATCTGAATCTTACCCATAAACCTGATTCTTTTCCAATCTTTCTCATCTGAGGAAATGCCGCTTCCCCCTTCACTATGTTGTCTCTGCCCATGATCTGAAAGCCATGCTTGTCATCCCTTCTGACCCCTCTTCCTGTCCAGCCCATCACAACGACTGGCAGATCCTC
Organism: Leptonychotes weddellii; assembly: GCF_054177405.1. Classification (NCBI taxonomy): domain Eukaryota; kingdom Metazoa; phylum Chordata; class Mammalia; order Carnivora; family Phocidae; genus Leptonychotes; species Leptonychotes weddellii. The sequence goes on from NC_138381.1 coordinate 80,410,970, forward strand.
CTGCCCCAATGCATCTAGAAGCTTTCCATTGTCCCTCACCTCCACCACTAACACCGTGGTCCAAGGCACCACTACCACTCATCTAGGCTACACGGGGGCCTCCGAGTGCTCCTCGCTACCATACTGCCCACATCCCCACACAGAACTTGGTGCAATCAATTTAGAAGGCAAATTTGATCATGTCACTCTCTTACCTAAAATCTGCACTGCTCATAAGATTTAAAATCCTTATCCATAACCTATAAGGTTGTGAATGACCTCTCCCCCATCTGCATCCGGACAACCCCTTCTCATGTATTCAGCTCTTTCTTGCCCCTGGACCTTTGCACTGCCATTCCCTCAGGACACGGCTGTCTCCACAAGAGTACACACAGTTGTTTTATTCACCATTCAGCCCTCCCCAGCTAACCGACACATAGCTGGCATTGATAAACATGTCTTAGAAGAAACCATTAAACAAAGAAGGGATGGATACAAACCCCAACCGGCACAGGAGGATAGAACATCAGAATGAAGAAAGGACAACTCACCAAAGAGTTCTACCGCTGGGTTCCTAGTCTCAGGACACAAAGTGGGAAATTGCCGAGTGGGTCTTCCAAAGGTTGGGTCTGATCAAATGCGTCTTCTGAACCCACAGGCTTCAGGTATGATGAGTCATTTCTAAACTGTAAAAAAAAAAAAAAAAAAAAAAGTGTATGATCTTCTGTCATAAAATAATGGCTTATAAGTTGGCTTTTCTGCCTCTTTCAGCTTCCTCTATGCCTCAGATTCAGAGAAAGTCAGGGAACACACTATCACGTTCCAGTTCATAGCACTGAGAGGGCTAAGTAAATGACAGAGCTGAGACTTAATACATGGCCTTCCCAGCCTGACACTTTTCTTTCCCTTCAACCAAATTTCCTCGTGTAGAACAAGGCAAAAATATATACACACCACAAAGCTTTCATGATGCTTTGAGTAAAATTCCAAGCTCCCAAATGTGCCAAGAGAAATTGTGGGTAAGGCTAATTATCCCTCCTTGTGTAAGTGTGACATGCCATTGCTGATGGCAACAAGGGAAACAAAGGAGACCACAAATCATCCAGGCATGCTCTAAACATATCCTTAATTAGATAAATATGACTGATGCTCCATGGATTACAAGAAGTGTTACCATAAGTCAAATTAATGAATAAAAAGCAAGATAAAAACCAACAAGCTGCTTGTAGCAAACTCTCAGGGAATTCCCATCTTACCACCAAATATTTAAGAACTAGAAATTTCTATGTTTCAGTAGATCTTCAATTGACATAAACAATCAAAATATCAGAATATCTTTGTTAATAAGATGTTTTTAAACTTTGTAGAATCACAGAATAAGATAAGTTGAATTTTCTTCGGTTTTATCCAAAAATTTGTAAGTGTCCAGTGTCCAGAGTAACTATGCGGGTGGGGGAGGAACACTTTGAAGCAATTTGGGCTTCAACCTGAAATTTGGAACTGGAAAACAGTCTGTATGAGCAAAATTCAATTTATTGCAATATAGCAAGCATTTTGTGAGTACCTACCAAGTTCCTGGCAGTTGTTAGACCCAAACATAAATAAGAGTGAGTCTTTCCAGGACCCACAGTCTGACAGGGGAGACCAGAACATGCAAGTATAACTTTATTCAAGCTAGACTTTAATAAGATTTAGAATGATGTGCAGACAAGATATGAGGGGAAGATGTCCAGACAGGAGATTGGAGTCTTATTTCCTGAGGCAGTTAATGACAGAGTCAGGACACAGAGCAGCAGGTAGAGCTCAGAGCAGTGAGACACCATAATGAGCACCTGCCTGTGTAGACCCCTCCCCAGACCACATGCGTAATGTAGGTAGTTGTGCGTTTCCCCCCATGACTCTCAAATGAGGCAGGAGACTGGAAATTTAATTTGGTAGAAAATAATAATCACAAGCAAAGACCTTCATATAATGACATTAGGAACTTAAACCCCAAAATGTTCAGTTCCCTGCAACTACCCTGGAGTGAACCCACCATGAACAAACTCCACTGGCATCCACAAGCCATCTAGACCTCCCTTCAAAGCCAAATACCAACCAAAGATTACTCGCTACATTAAAAAAGCCCTCCAACATGGAAGATTATAATCTAAGTACAGAAAAATAAAACCCGGAAGAAGGAGATGGTACAGGCAACCTAACAAAACCTTATAAACAGAAAGAGAACAAGATGCTACAAAAGGAGCAATGAAAGACAAAAAGGATTCTTGTAGATGAAAAAGATAGTTACCAAAATGGAATTTGATTTAAATGGCAGATGTGGAAGATAAGGTTAAGGAAATCTCCTAACGTGATAGAAAATAGAAAAGAAAGAAAGATTTTAAAGATCAATCCAGGAGGTCCAACTTTTACTAATAAGATTTCCAGAAAGAGAAAATGTACAGAAATTGTAGGAAATATATAAGAAAAATTTCTCTGTTAAAGGATTTCATGAGTGGGCTACAAAATGGATGAAAAGAAACCACACCAAAGAGCATCATGAGATTTGAGGAGATAAATGATAAAGAGAAGATCTTAAACACTTCTAGTTTAAAAAAAAAAAGTGGAATTTTTAAAAGGAACAAGAGTAGGTTAGGGCATCAAATTTCTCAGCAGCAATCTTGGAAGCCAGCAGAATGCCTTTAAAAATCTGATTGAATATTATTTCCAATTTAAGATTCTATACCCAAAAAGCAGTTGATCAAGTGTGAGGACAAAGGAGAGAGATTTCCATACGTGTAAAGGATCATAAAATTTGCTTCCAATGTATTCTTTCTTAGGAAATTACTGTAGGATATGCTGCAGTAAAATAAGTGGGGAAAACCTAAAAGAAAAGCCATAGAATCTAAGGAACAGTAGATCCTACTACACAGTGACAAAGAGAAACTCCAGGGTGACAGCTGAGCCTCAGCTCTTGAGTAATCAGTTTGGAGCAAGAAGACAGAGGGTTTTACAAGTAAAGTATCATGTGAAAAGGAGACTTGAGAAAAGTTTTTGATATGTCAAAGAACTGGGAAAGAATTTTCAGTATGTGGATTGTAAATGGCACAATTAAAAATGAGGCAATTAATAACTCAAGGAAAAGTAAAAAGCCATGCACGGAAAGAAATGTAATCACGGTCACGAATTGGTTCTAGTTAACAATATATACATAATAACAATGTAAACACTCATTACTGTCTTAACTAAAGTAGCCATTTAACTGTATGTGTAGGTTGGAGGTGGGGTCTAAAAGAACCAAATCTTCATCTACCACAGACTTCGGAACCTCAGCTCTATAGATATTTGGGGCTAGATATTTCTTTTTTTTTTTTTTAAGATTTTATTTATTTGACAGAGAGACAGCGAGAGAGGGAACACAGGCAGGGGAGCGGCCGAGGGAAAAGCAGGCTTCCCGCCGAGCAGGGAGCCCAATGCGGGGCTCAATCCCAGCACCCCGGGATCACGACCTGAGCCGAAGGTGGACGCCCAACGACGGAGCCACCCAGGCGCCCCAAGGCTAGATAATTCTTTAGTGTGGGAGCTGTCCTGTGCTTTATAGGATGTTTAGCAGCATCCTTGATAGTAACAACCAAAAGCCAGTAGCACAATCCCCACCCCCAAGTTGTGACAAACAAAAATATCTCAGACATGACCCCTGGGCGCATAATTACCCCTGCTTGAGAGCCACTTATCTACCATAACAGAAAGTGCTATTTCTGACTTACAAAAATTGACAAGTCAAAAACAACAGTGTAGGCATATTATTTAGGATTGTTGAGGTAATTCAAAGAAGAAATTAATAGAAGTATTAAAAGTAGAGTGAAGGAACTGGGCAGTGAAAAGTTGACAAGGTAGGAAATGGCTGGTGTTATATACCTGTAGCCATTATTAACTTTTTAAATTGTGTGCATTCACTCTAAATTTTAACATGCAGTTGGAGCTCAAAAAAAAAAAAAAAGGCATACTCATGTCTACTCTGGGAACTCACTCAAGTCTTCATGTATGAATCCTGTTTCAAAGGAAATCTTACACTATTATATTAACTCACTTGATATGCTTACGTCTTTTCTCAAAGTTGCATGAAACAAATAGTTATCGAGTAACGTCTTTTCATAAAATATCTGTATGCTTCCCAAAATCATCTGGTGCGACATTTTTGGTCCACCTACTACATTGTGGGAATGACTGCAATAAGCGATGAAAGGCATGGGGAGGTCTCGCCACCCAATCAAGTGGGCCAAATGGAAAGTGAGTCCAAGCACAGAGATGTCCAATGAGAGCCCTGCCCAGCAGAAGAACTACCTCCTTTTGATACAAATCACCAGAGGCCTTACAGCCACCAACCTACACCCTGTCTTGTCCCTCTAAGGAATTGTGTTCTCTCAGAGAAATAGTTGAGGATGACATAAGAAAAAAAAAAAAATAAGGATATGGAACAGTGTGATAACTTGCGAGTTACGAAAATATTTCCTAAGTCTATAAAAAAAGAAAAAAATTTCAGGTAGGACAATAATCCCTAGCTCTCTGCATTTAGCAAATTTTGGTTCTCTCAGAAGAGAATAAGTAAATGCACCTCTTTTTCTCCGTTTGTCTTCCTGGGCTCTGGGACTCCACTTCTTCAACCACCCTCCACCCTTTGCTCTCTGGCCCTTCTCCTGCCCCCTCCTCAAAGGGGCTAAGTGGTTCCACTGTGTCTCCATCTCAGCAGGCTGACTGGAGAATGTGTTACTGGTTACACAGCATGAAGAACTGCCCTATCTGGTTACATGTGAAGTATGATTATTATTAATTCAAAAGTGGTCCAGCAAGATAATGCCTTTGAGGGATTGTGTATAACCAACTCTAACGACTCTGAAGTGAAATTGAATGGGGAGCTCGACTACCACTTCATACAAAGTTTTAATTAACAGTGCTGTTTGGGCAGATAGAGAAAGAAAAGCAATGATTTATGGATGCACATTTTACTGCTGCCTCCTCAAATGCCAAACAACATAAAACACTGCCCACCAGCTCTACCCCATAAACATGTTCATCATGGATCCAGAATAAATCCTTCCGCCATGAGGGAAGACCCAGTTCTTGCTATTTAATGTTAGGAATAAACACTTCAACCAACTATTCACTACAAGGTTCTCCCTACATAGAAAGGATGAAAAGGAATCCACTGGTCTTACAACCAGCATGAGCTTGTGACATTTTCACATTTATTATTTCAACGAATATTTGACGTCTACAGACTGAAAATGCCACAATTATGTTTATTATCTAATTACATTCATTATCTGAAGGCTTCACAATGCTAAACCTGGTCTCATTAGCCGGGCTGAGAGAACTGGAAAACGCTTCCCAAAAATCAAATACAAATCAAGAGTGAAAATTTCCACTGGAGACATCATAACTTTGAAAATGTACTGCTTTTGACGCCAGTTATGGGATGGTTAACCAAGCGGAAGCGGACTCAGTTTCAAGGGGAACAGACTTCCCACGGGAGTGAGGTTGCGTGGACGCACCGTGGGACGCCCAGCCCCGCAGCGGGTGAGACTCCTCTGCCTTCCGTGCTGAGAGGCATCGTGTTGGGAGCATCCTGCTCAGTCCACCCAGTGAACTGACCCCTGGGCCAGAGGATCCTTCCTAACCTGAAACTGGGGCCTGGGGACAGGTTCCGAACGAAATGCCACAGTCATCTAAGTCACAGTTAGGACCCAGCAGCTTTAGGACCAGGACTTATGGCCAACTGCAAGGTTGCCAAACACCCTGCCCCCCTCCATCTCTCAATCCATGAGGGCACTTCATCTCCAGCCTGGTACCTCCAGGAGGCTGGCTTTCTGCTTCAGTGTCTAAGCCGTATCTCGTGAACCCATCAGACTCTTCCCCACACCCAGCGGGGGTACTCACATGATGCCGGGGGTCGACGCACTAGTGGGACAGATGCAGGAGCTGGGGCCTTGGACGGCACCAGCTTCCTCTCCCCTGCATGCCAGGCTCTCTGCTGCCTCCCAGCCTTGTGCTCGGCATCAAGCTGGAAGACTATTTACTTATTCATGGGCTGCCCGAGCCGGCCAGGAACTGCTTTGTGTCAGCTGAATAGGATGGTAATTCAATCTCCAAATGGGAACTGTTCAGCACAGGGCATATCTGTCATAATGAGTCACGCAGATGAAAAGAACACAGCTTTCAGAGCCACTGGTAAAAGTTGTGTTTTGACAATGGGTAGTGTTACAGGACACAGCCTTCTTTGCCTCGACATCTGAGTCTCCCCCCACCAAACAGTCCCCGTGAGATGCATGATGGAGAGGGAGTTACCAGTGGGGTCGGATGCTTGGGAGAAAAAGCAGGGATTGCAGAATAGGCTCCCCACTCCCTTGACAGAAGTATGTACATTTGGAGAGACAGAAGGTAGAAATGCTCAGGAATCAGCAAGAAAAATGAAGGGACAATGAAGCCGGAGGAAAGCGTCCAGCCGTCCCCAGGGTTGACTGTGGTTTGGGGCCTTATATATGCATTATCACAACAACAGCGAGGTCCTTAGAAACCCTGGCATTAAGAACTCATGGAGTCCAGGGGCGCCTGGGTGGCTCAGTTGGTTAAGCAACTGCCTTCGGCTCAGGTCATGATCCTGGAGTCCCTGGATCGAGTCCCGCATCGGGCTCCCTGCTCGGCAGGGAGTCTGCTTCTCCCTCTGACCCTCCCCCCTCTCATGTACTCGCTCTCTCTCATTCTCTCTCTCTCAAATAAATAAATAAAATCTTAAAAAAAAAAAAAGAACTCATGGAGTCCAAAGAACGGCCCCACACATACAGCTAAGAAGAGCCAAGTCGGGAGGGGGCCCAGCCACCCAGGCTCCCAGACCACCTCCCCTAGTTCTCCTTGCTGCTAGAGCTCCTGCCCTCCTGCAACAGTTTCTCAAGATTGTAAGACTTGCACTTCATCTGACATCCTTGTTTCAGCCACAGGAAGTCTCTCTACTAAGCATCCACACCTTCTCCTCCCCATCCCCAGGCCCCTGCGACAAGCCCCTTCCTCTCTCCACTCCCTCACCCACGCGGCTTGGACTCCATCCTCGTTCTCAGGCCTTAGCAGCCCAGAGAAACCCCACCCCTCAGTCGGCCAACAGTCCACTTTCCCTCCCCGCCCGCACGGCTGCTCCAGAACCACGGTTCAGGCAGGCCAGCGCCTTGACTTACCACGGTCCCCCCAGCAGACCGCCAGCTCCGAGAGGGCGGGGACCACGCCCCTTACTTTCTGTGTTGAATTCTAAGCCCCCTGCATGGTGTCAAACCAAAGCAGCTACTCAGACGTGTGCAGAAATAGCAAATGAATGAAGCCTTCACTGCCAATGGGCCTTGGAACATGCACCAGTCAGGATGGGCGAGGCTACTCTGTAGTAACAAACAACCCTCAAATACCCGTGGCCTGAAACGATGGAGGTTTATTTCCCGCGCATACTCCGTGTCCGTGGGGCACCAGCTGGTGCTCTGCTCACACTGTCCTCACTCTGGGACCCAGACTGGTGGAGCCAGAAATAGAAAATAGGACAGTGTTTGTAGTGGTGAAATAAGACGTCCACACTACATGGCCCCTGGAGTTCTGCACGGACACGTTCTGCTGAACGAGTCTTTGCATTTTGCCCACCCTGCTCCCCCTTCCGGTCATCAGGTCTGACGCAGACCCACCCCGAGGAGGAGGCTGTGCCCAACGGTCCCGATAACGCACACGGCGTCCGCCCCCACCCTCCCCACTTTGCAATGCTTACCGTCAGTGCCCCGTTAGAAAGTGAGTTCTCTGAGAGCAGGGCTCCCATGATCTCATTTCACGGCCCACCGCACCCCCAGACACAGAGTAAAATGCTCCATAAACATTTGTTGAATCAAAGGATGAATGGATAAAATAGTACATTACGCTGAAGAAACCACAATATTTTGGTGTGATTAATTGTAAAATTAGTGAATTCAAGAAGCAGTCCCACTAACGTGAAGGTAGTATAATATAAACCTGACTCTGGGATCATGTAATACGAGTAACATAACAACAACAGAAGTTTCGGGGCACGTATATGGAATCCTGAAATTAATGAAGGTGGAGGATTTGTCAAAGTATTCTTGGCACTATTTGCTGGGAGAAATTATTTCTAACACTTGATCAGAACCAATCCTAAGAAATAACAGAATGAGCTGGGGCTTTGGCAGCTTGGAGTAAATATTCTGCAGTGATCTGTGTCTGTTCTCCTAGTCACTGTTAATCCAGCAAACTTCTCACCTAGACGTGGATCTGTCCACACACAGTTCATGAGAATGGAGAGGAAGAAAGTGCACGTTACCAGTGCCCTGTATCACATGAGCTTTTCTGACTTTGCCCATTAATATTTTCTTAAGGTGTTTTGATTATTTGGTGAACTTGGTGAATGTGTTAGCACTGGATAGATGGGTTGAGGAAGTTGGGTTTTGCAGTGAGCAAAATGACCACAGGTTATAACAACCCCTGAGATTTACCCTCCACCCCCGCTTTCCTTAGTATAATGACATAACCAATATCTATTCACTACAAGATGGCATTTGGTGAATAACTTGGAATAACTTGTGAGTTATTCACTTCATGTCCAAAAGCACAGACATTTCAATGTCTCACCCTCCTGATTTCTCCAGGGTCTCCCTGGATCAATACATATTAAAGCTGCCCATTTTGGAATATCCTCCTGGTTGGGATCTGCTGGAAAGAACCTTCACAAGCAACCAAGGTGTCTTCCAGCAGGTGGACAGATGAACAACCTGTGGCCCGGCAGACAGTGGAATGTTACTCAGCACCAAGATGAGAGGAGCTGTCGAGCCCTGAAACCCTAAATACACATCACTAAGTGAAAGAAGCCAATCTGAAGAGGCTAAATACTAAATATGATTCCAACTCTAGGACGTTCTGGAAAAGGCACAACTATGGAGACAGTAAAGACAGTAAAGCATAATTATTTGCCAGGGGTGGGAGGAGCGAGGGTTGAATACTGAGGATTTGGGGCCAGTGAAGCTACGTTGGTTAGTAACAATGTATCAATATTGGCTCATCAATTGTAGCAAGTGTACCCCACCCACATCCGATGTGAGCTGTGGGAAGATTCTGGGCTGGAGGGACAGGGGTCCATGGGGACCTCACTTTCTGATCAACCTTTCTGTAAACTGAAAACTCATTTTTTTGAAAACATTTATTAATTTTTTTTCAAAACTGACCCAAAAAGCACCCCACCGCCTTAACTGCTGTTCTTGTGTAGACAACAAGCATCTACGCCAGCCAGGGTCCGTGGATTTCTTCCTCTTTACTGCATTGGTCATCCAGACATGCCAGGTGGGATGCCTGCTGTCTGGGGGCAAGGGTTTGGGGCAACTGTGCCCACCACTATACCCGTGGCTCTTGGAGTGGTGCCTGGCTCTCAGACAGGACTTCGTAACTAGTGGTGCAATAAAAGATTTCATTTTCTTGTGTTTCCGCTTGGCCCTGAATGACAGTCAGAACATTATCAAGTGAAAATTGAAAGCGTAGATAAAAAAACCTCCCCCAGGAAAAGTAGTCGGGCTGCTACATTCTCCAGAGAACGCAAGTCAATAAAATAATTCTAGAGAGCCAAAGACACTTGGATGGCTCCATAAATTAGCCGGGTGCAAGGGGGCCTCCGCGTCCGGCGTCTCTGCCCCAGGTATGCATGCCCCGCTGCTGTGGCCTCTGTCCTTGTTGGTCCGAATGATGAACCTTGAGCCACCTGCCGTTTGTCCGGATGGCACAAGGCGCCCGCGGGCTGTCCACCGTCCTGGGGGTTTCTCCTGGTTTCTCACTGATCCTAACCAACTCGGCCACGTGGGACGAGGCGGAAGGAACCAGCTGTCGGGAAAACCTCAGAGGAAAAGGCGCCCAGAGGAAAAGGCACTGAGAGCAAGGGAGCAGGGCCACCCCCAGGACACTGTGTACCTGTGCTCGGGGCCCAGGAGCAATGCCTTGCATTTAATTAAACACGTTTACCGCTCACAAGCAATTTCATCGGCACAATCATCTCCTGTGAAAATTGATTTTGCTCTCACTGGAGGCCCTTGGACAGCCACACGTGGAAGCCTCCATCAGGATGAAGCCTTCCCTCAGCCTAATGTCGTCTTCATTTCCAAACTCAAGTTAAAGTACAGTGTTACTTTCTAACATAAAATAATTTCAGTAAATCGATTTTCTCTTTTAATGTTAGCTGTTCATTATTAGTGTTAAAACCAGCAGCTCACATTCGGGCACCCATTTTGGACCAAGACCTGTTCCCAGCATGTTACATAGAGCGTCTGCTTGAGTCCCCAGGAGCTCATGCAGCAGGTGCCTGCCCACAGGACACGGGAGGACACGGAGCATGGAGGAGTCACTCACCTGGGAGGCGAAGGGTCTGGGCTTGGGCCTCACCACCACCCGGTAATGAGCGCCCCGGACGCCAGAGGATCAGCAGAGACCGAGGAAAAGGGTATTACTCCCCACTGCCAATGTTTCCAAAGGAAAAAAAAAAATTTTTTTTTTCTGATATGCGAGAAATACCCAACATGGGCCTTTGGAAACATTACCTTGAAAACTTCAATACTAGCCAACGGCCAGGAATGACATGAAGCAGAGATGGGGAGACGCCTGCGTGAGGCCAAATAAAGTCACCATGGCAGCCTTCTCTGGGTCTCAGACCCATTTCTGCAAATGGGGAAAGACCCACTGTTTTATCCGACTACAGTGTGTCCCTAATGGTTTGTTCTGAGCCACTTAAAGATGCCACATCATCATTACAAGATCACGGAAGCGTCCGACAGTCCTCATTCCCATTCTGTTGTTTGCCGTCTCCAAGAGAGAAAGCTAAATAATTAGCCAGATCACGCCATCTGACTGGCGCCTCGGAGACAGGCCTCCCAGGGCTGGAGAAGGCTCCCTCCTGACGGATGACTTGCTCGACGTGAAGCCTGACCTCCAGCCACCTTGTGTTTGTACTCCGGCTCCAGCTGCGCCCCTTCCTCCCACGTCATAATTGTCGCAGCTGGCCCTTCCCCTTAATCAGCCTCGTGGGCTGGGAGGGGCTCATTAGGGCCTGGGAATTAACTGGAGCAGAAAGCAGAAAAGCACACTGGGGCTCTGTTGGTCCTGGAGCCATGGGGAACAAAGCAGGTGACCCCACTGGGGCAGCACTGGAAAACGAGTCACGTGTGAGCACACGCACTCTCCGTGATGACTCCAGGGTCCACAAGGCGAGGGTTGCTCAGTGGGGCTGCCCCAGCCTCGGGCCCTCCGGCCACGGCTGACCACTATGCAGGCAGCCAGCATTACGCGGGGGCACTGCCCTCAGGCCGTGCCTTGGCCGGCCCCCGCTCCCTCCTTTGTTCCTGCCCTCACCATGAGGCTCTTGAACAGAGCAGGGCCCAGAGTTAACGCCGTGTCTAACCACCCCACACAGCCCCGGCCTCGGGGCCTGGACCATCCTGGCTTTGGTACAAGGGCTTGGGGCCCCGAGACAGGGCCGTCACTGTCCCTGTCTTCTCCAGCTCCCGGCCTTACGTTGAAGTCTTCCATCCATTGCAAGTTGGTCTTGGTGCCTCCTGTAAGTTTAGGATCCAGCTGCATTCTTGTGCACGTGGGATGCAGTTTTCCCCACATCTGTGGCAGGGCTGCCCTTCCCCCATCACGTGGCCCCAGCCTCCTGGTCGAAGACCAGCCGGCCGTATGTACGTGGCTTTATTCTGGACTCTGTTCCGTGTCAGCCGTGCAGGATGAGTGAGTTGGGGGTCTGCTTCACCACACCGTGCCCCTGGTGAGCAGGACTGTACCATGAGTTTGAAATTTTCTTTTTTTCTTTTTTTTTTTTTTAAGATTTTATTTACTCATTTGAGAGAGAGAGAGAGAGCACATGAGAGGGGGGGAGGGTCAGAGGAAGAAGCAGACTCCCCGCTGAGCAGGGAGCCTGACGTGGGACTCGATCCCGAGACTCCAGGACCATGACCTGAGCCGAAAGGCAGTCGCCCAACCAACTGAGCCACCCAGGCGCCCCTTGAAATTTTCTTAAGACAGTAGAGCCCTTGTTCAGTGTTCTTTTGTTTGTTTGTTTCTTTGTTTTAAAGATTTCATTATTTATTTGACAGAGAGAGAAAGCACACAAGCAGGGGGAATGGTTGGCGTGACAAGACAGGGAGAAAGAGAGAGCAAGAGAGCGAGAGAGAGTCTCAGCAGAGGGCACAGCACATGCAAAGGTCCTGAGGCAGGATCTCTCGCTAGAGTCCGCCTCTCACTGCCAGAGAAGCTAGACTGCTGCCGCCTCCTTTGAGACAAAGGGAAGGAAGTGGAGAGGTAGAGAGGTCACTGATTTGCTCAAACAAATCCTTGGAGAGCCCAAGAAGGTGGTAAGAAGATGCCCCGTCCCCCCAGTGCAGCAGAGATAAATCAGCTTTCCCAGCTGTCAGCCTTTAATCCATCTGGGCAGACGTGTAAGCTTGGCTAAGAGAGCAGCAAAACCCAGCCCTGAGATGCAGGCTGCATTTAAAACACAATGGCATGGTGACCCAGACTCCACCAGGGCCTTATTCATTAACCCATCCAGGAAGATGAGCCTGTAAAAAGAATCTCAGTTACCTGGGGTGGGAAGATGAAGAGTATCACTATTCCCAGGAGCCCGAACACCAAGCACAGATCAATCCGTGCAAGGCGCCACACCTTCATCCACACCCAGCCATGGCATGTGGCACACAGGACTCACAGAAGGGACTCCAGGGCCTGCGCGGATGGCACATGGACAGCCCCAGACAGTGGAGTGTGTGCGACCTCGATCCCTGCCCTGCTTCCGCTCATCATGAAATAACCCTCTTGCAAGAAAAGCTCCCACTGCGGCTGGGGGATGCTCCCTTCATGTCCAGACTGACGGCTGGGAGCTGGAGCTCAATGGGACTGCAGGTTAGCAAGCTACCACCAGTCAATGCCACGAAGATGCTCCCCGGAGTGTGCCGGAGCTGGCCTGCACAACCTCGGTCATGAAACACGCAGGAGTGGGAGAGCCCATCGCTGGACCCGAGGGGGCCTCAAATCTGCCCTGATGGGAGTATTTACCCCATGGAATTAGGCAAAGACTGCATGCTAGCTAGTTCACCAGCAAGCACACCACCCTCCCAACCCCACTTCTGTTACGTGGACAAGAAAATACGTAAGAATTAGCGATCCTACAGCATGCACATCCAAGTCACTGGCTCCGTGCTGCCAAGCTCACTGCTCCCTCCCCTCCAGCACCACTCAGTGAGGCGCTGTGGATCCAATGTTGCATCCCTCCAAAATCCATGTGTTGAAGTCCTAACCCCCAACGTGGTGGTGTCAGGAGCTGAGGCCTTTGGGAGGTGATGGACACGAGGGTGGGGCCTCCATGAATGGGATTTGTGCTTTTATAAAAGACGTCCCCCCAAAAAAAGACACCCCAGACAGCTCCCTGGTCCTCCCACCACGTGAAGACCCAGCGGGAGATCAGCCGGATGCAACCCAGGAAAGGGTCTCACCAGAACCTGCCCACACCCGCGCGCCCCCTCGGCTTCCAGACCTCGGCCCGTGCTCCACGAACGTCTGTTGTCCCGTAAGTCTCGGGCCATGCGATTCCGTTACAACAGCCTGGACGGGCTTAGAAACCAGTCAACACACTCCATCCCCTGGACCAGAGCAACGACAGGGGTGAGCCTGAGACCTACACCAGTCCAGAGCAGTCTGTAAAACTGCAGAAAGCCACAGTCTTTCCTACAGGAATTAAGGGAGCAGGTGCGTGGCCTGGTGCTGTCAGAAGCCACTTGGTCACTACAAGGGAAGCCAGCTTCAACTCCAAAGCAGCACAGGTAAGACTGAAAAGAAACCAAGTCCTGGTTCGTGACATTGAGGCTCTGGGTCAAACCACGCCTGACGCTTTCCTGAGCTGGGCTGGCAAGTTATCTGAGCCCATCCACTCCCTCTTAATGCTTAACCCACGTTGCAATGCATTTTTCTCTTAAAGGAAAGATTCCCAACCAATAGAAACCTAAAACCAAGCCTTTCCGTTTTGGTCCTCTCTCGCCTAACTGAACGGATTCATTAAAGCCCTTTCTAATGACTCAATCACTTAAGAGCTTTGCTTGTTCTCCCAAGCTTTTAAAGAAAAACAAACAAACAAAAAGCCCAGAACCCCCAGTGAACGACGCTTCATGCTCCGTCCGGGCATCGGGATCTGTGAACGCCGAAGCCCGTCCATATGGCAGAGGTGATTAATTTGTATTCAGGCTGCTCTTGTTCCCACCCCGTCCTTGAGGCTCCTTCTGGCGTGAGTCAGAGCTCACAGACACACTTCGTGCCCTGTACTCTGGACGGAAGGGCGCACCCACGTCCCAGCACGGATGATCACGGGGTGCACCCAGCACCAGTTAGTGTCTCCTTAATCCCGACGCATCTTCCTCTGCTGACTTTTTTATAATAAATAAAAAACGAAACAAGGGTCCTCGGGGCTCTTGAGAGAAGGGAGAAAGCACCTTCTATGCCCTCTGCTAACAGAAGAGAGAGTGGCGTGGCTCTGTGCGGGGCGACCTGGCCCCATTTGTCACCAGCGCCTCAACAACGGGTGTTCAATGCAGAAATCCACTTCTAGAAGTCGATCCTTACGGATAATAAGGGATACGATGGAATCAGCGTTACCTTTTAGAATGGCAAAATAACAGTCATCGTTTACAAGAAAACAGACGCGCCCCGGTATCCCCTCAAAACACACTCGACCTTCAGATGGCATTTCCCAAATATCTTAGCAAAATCAGATTCAAGCTGTAAACATCGAATGGTACCCACCATGATTTCGGCGGGATGTCTCTAACGTGTGATTCAAATTCCTTCTGAATTATTTTCTACGCTTTGAAAAAAAATTTCTACAATGAATATATGTTACTCTACTAATCAAGTAAAAACAACCTGAAATTACTGTAATCATAAAAAAACATAGAACATGCAGGTAATTTTTGCTGCAAAAACGGTGGAACGGCGAGGAGCCTACGCATCAGCTTTAACACTGACGCACAGCCATGTGGGTCCCGTGGCTCTCGACGGACGTGCGTTCGGAGGCCCCGCTCCCGGGCCTCCTGGTTTCCCGCCTACACAACAGCAGTAAGGGGGAGGAGTTGGGGAGTGGGAGTGGACGGACAAGGACGTACGAGAAGACAGAATCGTGCCAAGCATGTTAGTCAGCAACCCACCAGCTTCTGCGTCACGTCAGGCACTGAGTGTGGGCTTTGATGCAATGTACGTTCATTTCTTACAAAATCCATCGAGGCAGGTGGTCCCCATTGGTGGCCGATTCCCCCCAACCCAGAGGCCCAGGCCCCTGCATCTGCAGGTCCCCATCCCCCAGGACCCCGCAGGCCTCAGCATCCCCATCTCCTGGGCGCCGAGGTGCACCCATCACCTCCCTCTTCCCGCAGGCAGCCCGGATCTGGCCTGCTGGGAAATGTGCTCCTAGCTCAGAAGCAGCTTCCCCCCGTACTTCATGCTGCCAGAGAAAACACCTCGGGTGAACAACTGGCTCTTCCATCCCCAGGGAGATAGTGTGGGTGCCAACGGGGCCGCCAGTCGTGGACACCCCTCCTGCCTTGTCCTGGGCTCGCCCAGTTTAGCGCAGGAGTCCCTCCCATCCAGGGACACACAGGAGAGTGGATGGTCCTCCCTTCCGGAGCAGCATGACCGAGACAACCACCTGGACAGGGAGGGTCTGAGGCCCAGCCGCCTCCCCAGAAGGGGAACAGGGTCGTGGGAGCAGGGGCACAAGCCCACCACCCACTGCTTCTGCCCACGGGCTCGGGAAAACCCACAGTCGAGTGAGACATTCCAAAGCTGT
The DNA here is from genome assembly GCF_054177405.1 of Leptonychotes weddellii. Classification (NCBI taxonomy): domain Eukaryota; kingdom Metazoa; phylum Chordata; class Mammalia; order Carnivora; family Phocidae; genus Leptonychotes; species Leptonychotes weddellii. Next base: position 80,426,826 of record NC_138381.1, read on the forward strand.
GTGAGGAGACGGGGCTGCACAGAGCGTGGAATCGTAGCTGAAGAAACGTGAAGACACGCCAGCACGTGTGGGCAAACCCTGGACGGTGTGATCGCGGCTCGGGGAGACCCTCTGGGGGCCGGCGCAGGGGGCAGGGAGGCAGAAAACTGCGTCTGCTCCTTCAGCACCAAAGCGAGGGGCGTTTCCCAGCAAGCTGTCCTGGGGTGTGCTCGGCGGGCACTGTGCTCTGGGGGGGCCGTCTCGCGCCCGCTGCCCCGACAAGTGCAATTCCCTTCTTAGCCCCCCCGCCCCCAGCCCCGGGCACGCAGGAGCCTCCTGCAGTGGTGTGCAACCCAGAGCTGCCTGGAACGCCGCGTCTGGGCCTCGCCTCCTGGACGCAGCCCTCCGGTAAGTGTGAGCACCCGAGCGCCTCATCTCCTTTATCTGTGGGCTCACCTCCCACAGAGACCCACCCGGGCGGGGGCCTCGAACCTGCACACACGGGCCCGTGTGCCCACAGCCTGCCCCCCAGTCCTGGCGTGTGAAGTCCAAAGGGGAGCATCCCTCTCTCAAACACAAGCGCTGGTGGCCGCCTTTGCCCAGGAGAGCCCAGAGTTTGCCCCGTTGCGTGAGGACCTTCTTCTCCAGCCCAGGGGCTGAGGAAGCACTGGGTCTCCTAACCCGTCATGGCTTTCTGGGGGCAGAAGGGTGGCAGGGAGAGTCCCCTCCCAAAGAAACAACTGCTCCTGTAATTTATCATTTAGGCCTGTGCGCTGAAAGGAAAATGCCATGAATCAATCAGCCTCCTGACCTTGCAGGAAAATATCAAAGAGATTGCAAGCAGTGTTTTCTTGAACAAAAATTTATACAGTCTTGTTTGAAAAAAAAAAAACAAAACCACCCGCTTTGTAAATGTCACAGGAAGGATGCTAAGCGCAGGTCGGGAAGGCTCGGGCAGAGCTGGGCTGTGTCTGAGAGCAGAGATGAGCCTCCCCCAGGCCGGGCCTGCGGCTCCAGCTCCGGGTTCCCCCAAGAGGGTCTCTGCCTCCGGAGGGAGGCGGTTCAGCGGGCTTTTTGGAGGGGATCATTGTGCGTTCAAAAAGATGGGTGCTTTTTCATGTCACTCCGCCTGGGTGGGAAGGGTGCGCCAGGCCGGCTGCCCGAGGGGATCCCGGGCGCTCAGAAAGGCAGGACTAACGAAGGCATTGCTCGAGCAAAGCGCAGGACAGGCCACTGGTGTGATGGTGGCCAAGAGGCATGGGCCACACGGTGTTCTCTGGGAATGGCCCTGAGCTGAGTCTCTCCCTGTTAGAGACCATCTGGGGCCGGGGTGTGTGACAAGCCCTGCAGGCACCCCACCCAAACCAGGCCCCAGGCCTCAGAAAAATCCCCCACGTCGACCTGTGACCACCCCCGGGGACAGAGAAGAAGGAGCCCACGGGAGAGGGCATGGCTCCTCTGGGCAGGTGTGGGCCTCTCTCACTGTCTTTGACAAAGTCTGTGATCTCCAATCTCTGATGCTCCTTTGAAGGAGCTACCAATGTGTTTCTTTTTAAATTTCCCTTTCGGTGTATATTTTATCTTGCTTTAAATACGCCCATGCTGAGAATATTCAAAATCAGAGAATGAATAGCTGGACAGGAGCCAGACCACATTTCAAACGTGGATATATTTAGGAGCAAAGAGCTTTACCATGTGAGGCTGAATCAAGGGATGGGCTTGCAACGGGGTGAGGCCAGCCTGGACGCGGGGAGACCCAGCTCCGCACAGGCTTGTGTACCCCCCCACTGCCCAACCCCACTTCAAAAAATTAGCCAGATGCCTCTGATTCTGAAACGCCACACCCACCGTCCCCGAGCTTGGCTTCTGCAGCAGGAAAGGGAATTTTCTTGTTTGCATTTATATATTTATGAGACACACAAAAACTCGTGCATCTTCTCTATTCTGCATTTGGAGAAAATGCGGCCATTTCAGCTATGAAAAAGGGAGTCAACAACATTTTGGAAAAAACAGACCAGGAGGATTATACTTCACTGAGTAAATTGACAAAAGGTCAAAAAGCTTGATCTTTACCACGGATGTGCTTTGTCTGAAAGCTGAACCGCCATTTAAATATTTATAGGAGAGAGCTGTAACTGCAGCTTAGGGTCGCCCGGAGTCCGGCGGGAGACAGGCTGGGACCGCTGTACAAGAGAGAAATAAGCCGGTTCCGTTCCCAGGGAGGCTTGGCACTGGGAGAGGCCAGCTTTCCTACTTGGGACGTTCCGCTCCTGCCACGGGCTAGTGGCCACTGGGCTTGGAAGCAGCCTGGCACCAGACGGGAGCACCGTGGCCCCGGACGCACACTCTCGGCCCAGCTCTGTCTGCTGGGATGCCGGAAGTGGGGATGGTCCAGCTGCCATGCTCACACCCAGCACCCAGATCTTGGTTGCTAAATACTGCTCTCCACCAAAAGAGACCAGGGTCCTTGGAAAAGTGGGCTGGTTCTGAGCTAGAGCGGGGCGAGTGCCCGATGAGCTGATGAGCCGGGAGCATCGTATTACGCCAGAACTCAGAAATGAGGGCCACAGAGAGCGCAGGGGCCCGGAGGGAGCTCCCCTGGCCCTTTCCTCTGCACATTAACATACATGATGATAATAAGTCTAACCAGTGAACAAAGCAATGATCCATTAATCCATAAATAAATAAATAAATAAACAAACAAAAAACATAAATAAATAAAAATATATAAATGGGGAGAAAGAGGAAAGCTTTTCCTTTTTTATTTATTTATTTTTTAAGATTTTATTTATTTATTTGTCAGAGAGAGAGAGAGCAGAAGCAGGGGAAGCAGGGGAGGGAGAGGGAGAAGCAAACTCCCCACTCAGCAGGGAGCCCAACACGGGCCGGGATCATGACCTGAGCTGAAGCGGACGCTTCACCGACTGAGCCCCCCAGGCGCCCCAAGGAAAGCCTTTCCTTACAGAGGAAAGCCAACAAACAACCATCGAAGGAATCACGCAAAGCCGCCGTATTGGAAGCGTCCTAAGTAACAGTCATCGATCTGGGTAACCGGCACGGATGCTAATGTGGGGCGCATTTGATGAAAAACAGGGATTTCGCGGTACCTGGTATCACTGCACCTCTGCACAAACTACCTGCCGACCACAAAGGGGACCGTGGTAATTTTACAGCAGAGGATCTTGCTGGCTGGCCCCTCAGCCCAGCGACCCAAGTGCTCATCCTCCAAAATGGCCCAAAGCCATGGCAGGGGTTAGTACCCACGCACGCCCCAGAAGGAGGGAGCGTCTCCTGAACGGTGCTCCTGCCAAAACACAAAACCTGGGTGCAATGACGGGGGGCCCCCAACTCCGCGTGGGGAGCGCTCTGTGACATCGCTGGCCAGTGTCCCTCAAAGATGGTCAAGTGAGCAAAGAGACGGAAAGGCTGAGAAACTGCTCCCAGGAGATTCGGGGAGATTTGGGAGCATCCCAAGTCAGTGCCACTCCGTGACCCAGGGTTGGGTCCTGGTGGGAGAGCAAAGAAAAAGAAGCAGCCCTAAAGGATCTTACGGGACAAGGGAGACAACGTGAATGTTGGCCTAGATTGATTAAATCATAGTTATTGTATCAGTGCTAGATTTTCGGCCCTGCGGTCTCCACGGTTTTGAGAGAGGGCTATCTGCAGCATCCTCCCCAGCGTCCCAGAGACGGGGACACGGGGACAGCATCGGGATGGCGTGCAAGCGGCGGCCGCCCCCACCAGGGTCCATAGAATCTGTTCTTGCTGCTTTTCTGCAGATTTCACCCAAATGCCCCCTTCCTTCTAAAGTCCACACTAAAGGTTTTAAAACAAACACAGAAGCGGGAACATGAAGGCAGAGCCATCCGGACAAGAGGTTGTGAAATGGGGCTCCCCCGTGCCCACGTGCCCAGTGGCTCTCACTCGGGCCCTCCCCCACCCACCACACGGCGCTCCTGGGCACCAAGCAGGGTGCTCTTTCTTTACCCTAATGTTCCCAAAGTTACTTTTAAAGGCAGCACTATTTGATCTTAGGGTCGTGAGTTCCAGCACCACGTTGACCTCCACGCCCAGCATGGAGCCTACTTATGAATAGATAGACAGATAGATAGATAATAGATAGATGGATAATAGATAGATAAAGGCAG
>NC_138381.1:80431052-80533658 GCF_054177405.1 Leptonychotes weddellii
AAGGGCAGGAGGGAGGGGAGGGGAGGGGGAAGGGAAGGGCAGGAGGTAGGAAGGGAGGGGGGAGGGAGGAGATGTCCCTGTCTTTTAGGGACAAAAGGGACTTGACAGACTGTATCCAATCCTGGCTGGAAACAGATGGCTCACTTAAACTGGGTAATTTGAAGAGAACTGGGTAGAGAAATTGTTTACAGAGTTGTGGGCAGGACACAGGAATCCAAAGGTGGGGGAGTCTCCCTGGGCCAGCAGCATCAGGAAGCCCACCCCGACGCGGAAGAGGGAAGAGAAAGAGGAATCACCATGACCCAAGGAAGGCAGGGCAGCAGCGGGAGAAGGAGACCAACGTGGGGCGGGGGGGAGGGACAGAGGGGAGGGAAGGGAGGAGGGAGAAGAAGGGGAGAAGGGGGTTGGGGAGCGGCTGCCCTCCCAGCCCCAGCACCCGGCTGTGCGGCAGTCAGATGGCCAGCCCTCTGGGGCCAGAGCAGGGTGGGACCACTCTGTGGGAGTAGCAGGTGGGAAGCCACGGGGGCGTACCACAAAGCAACAGGCTGGCGGTGGCCCCCCGGTCCTGGGAGGGAGCCCTGAGTGACAGGAGCATCCTGGCTGTCTACGGTGGCTAACGAGCCGCTCACCAGCATCCTGGTCCTGCTGGAAGAACCATGTGCTCAGCAGGCTGGGGTCTCGTCCACGAGACACCCACCGAACCCTGAGGAGGCGAGGGCCCTGGGGGCCGTGTGACCTGTGACCTAACTCCCAGTCCTCCGCAGGAGGGGCCCTGTGGCTATCCAGCCATGCCCTGAGCGCGAGGGGGCGGTGACCACCGCAGCGACCATGTGAAGCTTCCGGTGCAGCAGGTGCCACGGGAGGCTTGCCTCCATAGTCATCCTCCCACAAACAGCCTGCGGCTACATGGGCCCCAGCACCTGACCTCCCAGGTAAGGAAGCTATGTCTCAGAGGGACACCGGGCACGTGAACCCACACAGCACCGCCCCAGAGCGCACACGCCCGAGACCGGCTCTGTGGCCCTTCCACGCGGTGGCTGGTCTGACAGCATGGCGCCACGTGAGCCGACCACGAGAACACGGCACAGCATTCCACGTGGGGAACAGCCCAGACCAAGGCATGAGCTGAGAAGCTGCACAGCGAGTGGGAAGCACGGGGTTTGGGCTGGTGTGGCGTGTCCACTACAGAGCTCACACACAGCAAGTGCTCCGTAGACAGGTTATAAGTTAGTTTCAAAACCAGAGCACATGGTTGGACATAAAAGGACAAGATCCAAGGGAAGACATACCGCGAATACCAGCAGAGTGTCCCCGACACCGTGTGGTCAGAGTAACCTCCCGAAGGGTCACAGGAGGCCTCGCTGTGAGCAGAGCACACGTGGACCGTATCAGCCGTCCAACCGTCCTAGAAGTAGCAAGCATCCCTTCAAATACCTGCTCTCGGGGTCCATCAGGGGTCAGAGCTGGCCCTCAAAAAGACGAATCCACACCCTAATCCGTGGGATAACCGTGAACATCATGTTATTTGGGAAAAGGGTCTTGGTGGATACTCAGCGAAGGTCCTTGAGATGAGATCACCTCCAAGCACGCAGGTGTGCCCTACATCTAATGACTTGGGTCCCTATAAGAGACACACGGGGAGGGGGACAGACACACAGACAGGAGAGGAGGAGGAGGTGGTTGCAGGGATGCAGGCGCAAGTCCAGGAGTGGAAGCAGCAGGAACAGCCTACCAAGAGCCTCGGGATCGAACCTCAATCTCGGGCTGTGGATGGCTGACCACCCGGGCTGTGGACACTGGTAAAAGAAGCCACGGGGAAGCTAGGACCCGCGCCCCGCACCCCGCCATGCTCACAGAAGCAGACCTTCCCGGCCGTGTGAGCGCCATCTGCCAGGACCCAGTGCTCGCCCCTCTTCCGGACGAGTCGCCAGGCCTCTGCAACCACGGTCCCCGCCACCCCATACACCGTCCCCGGGGTTTCAGATGGCCAGCACTTTCTCATCATTACCAGCTCAGCTCAATGTCATAGGTGGCCAGCCCCCGAAAGCCGGCTGGCCTGACCCCCTGGGGGCCTTTCTCCCACACCTGCCTCCCCGGAGAGGCTAGGAAGGATAAATATGAGCCTATCCAACCTCCCTTGCAGCTATGCATGTCAGGCAACATGGATGTGCCCACTGGCTCATGAGGGAGCTTTTATGATGGCCCCTACTGTCCTGATAGGAGAGCTAGATGGGGCTGGTGCCATTTTTCCCCACCATGAGCACAGATGTGTTGGCTGGAGCTACAACAGCCATTTTGTGACCTCGAGGGAAAAAACCCAAGAGAATTACAGGAGACGCTGGCCCTGAGTCTCCATCAGTAGTTCCCTACTTTCAGGCTTCGTGGTGAAAAGGAAACCCCCCATTTGTAGGTCGATGACGTAATCCCCAACAAATACATTTCCTCACCGAAGAAGACTTCCAAAGCTACTCCAACGGACACGGTGCTCTCCGGACATCTCTACCTCATTACCCTGACTCATTCCCATTGGTGCATGAACTCAAGTTACCTTGTTAACTTAGCGACCGTCTGTCTTCCCCTCCCAAGCCCCTAGAATATAGGTTCCATGAGAACAAGGACATCCTCCATCCTATTCACCACCTTGTCCCCGATGCCCAAATGATGCCCGTGACAAAGAACACACTCGGGGAGGATTTGGTTAGTCTTCAACCTCAGCACTACCGAAATTTGAGGCTGGATCATCATCTCTTTCTCAGCCTTCCCCTGAGCGTGCCAGGATGCTTGTCAGCCTCCCTGGCCTCTGTCAACCAGATCCCAGGAGCACGCCCTTCCGTGCGACAACCAATGTCCCCTGTGCAAACCACCTGCTCGAGACCTGCAGGTTCACTGAATGAGTGAGAGAATGAAGGAAGGAACGGCCCTCCCTAAGTGCACACAGACATGGCACCGTGCTGAGAGACACTGACCCAGGATCTCCGGGGGAAGTGCCACTTCGGAGACACAGCCATTTATTGTCGGGTCCAGTGGAAAATGGCCATCGCGCCAACATCTTTGCTCACTTGCTCTTGGACATAATTTGAGATGTGACGTGATGTGGCCTCAGGCTGGAAAAGGGTCTCGTTCTCAGGTCCCCCATCTCCGATGGGATCTCCACGGCTGCTCAGCTCAGAACATGTCTCCGTCTCTCCGTCTATGCTCCCAGGGCAGAGACAACTCCGGTTAAAGCCCGAAACCCTGCACTAACACGGCAATGCTCCAATCCCCAGGAAATTTCCACAGATGGAACGGGGAAGAAACACGCACCCTTGGCCAGGCCTGATTCCCGCAGCACGACTCATTAAATCAATTAAATCACTTGCTTGGCAGGATTATTTATGGAAATGGGAAATCATGTTCCATCAGCTAAACACCGTCTTCAAACCGGCGGGTGAGCTGAGCTCATAGTCCCATAATTTGGGTGGACCGGATCTTGAATTCTGTGAAGCATCTCTAACTTTGGCCGGCACTCTCAGATCCGTCCAGTGTCTCACGTCTGCTCGTGGTCTTGCCGTATCTCCTTTTTCAGGTCCAGAAGGGAAGCACAGAGGGGCTCCATGCTGTGGCTGTGTTGCCAACTGAGCAAAAACAAAAACTTGAGAGTTTAACAGCAAATCCTATGCTGGGTCAAACACACAGAGGCCAGCATGGTGGGCCAGGAACGAGGATGAACAAAGCAGGCAGGGGAGGCTGGGGAAAACTGAACGGCCATGCGTCCCTGCAAGGGGATTGTGGCCACACAGAAGCAGAGACGGTGGTGCCAGAGCCTCTGGTTTCTTTCAAGAAAACTGTCAGAAATCTGGAATATTATGGGAAATTTGTGTACATTTGGTTTTAAACATTGGCAATGAACTTGGAACTGAAAACACAACATGTTTGCAGACCTTATCAGGGCATTGAGACCAACACTTATGACCTTCACCCTGTTTCTCCTCACACTCCTTATTCCTCAAGAGCAGCTTCGAGTGACTGCCTGCTTCTCATTTAGGGATTTGTTCTGCCCTCGGGGAAAAGAAGGAAGTCCCCAAGGAAAGGACAGACTGTATCAGAAAAGGAACGCGAGAGTTCTCCAAGCAACAGGCCCCACTTGGGACTCTAAGAATCAGAGTGGCTGCTCCTGACCTTGACAGGGGAACACAGTTCGGGCTAAATTGTTAGAACATCCACAAAACTACCTCCCGTTCGGGTTCCCAGTAAGCGCAGGGGCTGTTCCGAGCAGAGGAGGCGGGTACCGGCCCGGCAGACCCATCTGGGCGCCATCTGCCTCCCCAGCCCTGTGTCGGGGCTGGCTGTCCAACCCTCCGGAAGGCACCGCCCCATCGACCTGGAGCAGGCACCCCCTCCTCCTGTTGTAGGCACAAACAGGCCAAAAGCCCACTTGGGGAAAACCCTGAACAAGTGGTCAGCGCCTCAAAACCAAACGTCAGGCTGGAGTCGAGGATGCTGGGGCCGTGAGGACGTGCGCCATGGCGCGAGTGGTGTACATTCCCGGACGGTTCGCCCACCCGCCGACCAGCAACCCAGCGCAGCTGGGGGGGCAGGGGGGTGAGAACCACAGAGGCCTCTGTGCGGGACGAGGTTGCTGCCCTGCAAAGCGTGGTGGCCACGTGGGACGGAGCGGGAGGGCAGGGCGACCCCTGCAGGCCTGGGCACCGTGGTCTAACCTGCGAGACCGGGAGGCGGGTGAGGATGGCATGTCTGGTGGTGGTATCAGTCCAGGGGGGATAAAATACGCCCAGCATCAAAGTGACCATCATAACGTGCGCGATGTGGCGATGTTAGGTGCGCTCATCACTGCTGGGTGGAGATCAGCGTGCTCCAGTCCCGTTTCCATCAGCCCGACAGACCCCGCAGCCATCACCCCCGTCCCCGCCCAGCCCCCCAACCACTACCCACCTCCTGCCTCCAAGGATCTGCGTCTCTGGACGGTTCACGCAGTAGGATTTTTCGTTCCCATTCAGTTCAGTTCAGTGGGTTGAGATTCTTACACTCATTTTCCAGATGTTACAGATACAGAGCGAAGTTCCAAGAGAATAGAAGGTTGGTCTGAAGACACGGACCGTGGGGGGCAGGGCCAGGGTTGGAGCGCAGGCCTCCCAAACTCCACCCAGGCATCCCTGGGACAGCAGTCCCGCCCTGTCCTCAGCTGGACAGCTGCCTGATCACGTGAGGCAGCCTTGGTCAGGCCGGCCTCTGGGGACAGAGGCCGAGCTGACCTCTCCCGGCCTGCCTGTCCCCAGCTCTGACCACGTCAGGGGCTCCCGTCCCCAGCGCCATGCTGTCCACCATGCCCCTGACGCCCTGCCCTGACCAGGACGCTCCTGTGCTCACCGGGCGTGGGCCGACTCAGTGCCCTCCTGCCCCCGCTCCTCCGTCCCTCACTGAGCTCGGGACGCCTACATCGGACCCTCACAATCCTGCCCCGAAACCGCCTTTGAGGGTGGTACCTGTCGGACGGATTTCGGCTGCAGACCACAGACAGCCGGTCCTCCCCGATACTAACGGGTCAGGGCAGACCGCCGCTCGGCTGCGCGGTGGGCCTGCTCACTCCACCCTTACTGGCCGGCAGACAGCCCCGCCTGGGAGGAGCCGGCCTCCCGATAAACCACTCTGGTTTCCTATCTGACCCTCCATCCACGTCCCCGCACCTGGCTCCGTCCAGCCTCCTTTCCCTCCCCAGAAAAGAGAAACCCACTCTGCCCACCTCTGGGACGCCTGCCCACCGGCTCAGCGCCCTCCCTGCTGCCGAGGCCCTGCCGCTGCGCCAGCCGGAGTCCTGTCCAGTAGACGCCCTCCTTCCAGGACCAGCTTTGTTTCCTATTTGACACTTATCGCAAACTCGTCGTGTCACCCGCAACAAGAGAACTGTTAGGAAACGTCTCTGCCTCTCATGGTCCTCGTCTGAGTGGACGGCGCACACCCTACCCCTCTCCCGTGGTCACTCAGCGCCCACAGAACCCGAGCGGCCACCATCACCTTCCCCCCGCGCCGGAGGGAAACGCAAACCGAGGCTCGGGTCGTGGGAGCCACACCGCTCTGCCAGACTCGCGGTGGCAGGCGGGGCTGCCGACGATGAGACGTTTAAATCACGGCTGAGATTAAATGTGATGACCGTGCCAGGAGAGGGGCTCGGCCTGCCAAGATGAGGATTTGATGATGAAGCAGATCGCTGGCACGGCTGTGCTGGGCACAGGCCCACAGGCACCCACGGCCAGGCGTTTAGCCGGCGGGCTGGCTCAGCAGCGGGGGCGGCCTGGCGCTGTGGGAGCTGGGCCGCGGCTTCCGACACCACCCGCCCGCTGGAGCACCGCCTGCCGGCTGGCCCGGCACCACCTGGGGGCCAGGGACCAGATGGCGGCGTGGACTCCAGGCGCAGGGTGGGTGGGGCCGGGAGGGGCCCTGACAGGGAGAGGGGCGCAGGGAGCTAGCACCAGCCCACCGGCAGGTGCATGACGTGGGCTTTGTGACCTGGACGCTGTCGCGACTGGAGACCAGCTTCCAGATGAGATCCTCCTCGTGGAGAAAGAGAGGACACACCCTCCCCTCGGTGGGTCCCTGAATGCTCTTGAAGCGAAAACGTCCTTAGGGTCTTTCTCAGGTTATAAAATAACATGTGCATCGTCTCTGCACATTTCAGTTCGCAATGCTTCTCATAAACTAAGGGAAAATCAAGGGGACAGAGAATGTGTGTGAAAAGGTGATTATCGTGTCTTTGTTCCACACTGTTCTATGCTGTTCATTTACTCGATGTCTGCTTCGCTTACTAACGCTCCCAGGTGACTGGACATTGGGCTGAGGAGTCACCAGGAAGGAAGGGAAAGCTCCAGAAACATGGGACAGTTCAGACATGCAGAGGGAAATGTCTGAAAGCTAAGGAAGTCCCATCATCCAGAGCATAGGGTTCTGGCCATTCTCTGCCCACATTCACTCATGCACACGCTGCGCACTTTCCCTCCGGGGGTGTGTGAACTACCAGACTGCGATTCACAGATTCGAGCCTTCCATGAACATCCAGTAAGCGTCAGGTCTGTGGGGCTCAGGCCCCGGGCACACATCCGTGGGTGAATTAAAACAGTGCCCCAAGGAAATTGCGATGCTAGAACCTCATTGCCGTGAGACTCGGCAGACTGAGCCCAAAGACCCAAACTACCACAGCCCCTGGGCTCGGTCAGCTGTCTGACATAATTCACGCTGAGGGAAGGACGCACACACTGCAGAAGGAATTAGACATCGGAAGAAGCCAAGCTTGTTTCCATGAGGCTTTCCTTCTGTTCCAGACACTGTTCCCAGCTCCCAACTCGGGCCGCAACATTACTCCCGCCGGGTCTCCTACGGCAGGCCCCTGCCCCCGCCTGGCGAGTCCTCCCACAACGGCACACGGTCCTTCCAGATCACGCTGCGGCCTTTGCTCTGCACCGTGGCGATTCACAAGGCCGGCCTCTACCTGCCTCCTCCCACGCACCTCTCTTCACTGCACCTCCCAGCCCTCTTTCCAGCACACCACTCGCTCCTGAGAGCAGGGAGCAGACAGAACATTCCAGAACACTCGGGAGCTCTCCCGGCAGCTCCCTCCCACTATCCAGATGCCATTCCCCAGACCTCCTGTGTACGGGGCCCCGCCAAGCCGCTGCGGTCTCCCCCGACATGCCTGTGTTCACAGCACCTGTCGCTATCTGGAGTGAGCCAGCCTGGTTCCCCGTCCACATGCTCCTTGCACTGGAAGCTCGTCTGTCCCGTTCACCGCGGCCCCGCACACAGACCCTCAGAACAGACGCAGTGAACGCACGAATGCACGCGTCCCCGATAGCAGCCACGTGACTCGGGGAGCTCGCGTCCAAAGGGCAGTCATGCTCCCCTCCCATCGACCACCCCTCGGGGACCCTGAGCTGGAGGCTGTAACAGGAGGCTGTGAACGCCCAGGAAACGCGGCCACAGGCAGGTGTCCCACAAAGGCGGGGCACTGAGCACCCCACATCCTGAAGAAAGATCCCGTAACAGGGCAAAGGCTTTCCTCGGGGCGCTCAGATGAGCGCAGAACCACTCTGCGGCCTGCAGACATCAGTCCTCCCCCCAAACCCCACTTCCAGCACTCAGTAGGACCGTCTCAACTTCTTGGACCGAGTGGAAGCTCAGCCCACTCCACACGCAGCCGCAGAATCCAGACAAAGGTTTTGTGGACCAGAGCGTGCATAGGGCACGCCGACGCGGACACATCCCCTCTCCCACCATATGAAGCCTGCAGGTTATGACCGCGAAACTGAGTTCGTGGCTCCGGAACGGGCTGCGACCTGCGGTCTGAAAAGCCCTCGCAGCCGCTGCTCCTGATTTGGCCACCAAACCCCTCCACCCACATCCCTGCATCCCGTGCCCGCAGGTGGGTCGTGTGAGTTTTCCACGTTTCGGGACGAAGGACCACAGACACACGCACAGCCCACGTGCATTTCTGGAGGCCAGATGTGCGGGCAGCTCGGCCGGGCTCTCTGCTCACCAAGGTGCTGGCCCGGCGGGCTCTTCCCAGGAGGCTGTGCGGGACAATCTGCGTCCAGTCCCATCCAGACTGTTGGCAGAATTCGGCTCCTGAGGACGGCCGGGCCGGGGCCCCATCTCCTGGCTGGCTGCCGGCAGGGGTCCCTGAGCAGCCCGAGGGGCCTTCCTGTCCTCTCTTGCCGTCCCTCACCTCCACCGTCCACGGCCGCATGTGCAATCCTCTGGGACCTGACTCTCGCCCACCCAGCCTCCTCCGCCCGCTGGTCCGACCCCATCAGACCAGACCAGACTTTCCTGCTGGACACTCTGCCCCCAGGTCCTCGGTGACACCACCTCGGATGCCATGTCATCCATGTCCACGGTCCGCGGAGCGGGGTGGGGTCTCGTCGGGACACGTTTAGAGCTCTGCCAACCAGGACCCTGAGAGACCACGGCTCCAGGGCTCGTGGCCGTTCTGCCCGCAGGGGCAGGGGGCCCATTTCAGAATGTGGGAAGAAGAGGACGTACAGGCAGACTCTTCGTTTTGGTGATGCCTTGGGTGAGTGGAGCCAAGCCTGATGTCTTCTCCACCCCAATCTCGCTGCAGTCCCCCATCCCCCTTACTGCTTACTCCAGTCTGGGAAGGGCTCTCATCTTTGCCGCCAGGCCACCCGCCCCCTGAATGAGATAACTGGACCAGTACCGTGTCCCAGGCTGGTCCTGGGGGCCCCACCATCAGTGGGCGCTCCAGTGCCGAGGAAGCCTCGAGGGCTGAGCGCCTGCTTCGGGCAGGATGTGGCTTACACATTGGGCACACAGGTCAGATGTCCCCACCGGGACTCCCAGAGCAGGTCTGCAGTGCGGGGAGAACCCCACAGCCCACAGGAAGCGGCCCCAGGGAGGTCTCTGTCCCCAGATGGGATGCTCTATGAATCACACGTGGCCCCCAGTGTCCCCAGTGAAAGGGAAAAAGCCTATGGGGCGTGCGTCTCTTGTCATCCATTGCACCTGTCCCCCCCCTCAGCAGTCAGCTCTTCCCTCGGCTGCCGGCCCCTCTCCACAGGTCGGATTCGGTGTAAGGAGAGAGACCTCCAGGCCTCCAGCATTGGGGTTAACGCGTCCTCCGTAGACTTGTTTTCCTGCAGTAATTCCACAGGACCAGCAGAGCCTGTGACCTCTCCCGTCCGCAAGCGCGGGGACCGAAGCAGACTTTCCAGGGTGACGGCGAAGGTGTCAAGGGAACTGGGCTGGAGGCCTCATGGTGCCGGCTGCATGCCGACAAGCGGGGCATCGGCACCCTTCCTAAGAGGCCAGGAGAGGGGAATGGCCAGCAGGCCCGCTTTGCCGGAGAAGCTGCTCCTCAGTCAGGCCCACCCAGCTTTCAGGGGAGAAAAGCAACTCAGCAAGCACGCAGTGTGCCGCACACCCTGTTCAGATGTGGCCGGAAATTATTTTTAGGTAAACATTAGCTGGAAAATAAAGGCTCCCTAACAGTGTGAATGGTGCATTATCCTCTGTGCCCCGCCCCCCACAGGTGGGGACAGCCGTGTCGGGAGCACGGCAGGGAGCCCGTGAAGCCTTCCCGAACACGTGGAAGCTTGGAAATATCCGGGAGATGTGGTCAGGGGGCTTGGAGGGGCCCGGGCGGGTGGGACGGGAGGCTGCCAAGTGAAAATGGGAATGCACTGTTGCTAAAGGTGCAGAAAGGGGGAAGCCTGCCACGTCGCCCCTCAAACACCCAGCAGTGAGAACTCCCCGCTCGCCCCTCAAACACCCAGCAGTGAGAACACCCTGCACGCGCGGGGAGAGGAGACCAGGAGCGTCCACAGCTGGAAGCCCTAAGTCAATGGCCTCATGGGGCAGGTGAGAAGGCGGACAATCAGGTGCAGGTGTCCCCCCAGGCCCAGCTCTCAGGTGCTGCCCAGCCCCCTCCTCACGGTGCCCTGTTTCCGAGCCCCCGCCCCTGCTTCCCTCCCCTCCCACTGCGTTTTGGTAACCCAGCCTCTCAATCACCTGGTGTTGAACAACGAAGAATGAAGGGTGACTTGATGAGTAATTTGTTCTCCCTTTTATTTATTAAATTGTAATTAAAAACTGTTAAACGCACCTGGCCCTGATGCCCAGAGATAAATCTCACCGAGACCCTGGTGGTCTCCTTCCAGGCGAGGGTTCTCCCGCTTCCCCGCTCCTCAGCCGGGTGGCCTCCCCTCCCCTCGGTGATGCCCACCCAGGCTTTCCCCATCTCGCCCCCAGCACTGTTACGTGGGGGATTCCAGCCAAGACTTGTCCAAACTCCATAGCGTGGTCAATGTGATTCAGTTAGGTCTCCATGCCCGTGTTTAAATAGAACAGAGCGGACTAGGATGGAATGGAATGGGGGTTCATGGAATGACATAGAATAAATGAGGGGCTATTCTCATCTCCAGTTTATAGACAAGGACACAGACAGCAAATGTCACTCCATGGGCAGGCGCCTAAGACATGATTGAACCCAGAGCCGTCTCCCATGACCCTCAAGCTCACCCCAATATTTTTTTAGAGATGTGTTTATTTATTAGAGAGGGGGAGAGTGTGCAAGAGGGGGTCGGGGCAAAGAGAGAAGACATCTCTCGCAGACTCCCCACTGAGCACGGAGCCTGACGCGGGGCTCGATCCCATGACCCTGAGATCACAACCTGAGCCAAAACCGAGTCAGCCGCTAAACTGACTGAGCCACCCAGACGCCCCAACTCACCTCCATAGTTTTATCACAGCACTTCTCAGAACACACTTCTCTGCCTCCCCTTCCGGCCCAGAAACTCCATGTGACAGGACGTCATACTCTGGCAACAGTGGTCCCGTAGCCATTTGATTGATTGATAGAAGGAACGAATGAATAAAATGTGAAGAAAAGTGCAAAGCTATCTCAAAATTCCAACTCCGCTTTTTCTTGCAGCTTCAGTCGTGAAACAATGAGCACTCGCAGAAGCTCAGGTCCTGAGGGGACTCACATAATAATGCCTTTTTATCCCCCCCCCAAGAGGGCAGCTCACAGATGAAGTCACATGGGAATCACAGGTTTCTTAATGCATTTCCTGGAACTTTCTTTTTAAAGATAATTTAGACAATTGGGAAAAGTCTGAGTGAGCATGTGTGTGCACATACATACACATGAGCACATGCATGTGGACTTGCACACACAATGTGCACACACAGGCACACACACATGGGCACACATATGTACACACAAGCACACGCACACACAGACATACATGGGCACACGTGTACATGCATGGGCACACATGCATGGGCACACATTTGCGCACAGGCACACACATGGGCACACATGTGTACGCGCGTGTGCACGCATGCATGGGCACACGGATATGCACGGGCACGCACATGCACATGCATGTGCCCACACATGCACTAATCCCAGCAGAGTCACCCAGGGAAATTAGGTCAGCCACAAACCAGGGGGCTGTTTATCACATAGGTGCTGTTCTTTAAAAGCAACGGCCCCCAGTGCCCTAAAACCCAAGGGAGGGACAGCAGGGGGAGGACAGAGTGAGGTTCTGCATTACAACATTTGGAGGCCAAGTCCAGCCCCTTAAAGCAACAGGATCCAAATCAGTTCTACTTGGGCAGCTGCAGAATGAATTTGTTTTTTCAAGACCTTTGGGCCAAATAATAGCACAGCTTTCAATAATGGATCCTTGAGCTCAGTGGGCAGGACAGGTTCCAACTGAGTGCGTGACCTTATAATCAAAGAAGGGGAACAGAGCTGTCACTGCATGCCCCCTGTCCTGCCACATCTCCTTTCCCAGCCAAAGGCATTTCCTGCCACGCACACCCCTCAGCCCTGCTAGACGCACCTTCGACCCTCACACGCACACTTGAAGGGGGTCGGAAACTCTAAGATATGGTATTGCAGGCCAAAGACCCCCACAAAAAATCATGCGGCCTACAAGAGGTCCAGAGACAAAGCTTGGGTACCAGCTAATTTCAGCCAACAATCCGGTACAAGGAAGATCCATGATCCCAGCTCCCAAAACAGCTGCTCTTCATAAGCAGAGAAGAGGATGGGTGACTATTTGTATGATAACATGCAGCAAAACAGAATCTATAGCAAGTGGAGCTCTTTGAATGCTTTTGGGTAAATTCCAAAATTATTGCCACCAACACAACCAATAATGAAATAAGCAGGTATAGGATCAAGGAGCTGGAGCAAAAAATGGGTAGGAATGGGAGTGTGTGTGTGTCAGAGAGAGACGGAGAATGTGTGTATTCCCTTCTTTCTACTGGAATGCACAGAATTTCTCTTCAGCTATTACTCTCCTCCTGTAAGGACCACTGGTTAACAGGAAAGGCTCTGGAATCAGATGGTCTAGATTAGAACTTGGACTCCCCCCACCCCCCAGTTACAAGTTTGGACAATTTACTTGATTTCTTGGCACCTCCATTTCCTCCACCCATACAATCAGAATTAATAACAGGGCTTTGTGGAAATTCAGTAAAGTAAAGAATTCAAAGAGCTTAGGGCAGGAACGGGCTCCTTCCTGGTGGAGAGCATTACGGTCACCTGCTTCCCCTTTTCCCTGGGCCGGGATGATGAGACTGGGTTTCCCGCAATGCACTCGTGTCCGTAAAAAGCTGCCTCATTACCTATGCCCAGAGGAGTCCGCTCTAATAGGATCTTCCGTAATGCTTGCAGGTCACTGGGTCACCATGGTGGGCGCAGGCGGCACCGTCTGCTCAGAAGCCTAAAACTGTGGCCACAGATACCAGGGTGTCCGACTCCGAGCCACCAACAAGGAGTACGACGCTCGCCTCTCACGCCCCCTCCACCTGCCGTCTGCAATGACCATCATCATCGCACAGGTGTTCCTCGCTGCCCCAGACGTGTTCGGGGCACCGTTCACTTACTACACAGGCCACTCAAGAACCCTTAATTCACTAATGAGAAAATTATTCTAACATTGGGGCTCGAAAATTGCCTTTAGAATTCAGGCAGGAAAGGCATTTTTAGAGGATCATTGTTTTTAAAGCACGGAGTGTGGTCCCGTTGCCATGTGGCATCCCCTCCTGGAGCCACTCCCCGCCCCGTGGTCCCTGTGGCTTGGGGACGGCGGACCCTGAGCCGCTGAGCCGGCCTGGGGTCTGCAGCCTGGCTCCGCCCAGGGCTGGGGCAGATCCCCGTGTGATCGGGATCTGAGGAGGATTAGCCCCCACGTGACCCGCTCCCTCCCACCACGGCGTCCACAAACAAGCCACCTCCTGCTGCCTGCTCAGAGCTCACTGTGTTTGCTCACATCCTGAATAAGGCTCAGCCACTTCAATGTGTGTTTCTAAGTGGACTCCCAGGGGAGGAGAAAGAAAAATAAAACAGCACCCCATGACGGGCAGTCTGGGATCTGCAGGGAGGGGGGCGGGTAGGGAGAGAGATCTGGATGCAGGAGGGAAATCAGCCCAAATCCCACAGGGACTCCTCACCCAGTGCAGAGGCCTGGGCCCCCCTCGACCTCCCACTCTCTGGAGGAGGAAGGTGTCCCTGTGTCACACACTGGGGAAGTCACCAGCTCCGAGTCCTCAGCAATGTCTCCCTTTCCCCACCCAAAATTCTCCGGGCTGAGCTCCTGCATCTGCGTTGAGCCGCAAGTCAGGGGGATGCAGCCCGTGGCCACATGGATGCTCCCCCACAGCAGGACCGCCCGAGAGGACCCGGGGGGGGCCGGGAGGCGGAGGGGAGGGGCAACGGCCCCTCCAGGCTCCTGATCACACCAGCCCCTTCCCACGGGCTTTCAGAAAGGCTGAGCCCCAGCCTCCTGCTTGAAAAAACAAACAAATGCACCCACAAATGGCAGTTTTCAAACCCAGAAGAAATCTGCCCTGTGGTGCTTTCCATTTTCCAACGTTCCTTCAGAAAGAATTCCCCAGGGAAGTCTCAGGAATCTGCCCACCTGCCTCCACCCACACAGCTCCCTAGCTCGGTTTCCCAGAGTGGGGGCTGCCCACCAGACAGGCCTGGGGGTGCAGCCCAGGGGAGCATGAAGATTCCCGGGCCTGGGCTCGAAGCCCAGCATGGCAGCTTTCTGGCTGCGTGCCCTCAGGCTGGGCCTTGTCTCCGTGCCCCAGGCCTCAGTCTGCAGGGCAGCCATCGTAGAAACGCCTACTGTGTGGGCTTCCCAGGGCCTCCACCAACTACAACAACTCAGGGGCTTAAACCCACAGAAACGGGGCACCTGTGTGGCTCAGTCGGTTAAGCGGCTGCCTTCGGCTCAGGTCATGATCCTGGAGTCCCGGGATCGAGTCCCGCATCGGGCTCCCTGCTCGGCGGGGAGTCTGCTTCTCCCTCTCACCCTCCCCCTTCTCATGTTCTCTCTATCTCATTTTCTCTCTCAAATAAATAGATAAAATCTTTAAAAAAAAAAAAAAAAAACCCACAGAAACGCATCCTTTCCTGGTCTGGCGGCCAGACGTCTGAAACCAAGGCGTCCGGGGCTGTGAGGGGAGGATCCTCCCTGGTTCTGGCACAGTCTGGTCCCCCAGGCGCTCCTTGGCTCGTGGGCTCATCACTGCGATCTGTCCTTGGGGTCACGCGGCCTCCTCCGCTGTGCACCTGTGCATCCCAAAGCTCCGTCTGCCCCTCTCTTGTGGCAGCAGTTAGGAGCCCCCCCACCGACGATCCGGGATCATGAATCTCCCCTTCCCGAGATATTTAACTCTACCACCCGCCCTGCTGCATAGGGGACACTCACCGCTGTGTCATATAAGGTAACAGTCCCAGCGCCAGGGATTGGGACAGGACGCGCCTCGGGGGCCTCACGCGGCCGCCTCCGCCCACCCCAAGGGGCTGCCATAGGGACGCAGCCTGCTAGTCCCCACAGAGCGCGTGCAGCATGAGAACGAGGGCTGCAGGCCGCGGGCACAGTGTGGGCTGGCACTGTCATCTCGACTGGCGGCCTTATCGATGTTCAGGGCTGGGTTAAAGAACATTAATTCAGAGACTGAGAAAATGACTCTCGTTGCCATTCTCCTCCAAGAGCTCCTCCAGGAGGAAGCTCAGGCGGGTGGGCGCCAGGGTGTCCCCACGCCTTCCTGGCGCTCCCTCGCCAGCCCCCCTTCTCATGAGAAGAAGACGGGCCCCAGGACGAGACTGGAGCCAGAGTGAGGCAGTGCGAGCGGGAGGAGGGGGGGTTGGAAACAGGGAGCTTCTCTGGCCTTCACTCCGTTCCTTCACCTAAGATGGTCAGAAGATGTCATTTATGGTCATCTTATAAACTTTTATGTTTAGCCTCCATAAATGTCTTCTAAAAGGAAAATGGGCCCATTGAGGAAAGATATTAAGTCAGTAGTCACCTCGGCCAGACGACCAGGGCAGAAAGGCCCCCTGACCCTGCTGTTACCCACGGAAAGGGAGGGCGTGCGTCCACCCAGCCCGGGATCGGAGCAGGGATCGGAGCGGTGTGCACCACAAACCGTGCGGCCCCTCCCACTTGGTACCCACGAGTCCGGGAAACGCTGACGTGACCCTAAATGTCCGCACTTTGAGAAGTGTGAAGTGACCTGCCCAGAGCCCACACTTAACTCCAAACAAAGACTAGAGCCCAGGCCCCAGGGCGGCTGATCCACACTTCCCAGGACGTCTGTCCTTCTGGGGAGAAAGGGGCTATGTTCTCCCACTGGTGCTTCCGGGATGGGGAGCCAAAGAGCCATCGTGGGGGTGGGGGTGGGGGTGGCAGGGGACACTGAGGACCCTGACCCCATATCAACCGGCCGGCTCCCCCGTAAGTCACCGTTCTGACTGCTCCTCGCTGATGAAGATCAACGCGGGCATGTGGGGCACGCTACCATGCCTGGGCTCTTAGCACCTGCCCGCTGCCTCCCCCTCCCTGTCCTCCAGGAATGCCTCTAGCTCTCTGCAGGCAGTAGGGTGGAAGGGTGGAAGCCAAAAGCTGCAGAGCTCCAGCTCCCCCAGCCTGCAGAAATGTCCTGTCTTCCTGGGCGGGTCTGCTGGGGCCTAAGCCAGCCTCCCCAGAGCTTATCACCCAGCACTAGGTCGCCCTCCTCCCCGCTGCGGGCCGGCACTCTTCCTACACATTTTAGGCTGTGCTGCTGCTAAGAAAGGAAAAATAAATAAACTGCAGAAGCATCTACAGAAAATCCGGGCTGCACTGCCCAGATGAACAGAAAACAAACTTCAAAGGGCACGAGCAATTGGCAGCCGTGCTCAGGGCTGTTGAGACAGATTGGAAGCAGGGCCTCGGGAATATAAAGCCTGATTTTGACCCGAGCTGAGCCAGGGAGTCCTGGGCCTTTAAAGGAGCCGCTGCTCAGGTCAACGTGAAGGCGGGCATTTAATAAAGAAGCCACGTGTGAGCTGGTCATGGCTCCACCCGGCTCCCTCTGCAGGTGACCTGTCACAAGGATACAATGTGGCCACTCGGAACTGCAGGGCATAGAGATCGGGGACAGGGAGACATTCTAATGTGGCCTGGACTAGGGCCCTGGGAGCAGGCTGGGGAGTGTGCAGTGGGTCAGCAGGGCCGTCTGTCAGCCGAGCAGAAGCAGAGCGCATAGAAAATACCCCGCCGGACACAGGGCGGGGGACAGAGAGAAGGTCTCTATCAGTCCGTGTGAGGGTGGGATCCCGTCCTATTTGGGACTGTTGGTATTATCCCCCTAATTCCATTATCATCTCGACGGCTCGTCTGTTTGGAGTCCAATAACAAGAGCAGTAATGAGAGCGAACATTTATTGAACCCTCACGATGTGCCAGGCCCGGTGCCAAATGCTTCCCATCAGTTCATTCATCCCCCAACAAGACGCCCTCTGCAGCCTCCCCACCTGAGAACAGTGGTAACGCCGCTGTGTGCCGAGCACCCTTCCTGCATCAGCTCATTCGGAACAGTCCTTGGAGCAGCAGACAGATAACCATGGTTTTCCCATTTTATCGGTAAGAAAACGGAGGCAGAGAGGTTGAGAAATGCACCCCTGGTCACATAGCCAGGAAATTGCCAAGCCAAGATCAGAACAGCCAGTCTGGCTCTCGACGCTGCCCCCACACTGGCCAGTGCTGCGTCCTGAAGGCCAGGGAGAGAGGCCCGCTCCCGGAGCCGACTCCTCCTGCAGATAGACGCTGCAGGGAGAGAATGAGCACGCCCACATCCTCGGTGGCAGGGCGGCCCTGTGGTTAGGGGCGTGGGCTCTGCACACAGCGTCGCAGCCCACCTCAGCTGTGACACTCGGCGGCTGCATGACCGTGGGCCTCCACCTCCCCGGGTCTCAGTCCCCCACATGCAAGACGTGGAGAAGGACAGCCCCTGCCCTGTAGTGTCATTCTGCAATTAAAGGAGTTGACCCCCGTGACACATTTAGATTGGGGGGGCTTCCATCAACATTAGCCATCATTGGTACCACTGTTATTACTGGACTCCAAACAGACTAACCGTTAATGGAATTATTAATCAATGATAGGTTATTACTAATCCACAATGGATTTATTCAAAAAATCCCAATGGTCCCAGGGTGGCAGGACCGTCTTCGGACGTGTGAACAGAGGCAGAGGGAATGTTCTGGATCAACTTGCTTATGCTCCGCTTTGCCTCTGACGGCCAAACTGATCCCAGCCACCTGGGCCCCGCTGCACACCCCACCCTCCTGCTCCCCCCATGGAGTAGAAATTAACTGTGTGAAATCCTGAAATGACCAAGAAAACACCAAGTAACTGAACTGGTCCTCAAGCGACAAGATAAACTTTTCTGCTCTTGAGAAAAAGCCTAGAGCTAGAAGAGCAAGTTGCACACAATGAAGCAGCCGGAAACCTGGCGGGGATCACACGCGGCTCCCATCAGTGCCCTGGCCTTGCTCACTTCTCCCAGCCCTGCACCTGCCTTCCGCACACCTGTCAGGGGATGCCGGCCTGAGCATCCTGAAGGATTCACACACCCCCCGAAAAGGGACTACCCTGAGAACAATGGGTGCCTAACCCTACCCAGGGGGAGAGAGGAAGAAACAGGCCCCTGCAGGTGGAGATACGAGGCCACAACCCCTGGGAGCCATTGAAAAGATCCTGAGTTAGGGGCCCACTCCAGCCTCTTAGAGCAGGTGCTCTGGGATGGGGTGTGGGGAGCAGTATTCTTTAAATGAATTTATTGAGATGGAATCCACATATCAGCGAATTCATCCATTGGAAGTGGACAATTGGACGGTTTTTAGCATATTCCCAGGTACAAACCGCCAGGTACAGACTGCCATCACCACAGTCAAGGTCAGAAGGTTTCCAGCACCTCAGACAGACACCTGCACCCTTTAGCTACACGCCCATGCTCCTGGGTCCACTCCCGCCCTACCAGGGGGCCCCGGCTTCACCCTGCAGGCCTGCCGCCCCCTGGGAACCTCCTGATGGCTCTTACTCTTACTTAGACCCAGTCCTGCTTCGCCTCCACCTCACTGCAACCCCACCCCTGTCACCACCGTCTGGACACACAGGCCTGCGTGCTCTTCCTCGTCTGCCGCAAGCCTCCTCCTATGGGTACACGCGGGCTTCCGAGCTGGGCCCATCCAGGTTGGAAACGCGTCCCATCCCACCCCAGCTGTGTGACCTGGGAGGAGCCACTTCCTCTCTTTTACACCATTGTCTCATCTGTGAAATGGGTCTGCACTAGCAGCGATGCCCACGTCTCAAAGCCTCAGTGTCATGCACGCAAAAAGCAAGGTCCTACAGCGATGCCCAGCCAACAGCAGACTCTACCGCTCCACTCAGGGCTTGAAGATCAGTTTACGGAAATTCTCTTAGTTAATTCTTGCCTGAGGAATGGTCCAGAACGGGAGAAGAGGGACCGTGCCCCGGGCAAGGGGGCTGGGGGATTGTCCCGAGTCTGATAAGTGACCCAGCCCATCCTGGAGCGTGTTGGGTATGCCTATCCACTCTGTGCATCACTGTGGACCGTCCGCTATGTGCCAGCCACTTGCCGGCCACTCAACACATTCAAGCAGGTTCGGTTCATTTGGCTGGGGATGGGCAAGCAGAACTCCAAAGGGACTCCCAGGTCTCAAGCTGGGGTGTCTGCGGGGAGGGCAGCACTTTGCACTCAATGTCCAGAGAATTCAGGAGGGAGGGGAGGGGTCAGAGGGGAAATGAAGATGGTTGTCAGCATGTCATAATTTCGCCCGAGCCTCTCCCCTGTGGCCGCTCTGCACCACGGGAAACCTTGCAGCAAAATGCAGCCTAAGACCCTCCGCAAGGCCAGCCCCGTGTCTGACACAGAACGGCAGATTGGCTATGGTGACCGTGCATTGTTTGAAACAGCGGAGGAAAAATGAAACAGCCTACCTAAACGGTCATGAAGGGCAAGTCCACCGTGGGACAGCCTCCCTGAAGCAGGTGTGGGCAGTTTCGCAAGCAAGCCTCGGGACATAGCAATGCTATCGTGTTAAAAGTTAAATTTGTAACACAACTCCAACTAGTTAACGACATAAGAAGAATCTGGAATAAAATGCTGGTATCAACGATGGTGCCCGTGGGGGACAGGATTATGAGCATATTGTTTGGTTACTCATGCTTTTCTTGTCCTTCCTAGCTTGCCCACAGCGAAGCCTCACTACCTTCCACAGCAAAGAGGCAATGCCGACGTTCAGGAACAGAACAAAAGAGAGCAGAGCAACAGGCTCGAGACGGCGCTCACCCAGCGCTCGAGCCCCAACGCAGGGCTGGGGTCCCGGTTCCCACCCGGAGCAGGTGCCCGCTGGCTAGGCAGGCATCCAGAACAGACAGACCCTGAGCCCCAGAAAGCAGCCCAAAGACAGCTTCTGAGGCCTGGGTTTTGCTGGGAAAGGTCAGAAACAAGCAAATAAACCTGTTGCCATATTTTCTCTACCGAGGCAACAATGTAGCAATGCGATGCGGAGTGTTTCTCCCCCTTAGAGGCGGGAAGTCCACAGTAACCATGAATAACAGCACAATGCAAACCAACTCTGTTGAACCAACTGCAGCCGCCAAATCTAAATATTGTCATCACAGAGAACATGCTGGGTTTTGGCACCAAGAACATCTAATGAGAGGGAATCTCACCAAAGTCTCACCGCCAGATCTGCTAGATTAGCAACATCTACAAGATCCACTCGAAAGGCCTTTAGTCCAAAAGCAGCATCACCAGGTTTTCCTTGTGGAAGCACCGGGCTGGATGCGGCCTGAAGCAGGGCAGGGGTGGGTAGCTGGGGGAAGGGGACCTTTGCACCTCAGACCAGGGGACCCCCACAGCCAATTCCCTGAAGATAGAGCTGACAAAGTGCACCTGCTCACTGGTTCCCAGCCACTGATGCTGCGGGTCCACAGGTGAAGGTTGGGCACCAGTCCCTTGTCATCCCACCTGCCCCGAAAGCATCCCATCGGCTCTGTCAGTACACCGTTTGACGAGAACCGAAGACTTGAATGCAACCTCCTTCTTTCAAATATTCAGGACGTTTGCCCTGGTGTCTGCACAGCTGGATCCTTCTCATCATTCATGGTTCAGCCTAAATGTCACCTCCTCCATGAGGCCTTCCAGGATCACCCGGTCACAATCTCTCAACAGGCTATTGTAATCCTCTGCCTGACTCTACTGCTTCAGTTTGGCCATGTCTTCATTATGTTATTTATCCACCTACTCGTGGTCCCCCCACCCCCCCAACACACACACAAATGTCATCTCCATGACAGCAAGGACCTCATCTACCTCATTCCCTGCTCTGTGCCTCAGCCCTAAAATGCTACTTAGTATTTAATAGTTACTCAAATGTTTGTTGACTGTGTAAGTTAATGTGCTGCCTTGGTCACCGGGCACACGGATGAATAAGTTACAACCACTGCCTTCTGGGAGCTTAATTCTTTTTTTGCGGGGGGGGGGGGAGCTTAATTCTAACGGAAGGACAGTCATGGTAACCGATACCCACACACATTTGCTGAAGGGGGAGGAGGCACAGCACAGGAAAGCAATCGGAACCGGCGGGCGGGGAGCCCAGCCCAGCCCGGACAGTGTGCAGGCCAGAATGTTGTGTTGCCTGCATTTGTTCTTTCAAAACAATATTTACTGACCACCTACTATGTGCAAAGAGTTCATCTATGTGGAAAGACAGACAGCAACAGTGTCAGCAAGCAAGATGACTTCAGATGAACGTCTGGACCTCCCTGTTCTGTCCATTTCTCCACAGGCCACACCACTCCCAGCTGCCCAGACTCTGTGTAGACCGTGAGGCCCTGGGGTCCTGACCCACCCCTTGCCCGTGTGGCTGAACAAGAAGAACAGATGATCTGGCCCCTCGAAGTCCAGAGCAGTCCTGGTTTCTTCCATGTCATGGGGCTCCCGGTCCAGTAAAAAATTAGGAAATGTCGAAAGGCAGTGTTGAAACGAAGGGTTACTTTTCAGGTATCTGTTTCATGCAGGAATACTTGTAACCCAACAGCCCCAAGTACAATGTGAGTGGCCTATTCAAAGATAAACACAGATTTTGGTAAAGGAAAGATGGCCCCACGTAGGCAGGGGGTCCAGTTACGGGGCACAGATATAAAGTTGCAGAGAAATGGCTTCTTCAATCTTCTCAGGGGTGAACGTGGCCTCCAAAGGCGAGGGTTAATTTGAGTCTTGTCGCTGTGAGGCTGGCCAGGCGGCCCCCAGACCATGAGGCGCAGGCCTTATAAGACCTGAGAAGAGCCCGTCACCTGGAGACTCACCCGTTCTCACGCTGCCTCCCACACAGCCGGGGGTTTGGAGTGGTCATGTCTCCTAAACCCTGTTCTCAACCATCTTCAGGGACACAGGCGAGGACGGGTGTCCACGGGCTGGGTCACACTGCAGAGCGCCGGACGATCCTGGCCGTTGGCAGGAACGTGGGGAAAGAGGACCCCTCCGCACAGTTGGCGGGACAGGAAGGATGCGCCCAGATGAAGCAGACGTGCCCCTCGACCCTGCCGTCCGCTTCTGAGCTGCATCCCAGGATGGTTCCCACACAGGACCACAGGGGACACAGGGACAAGGATGTGCGTGGCAGCGTGGGTTGTGAGGCACGGCTTCGCAGCCAACCCGGTCCCCTCACCGGGACATGGCAGGCGCACGGCGGCCCGTGGACACCACGGGATACGTGCAGGACCTAGCAGTCACCAACCAGAAACACACGCAGCGACGCAGACGGAGGAAGACGGGGATCGGAGCAAGGGCTCGGGCACTTGGGATTCATGTTCATCAGAGAGCCTCCAAATACAACAGCGCAATGTAGTTCACATACATGCAAATCCACGGTTCTGTACCAAGCATGACGAAGGGTCTGGCCTGTGACGGAGAAGGAGTAGGGGTGGGATGGAGGGAGACAGGAGGGAGAGGGAGAGGGAGGGAAGGAGGAGGGTGGGCGGGCCAGAGGGAGGGACAGAAGGACCTGGGGAGGGAGGAGTGAGGAGCCAACAGTGACAGCATGTTGGGGACCCAGGAGCGTGGTCAGGCCAACTGTCTGCACCCCAGGGGCCACCAACCCCAACAAGCCCAGCAGTTGCTTCCCCAGCACCTGCAGCAGGTGCCAGAGCAAGACCACATAGCTTTCCAAATGGGCGGAAGCACAGAGGGAAGTCGGACACGGGTCATGGGGTAGGACTATCTGCTTCAAAAGAAGGCAGAGAAATGAAGAATGTTCTAGAAGCTGGTGTGAGCCACTGGCTTCAGCCATCACAGACCAGGACAGCCAGTGCAGTCCTGCCCAGGGCCCCAGAGCCACACAGTTTCCGCCTTCTTGCAGACAGACCCGGGAAAGGCCAGGGAAACTCAGTGGTCAAGTCCTTGCTCACCGTGGCTCCACAAAGAAGCCTCCGTGGCCCAAGAGAAGTTTGAACACTTTGGAGTCTAGACCCCCGTGGGAGGCAGGGGCTCTGTTAGGGTCACGCCTTACTCATAACCCTCAAGCCAAGCCTGAGAGAACAGAGCTCGCCTCCCAGAGAGGCTTGGAGTGCCCACGGCCACACTCGAACCCACTGGTAGGTGCCTGGACCACAGCCCTGGTGCCCGGGCAAGCGAGAAATGCAAACTGGACGCTCCCCAGGCCTGCTCAGCCAGAGACTCCGTGTTTTCACCCAGCGACTCTGATGCTCACGACGTCTGAGGCCGACGGCTCTCATTTGATTTCAGCCTTCATTCCAAAAACGCCAAGGAGGGGCTCTGACATGAAAGCCAAGGAGGCTCGGGGAGAGCCTCCTGCTCTGTCCCGCCCGGCCCGGTAAGCATATGCTGTCCCCTCCCACACGCCAGCCACGCGCAGAGCGGGATGGAGGAACCTGGAAGTCACGGTGCAGCCGGTCGGCTGAGCGGCTTCCTGACTTCCTCCCTCGTTGGTGGGACCTCACGGCACAGCCTGCACTTGGCCTCACCTGGGGAAGTTTTGGAAACTGCCCACGCGCGCACACGCGTCACTCGGATGTGGCTGGGTCCCCGTCTCTGCAGACGAGCTCCACGGGAAACCGGACCCAGGCGCCGGTGGGGGGGGTGGGGGAGGCAGCAGCCCCTGCGGTCCAAACGCCTGCCCCAGGCACACAGCCGATGCCAGCCTCCCCCTGACCCTGTTTGTCACCTTCTCAGAAGGGACAGTGATACCAGCAGCTGCCTGCCACCTCCCTGCGGTCGGCTGGAAATGCCTGCTCCATGCGGGGTCCGGTGCCCAGGCCGTGGGGCGCAGCCCCATCACCCCACCCCACGGACGTGACCGTCAGCCCCCTGCCTCCCACACCATCATCCACGCTGGATCTCACGCAACCATCCTGCCTGGAGGCCCCGAACTCACCGGCGCCCACACGACACTCTGAGCTAGGAAGCGGCGGACAGAAGCCCATGTCGGGCAGGTCCTGCAGGGGCTGGAGAAAGCAGAGGGGCCAGGCATCGGGGCAGGAGGGGTATTTTCTGTGAGGAGAGGTCCTCACGCCCCGCCAGCCTCCTATCCAGTTCTCAGAGCCCGGCCCCCCTCGCTGGGCCTCTGCTGACTGTGCCATCCACCCTCCCTTCATGAGGCGGGGTCTCTCCCGGGAAGGGACAGACGCAGGAGAATGGGAGCTCTCCCACAGGCCCTCCCTCCTCACTCACCCCACTGCCCAAAGAACCTGCAGGGATGAGACCCAGCCCAAGGGTCTGGGGAGCCCCTGTCCCCCCGTCCCTGCAGGAACCCCCAGCGTTCCCGCCTCCCCACGGCCCCATAACTGGGTGGCGAGCCCCACACAGTGGGGACAGCCAGCATGGGCTCCCTGGGGACAGGAGCAAACCTGCCTCTACAAAGGCCTGAGCCGCAGGAGAGCAAGCTTCACCCCTGCCCCCAACCCCCGGCTCTCCCAAACCCAACTTCCCTGCCGGCAGGTCTTCCTGCCGTGTAAACACTGCATTTCCAGGTGAAAATACGACTTTCTGGGGAGAGCCCACCCCAGCCAGCAGCCTGCTGCGTGCACACAGACACACACGCACACACGTGTGCACACACATGCACATTCTCCTGGGAACATCTGTTTTGACAAACAAATTATTCAAGTCAGTCTACGGGACATGAATTGACAAATCCTTAACGTGCAGGTTCCTCACTCGATGCATTTCAAATCTGAGCCGAGCTGTGAATGATACAACCAACTCTCATTTTCGTGGCCCACACCCCCTTCCCCACTCCAGCCCCAGCCCCCAAGAAGACAGCTCCCAGAGCCCCCGGAGGCTTCATCGGAAAGCAGCCCTCATCACACCCCCTCCAGCCGGGCTGGAAAGGCACCTCCGGGTGACGTCCAACTTCCCCCAGAGGGGCTTTCCGATGACGCGGGGGGCAGAGGGGGTGAGGCAGCTGCACACTGAGAGAGAATGCGGCCAGCCTTGCCCTTGGGAAACAGATCCGTGGGGATCAAGCGGCAAAATCATCCATCGGCAGGCAGAATCGTCTGGAAACCTCTCTCCCTTCCCCGCAGCTCCCCTGCACCAGGCATCTCGCCGGCAGCCCGGCTCCCTGGACCCCGTTCTGAAGGGCATCCTCTAACCGCTGGAAAATAAACTTTGTCAGGGCAAAGAGTTTCCGGCTTCCGCCCTGCCATCACCGCGCCGCTGCTCGGGGTGCGGGAAGGTGAAGGGAAAAGGGAAGCTATTTTTAGGAGAAAAAATAAATCTCAGCCTACCTTAGAAGCAAGCTGTGCCAAGACTCGGGGAGGTTCGCGGAGCAGGCAACTGCAGTCTACTGTGTCAGATTACAAACAGGGGGTGAACGGGAGGGAGGCGGAGAGGGGAGGCCAGGGGGAGGGAGGGGAGAGGTGGGGAGAGCGGGAGGGGGAGGCGGGGAGAGGGAGGAGAGCTCGGGGTGTCAGCACTGCTTGGATCCAGCTAGAAATGATTCACGAGTTTCTGCAGGCCAGCAGGCAGGTCGAGAGGAGCCGGAGAGAGAGGACCAGCCGCCATGCAGCAGAACCCGGAGCCTATGAAACGTCCGTGTTTCAGCACGCACACACACACGCACACGCACACACCCCCCAAGATGTCTCTCCCTCCCCGCCAGTCTCTTTCTCACGGAGCTGCGGTCAAGAACTGGGACAGAAGAGCCAGGCGGGGCTGGGGGCCGGTGGTGTTCCCTGGCTGGATCCACAGCGCGACCTCTCCCCTGCTGGCGACCCGGGGTCTCCCCAGCCAGGGCCCAGGGCTGCCGTGAAGCAAGGTAACAGCCGCCCTCCGCGCGGCCGAACGTAGCTGGGACACCCAGACGCCGCCCGGAATTAAGGGACTGCGAGAACCGCCCGAGCAGTGGGGTGTTTACCCTCTGGTCCGGCTCCTGGCGCCCGAGCCTCCAGTGTAGAAAGAGAATAAAACGCTGCGTCCCTCCTCCTCCCAGAACTGGGGGCTGCAGCACAGAAGTACCAGCCTCCTAGCAACGCGGGCGTGCAGGAGAGTACGAGGCGAGGGGCGTGTGGGTCTTCACGCACACACACACGTGCGCGCGCCCCCCGGAGAAGAGCCCCCGTCCGTTGTTTAGAGATGCTAAGTCATTTCTCACGGTAACAGGAAAGCCCCGGTGTTCGGCCCCACAGACCCTAACTGCAGCTCAGGGGGATGCTGCCATGCCTGCCGGTCCAGGGACACTCGGTGACCCGCGGGGCCCCTGCACAAACAGGAAGACTTCTCCGGAGGGACCCCCTGCGGCTCCTCAGATCCACAGACTCCCTTCATGGGTCTCAAGATAACAGAACGGGCTCATCTGTGAGACCCAGCAGGCCCCTCCCCCAACGTGGTTTTGTTTGTTTTAAATGAACCACAGTGATCAAAAGGCTACGCGGCCACAGGGAAACTCCTTCCCAGATACCTTCTCCGGCACCACGGTCAACAGGCTGAGCAGAAGTTTTCCTCGTCGGGACTCCTCTCTGCTTCCCAAATATGGAGGGCATCTGAATTCACCTGCAGATCCAGGAGTAGGCCCTTCTGTCTCCCCCGCCCCCCTCCCCGAGCCGGCAAGCCGTCAGGACCCCATACTGCAACGGGGAGGGGGAGGAGCCACATGAGGCCGCAGAAGAGCGTCGCTCAGACGACCCCACACACCTGTGCCCACAGCATGAGTCACCACAGCCAGAAGGTGGACACACGGCCAGAAGCCCTGGGCCCTGGCTGGGGAGACCCCGGGTCGCCAGCAGGGGAGAGGTCACGGCCACGGGTGGACGGACAGACCAACAAAACGTGGTCCACGCAGTGGAATGCTACTCAGCCATCAAAAGGAGTGAAGCCTGGACACCTGCTACCACGTGGACGAGCCTTGAAAACATGATGCCATGGAAAAGAAGCTGGACACGAAAGGCCACATAGCATATGGTTCCATCTGCAGGAAACATCCGGAACAGGAGGACCCATGGTGACGGAAAGCAGGTGGTGGTGTGGCTGGCAGGGCACGGGAGGAAGCAGGAGTGAGGGTGACGGCTGATGGGCACAGGGTGTCCTCTCGGGGACAAAACCTTGTAGGAGCTAGACAGAGGTGGTGTTTGCACAATGCTACAAACGTACTAAATGCCACGGAGTTATTCACTTTAAAATGGCCAATGATTCGTTATGCAAACCTCATCTCAGTACAAACAGAAGAAAAAGAAGACCACGGAAGAGGCACATGTCTGGGGCTCGCAGTGGCGGAGGCCGCAGTCCGGCCTCAGGCTGCGAGCGGGCGCACCCGGGCATCCCCTCCAGTAGCATCGTACCTGCTTCTAATAGAGCAGCCGCTTCTCGGGGATGTTTCAGGGGAGCAAATAAGGTAGTTGACAGGAGAAAATAAAGCTGTCCCCCTTAGAAAGGCCCATTCTGTGAAATGACACGATGACACAGAAACGGCCACAATTTCTCAGCAGGGGCACTAATGTTGAAAGCAATCCCGTGGATCACGAGGGCTTCCTTTTCAAGATACTGAATCCTCCCCGCGCCGGCCACCGCTGTCACGCCGGCTCTGTTAAGACCACAGAATTTTTCTCCGAGGATTTCACGTCCGTGGGCCCGGCCCCTGCAGGGGTCTCCGTGTGAGCCCCTTTAGCGGGCTGGGCAAGCTGAGGCCAGGGGAGGAAACCCCCTCTGCCCCAAGTCACACTGTCAAATCAGAAAGGGAAGGCCAGGATTCCATCTCTGGGCACCATGTTCCAATTTCACGAATATCAGGCAAATTTTGTGCATGAGATGCTGGGAAATGTAACAAACCAGGGAGTTTTGCAGGGTTGGTCTTAGGGAGCCCCTGATGCAGAGGAAGCCCCCCGCCATGGAGAACGAGGAGCTGCCCAGTCTGAGAGGTGGGCCCCTGGCTCTGGGACCGGCTCCCTGGGCCACGTCAGAGAAGCCCACCCCTCACACGACTGTCACAGGCAGGCAGCCCCCAGCCCCAGGCTGGAAAACAGACCGGCCGTTAACGGGCCCATGAGGCTGTTGGAGGCTGCTATAAATAATGCACGTTTGCTGATCTGATCATGATTGCAACGAGTGTCGCCAGATGTCAGAACCGCCCCAGATGCAACGCGGCGTCGCTGGGGCCTCTCCAGCTGTGCGCACGAGAGAGCACAACCAGGAAGTTTCCGCTTGGAACGGCTGTCGGAGCAAATGTCAGTCATTTGGTTTCTGCCTGGTTCTGAGGGCTCAGCACTAAAGCAGCAGAAGCCACTGCCATCCTCCGGCTAATTATAGGTCTGTGCGGACACTGAGCATCAGTGCCCCGAGCTTCCACCAAGCACAGCG
Organism: Leptonychotes weddellii; assembly: GCF_054177405.1. Lineage (NCBI taxonomy): Eukaryota > Metazoa > Chordata > Mammalia > Carnivora > Phocidae > Leptonychotes > Leptonychotes weddellii. The sequence continues at coordinate 80,459,750 of NC_138381.1, forward strand.
AGTTTTCTGTGAGGTCAGCTCCAAGGCCAGGACCGAGTGTGCCCACCGAGGTCTTTGCGAGCTCTATTTGGAAGGCTGGTGTGCACTGTGAGCTCAGCGCTGGGCTAGGAGCATGCTCTGGGGCGGACCGCGCATCACCCTGTCCACAAGCAGAAGGAGCATCGAAAGGCTAGAGGCAGGGGTACTTGGAGACGATATGATGGTCCACGGGGAAAGCCCCATGACCCAGGAAACTGCTGGAAATGGATAGGACAGCACAGCATAGCACAGAATGGAATGAACTAGAACAGAATTCGTGTATATTCTTTTTTTTTTTAAGATTTTATTTATTTAGACAGTGTGTCGGCGGGGAGGAGCAGGGGGAGGGAGAGAGAATCTTAAGCAGACGCCGCGCTGAGTCTGGAGCCTGACGTGGGGCTCAATCCCAGGACCCTGAGAGCAAGACCTGAGCCGAAATCAAGAGTCAGACACTCAACCTACCGAGCCACCCAGGCACCCCCTGTGTACATTCTGTAATAGAAGAGTATACTATTTTTGTTATCAACAGAATAACTTATATATTATTGCATATACTAATATGTAAAAATCAATAGCTTTCCTATATAAAAAGAACAGCCAGTCAGGAAATATAATGGAAAGGAGAAAAATCCCATTAAAAATGGCATACAAAAAGAAAAACATCCCTACACATGATCTGAACCAGAAATGTATAATATATATTTGAATAAATAGAGAAAAGAAAATTGCATAAGGAGAAAAGCACACATTAGACTTGGAGGGAATACTTACATTTCATAAATTCTCCCTAAATCAGCCTTAAAGTTTAATGTGATTACAATAAAGAGCAGGATTTTTTTTGGACCTTTCAGAGCTGATTCTAAACTTTGTATGAAAATATAAGCACAGAAGTACAGCCTGAACATTTTTTTAGGATAAAAAAGAATAATGAAGGATTACTAGCCACACCAGACCTTAAAATATATTATCAGTACATAAATAAATGTGTTTGGTCTTGCTGCATGAACAGAGACATTGGAACAGACTTGGATAAATACATCCAATTACGTAGGAGAGCTTAATATGTGATAAAGCGGCACTTCTAATCAATAAGAAAAGATTGATTATCCCATAAATGATATTCAGAAAACTGGATAATTTTTTTTAAGATTTTATTTATTTGACAGAGAGAGACACAGCGAGAGAGGGAACACAAGCAGGGGGAGTGGGAGAGGGAGAAGCAGGCTTCCCGCTGAGCAGAGAGCCTGATGTGGGGCTTGATGCATCCGACTCTTGATTTCAGCTCAGGTTATGATCTCGGTGTCCTGGGATCGAGTCCTGCATTGGGCTCCATGCTCAGCAGGGAAACTGTTTCTCCCTCTGTGCCTCCCCCCCATACTTGCGCTCTCTCTCTCTTGCTCTCTCAAATAAAATCTTAGGAAAATAAAATAATTAAAAACTTTTTAAAATATCCTTACACAAAAATCAACTTCAGATGAATCAAGCATTTAAACATAAAAAGAAAAAAAAAAAAAAAAAAGACCTTCCAGAAAAAATCACTAAGAAGGACTTTTTAAGCAAAGCAGAAAACCAGAGAGGATGAAAAGGAACACCCATCACATCTGACTACGTGAAAATCTAAAACTCGTGCACAGTGAAAACCTTCCATAAACAAATCAAAAGATAAGTTACAAACCAGGACAAAATATCCATGACACAAGTTTTAGACTCGGGTATGGGTCCTGGTTTTGTGGGGCCTGGAGATCACTCCATATGGGGAGCCCTGTTTAAGAAAAACAAAAACAAAAACCCAGCCGTACAAACTGGTACAAATATGATTACTTATAAAGAATGAGAAAATAAATCGCAACAAATCCCACACTTTAAAAAGCTGACAAATCCTGCAGACATCACAAAATCCACAAAAATGGCATTTTGTGTTTTTTTTTTAATTAACCATCTAACACATCTCCATAATCCTTGAAAAAAAATTTAGCTGCATAATCTTTACCTCTGTACAATGAGATTGTAGTGTTTCTCTCTCTTGAGAGAATAGACAGAAAAACTCTTTCCCCGAGGCTAATTGATCAAATTTTGTTCTTTTAAAGTTTTACTGGTAGATTAAAAGTTTTCTTTAATACATTTCTTTCACATAAAATTATAATAAATGTACTTGGGTGTTTGAACACAAGTTCCAGGGAGTACATCTGAATTCTGAGAAATTCTATTTGATTTGATTACCAACAAAATAGTCGATTAGATCTCCGATGGATTATGTCCGTGTTTGCTGGATTTCAGGGATATCTCAGGCAGGAGCGCTTACTGGTTGGTCACATGTTGGTAAGAATGGCATCATCCAAAAATTTTACTTTTGAGGGCTGGAAGGGGTTTCCATGGACTGGCTTCTGCCTCTAACCACATCAGACCTCTTTCCTCACCACCACGTGCTTCAAGTGCTGAACTCCATGGTCTGTATCATGACACAGTCTTTGGCCACACAGGACCATGAAGGTTAATTTGGTACAAAGAGCAGAACTCTCCCCTTTCACGAAGAAGGAAGCTCCCACCCCTCCCAAATCCAAAGCAAAGGCTTTGAAGCCCAAGAAAATGGTACTGAAAGGCGTCCACAGTCAAAAAAAAAAAAAAAAAAAAGAGGATCCTCATGTCACCTACATCCCAAGATACTGCATCTCCGAAAGCAGCCCAAATATCCTCGAAAGAGAGCCCCCAGGAGAAACAAGCTTGACCACGATGCCATCATCAAGCTCCCCTGACATGAAGAACAAAGAAGACAACAACACACTTGTGTTCACCATGGATGCCAAGGCCAACGAGCACCAGATCAAACAGGCTGTGAAGACACTCTACGACATTGACAAGGCCAAGGTCAACACCCTGACCAGGCCGATGGAGAGAAGAAGCCATATATCCAACTGGCTCCTGACTATGATGCTTTGGATGTTGCCAACAAAATTGGGGTCATCTAAACTAAGTCCAACTGGCTAAATCTAAATTTTTTCACCATAAAAAAAGAAGCAGTCTTACAGGAAGCCTTCCCATACCATGATGGCTAGTGATGATTTATACCCATAAATGACAGAAAACTCCCTATATGTATCCCACTAAATCCAAATTAAATGCAACCCTAACAGAACTGCCTCTTAGCCAGATCTCAAAAATGCCCACAGCCTGCCTGAGAATGCCAGCATGAGGGGAAGTCTCAACTGAAAGATACAGTCCTCTTAAATTATTGCAGTGAAAATAACTTAGTTCGGTGGATTTTATGAACACATTGCTAGGTCATTTCCAAGGTCTTGTGAGGGTTCATACAAGTGAGAGTCTCTGAAAATTAAACATCTTCAGCTTCACAATAAACCTGCCTCTTGACAAGCTAAGGACTAAATTGCTTCATATGCAAAGAGCTCTTGCAAATCAATAAGATGAACAATCCAATAGAAAAACTGACAAAGGATGTAGATGCACAGTTCAGCACCCCCCAATAAAATGAGGTGTGGCTGCAACACAATGTCCAACAAATGTTAAGTGAAAAAAAGAAAAACACTGTGTGTCTCTATCCCCTTGTTTGCATATAAAACAGGAATGCTTGATATTTCAGGAAGCTTATGCACAAGGAACGAGGGATTAAGAGTTTGAGTGCTCAAGATCCTATCTTCTTCGGCACAGTGTGAATTTTTTCCATGTGCAGGTATTACTATATATATATATTTTTTACTCAAAGCACTATTATTTACCAGAACCCATTGAACTGTAAACCTAAAAGGGGTAAATTTTACTGTAATTAAAATAAAAAATCATAGATATTTTAAACAATTATTGAATATTATATATGATGTCTATTATATATACACATATTAAATACATAATATATGTTAAATTAATATCGTGTGTGTGTGTGTGAGCACAGAGAACATACTGAAACATGCCCGTTATTTAACATTTGTTTTACTCTGGCTGTGGGACTGAGTGGGGACAGGTGATGCAGAGTAGTAGAGAAGTCGGAAACATTCGTACCAGATCTGTGTGTCACTGTTACTATCTGCATCGAGTCTACCCCATAATCCTGTATAAACTTGGTTTGAACACATCCACCTACATGCAATAGAAAAATACACAGAAAAGCAGCCTAAGACAAAAATGACCCTTGAAAATCCACCAAGATAATACATCACATTTGATAATGGCAGGTCGATACCCATGTTCGGTTTGAAACATGCCGCCGGGGGTCTGGGACCGCGACAGCCCCCTCCCAGCTTGCAGTGGTGTAGGGAGGGTGGGCAGGTGGGCGGCCTGTCGTCTCTGCAACGGGCAGCTGACTCTGGGCCCGTCTCAGCAGCCGCTCCTGCGTTAGGGAAATCACGGCCCCCCGGGTCACAGTGGGGGCCAGTGACCGCAGGGTGGACCCCATGGCACTGAAACTCCCCCAGGTCCCAGGTCCCAGCACACCTGCTCCGAGCCATGGACGGAACAGCCAGAAAGGGTAAGTATCTCGGAGCCCTCGGCATCTGTCTTCGGACCACACTGGTCTCTCCACTTCTGGGTTCGCTGGAGGAATCGCACAAGCAAGAAGCCGTTTCCAGCGCTCACCGCACCGCCTGTCGAGGCCCCCGCGGCAAACAGGCCCCTGCTTTCCTGGCCCTGTAACGCCGGCAGGCAGGCAGTCGGGGGTGCAGAGAATGGGCCCCCGCGGCTCTGGAGGCCGGCCCTGAGTAGCTGACGGGGAGCAGGATGTGGCCCAGGCGGTCCGAGCTCACTCTGAGCGAGAGGAACCAGCTCGTCGCAGAGGGGCGTGACCTCGTGCCTTCTGCTGTCACAGGGTCACGGCCATAGTCTGGGGAAGGTGGGGGCCGCAGGGAGAGCACTGGTGGAGGAGACGCTGGGATGTCGCTGGGGCGGGGGCGGGGGCAGGTGTTTGGAGCAGAACCGCTCTGGGCCCCCCGGCCCACACCCACTGAGACATCCTGTTCTGACCCGAGCGTCCCAGAGATGCGCTTTCTCTTGTTTTATCTCCCCTCGGCTCAGAGTGTGTGTTTTTCTTGAGTCCCTTCAGGAGCAAGCTGAGAGTTGCTTACAACATTTGGAATTTCTCCAGAAGTTTGTAGGAAGAGTGGCTTGATGCCCAACAAAACGAAGCACTATGACCCCTCCGCGGGAGGGGACTGGGGGCGTTTCAGGCTGTCTTGGGCAGCAATGAATCATCTCAGCTCCTCATTCTCTCCCATGAATAAAAAAACACATTGACACTGTTTCCCCTAGCAGCTCATGGGCAGGAAGAGACACTTTGTGACAGGCGCTTTCAGTTGGTTGGGAAACTCCTATCAGGAATTTCAAAACTGTGCGCATCTTGCCAAGCGCAGACAAGGTCCCGGTGGAGAGACCAACATCCACGTACCCAGCAACCCAGGAAACCCAGCAGTTGAAGACAAAATGGGCTCATTTCTCTCAGACACGGCTTTGGTAGGACAACTTAAAATTTAAATCAGGGTTTGCAAAGTCAGCTGCCTACGGGGACCCACCAGGTTAATAAATGAGCGGAATGGACTGAGGGTGAAAATCCTACATCCCTCGGGGGATCTCTTACCTTCTGACTTTTAATAGGGATGTGGGTGCTAAAAACATCCCATTTCCACTTGGTTCTACTACAATAAAGATGGGAAGAGGATACCAGGTACGGTGTTGCTAGATCCCAAGCACAGGTGTGTGCAGCGTATGCTGGGGCCGCCGGAACAAAGGACCCCAGGCTGGGGGCTTCATCGATGGAGATTCATCTCCTCCTGGTTCTGGAGGCTGGCAGTGGGCGAGCAGGGTGTCGGCAGGGCTGCCCGTCCTGAGACCCCTCTCCTTGGCGTGCAGATGCCCCTCTCCCCGCGACGTCACGTGGTTTTCCCCCGTGCTTGTCTGTGCCCAGATCTCTTCTTAGGATCACACCCAGCAGATTGGGTCAGGGTCCTGAGAAACGGGGGGTCGGACTTCAACATGCGGCTTCTGGGGGGCACACGGTTCAGCCCGTCACAGTAGGCACGCCGACACTCGACCAGAGCAGGAGGGCACTGCTGCTCCTCGATGGGGGAGTGGGCGGTGGGGGCTCACCCTGCCAAGGACACAGCTACTCCCCAGCGGCAGGGACCACACGGCAAGGTGGGTTCCGGTGGAGCTGAGCCACAGGGACACGGGGGAGTGGGAGAAACACACAGTCTTCTCTCTCCCGCTCCCCAGGCTCTGACAGATGCCTACCCAGCCGAGCCTCCCTGAAGCCACTTAGCAAGGACACTGGGCATGTAACTCCAGGGGCCAGACATGCTGCTAACAGCAGGACAGGAAAGGAGGGGCCCGGGCCCGAGGGCAGGCTGGCAAAGGACCTGCTCAGGGGGCTCCCCCCACATGGGGGCTCCAGCCCCGGTCACCCCGTGGGGATGTGGTCTTCTGGTTCTTCCAAACAAACTGGGACCTGTGTTTTTATCTGACATCTTCCGATTCGTTTAACTCCATGCAGGTCTCCAAGGTGCAACACTTGGTTTAAAGTGACAAAGATGCTCGGGGCACCTGGGGGGCTCAGTCGGTGGAGAGTCTGACTCCTGGTTATGGCTCAGGTCGTGATCCCAGGGTCGTGGGATCAAGTCTGGCGTCAGGCTCCGCGCTGAGCGCAGAGTTTGCTTGGGGATTCTCCTTCTCCCTCTGCCTCTCCCCCTGCTGGTGCTTGCTCGCTCTCTCAAATAAATAAATAAATCCTTAAAATGACAAAGATGCTTGACAGGAGTTTGTCCAGACAAATGCCGAAAATGCCCAGGACCTCAGTCACGGCTACACTCCAGGCCTGGCGGCCCTGACCCGGGCAAGCCACGGTGCTCCCAGCCCGCCTGGGGTGCTGGATGAAGCAGGAGGCAACACCAGGGGCAAGTCAGTGTCCTGCCTGGAGGGAATTCCAAAACTCCTAAAGTAGAGTATCCAGCAGACAGGACCCCACAGAGCCGCCTCCCAGCCCCACGACCCGACAGGACGTGACAAACACAGTGGAAGGACCTAGGACGAGGACACGCGAGCCACGTTTGCCGTCCAGCCCGCAGCGAGGCCCCTGGCCAAGCTCTTGTGGGAGAAATGACAGCAGAATCCCCCCCACAGATACCTGTTCCTGGACACAGATCTAAGTGATCTGTGTTTGGTCTACACAATTTTTAAGTTGAATCTGCTGACAAGATTTTAAGACCTCATGACGGCATGTGCACACGTAGACTTCTGACTTGAGTAAAAACCAGGTGTGCCGACACTGGGCCCCACGGCCTCGGGTTGCCAATGGACAGAGGAGCCGTGGACGCCACATCCTCCCGCTGCTCACTCAATCCCACCTGGCGGGCTTAACTCAGGTGCGTCACCTGCCTGGTCCCTGGGACCGTGTGAGTGTGTGAGCTCTGAGTCACATGATACCGGCCAAATGTGCGGGCAGACGGCAGATACGGCAGAGGGAGAGGGACAAGAGGGGTGTCCACACGGGGAGGACAAGCTCCGGGGCCCTGCCACTCAGAGAAGACACCCTGGTGGAAAGCCCAGGAAAGGGCTCTGGGCGAAACTTGGCCCCACCTGCCACCAGCCCGCCCTCACCTGGGTTCCAGTGCGACCCTTCTTCCTAAGAGGGCGCCCTTCACTGCATGGACGTGCCCAGCTCTCTCGAGAAAGGTGCATTCCCTTGCAAGGAGAGTCTCCTGTGGTGGGGTTTTTAACGGAATCAACTCAACCTTTCCTGGATGATTCCGATAACTCAAACTTCAAAGCCGCAGAATGTGAAGGTGAAGCATCCGTTTCAATGGTTAACAATGAGTTTCAACAAGAGGTGGTTACAGATGTGGGTCTCCGCTTTCCCTCCATAGAAACTCCCTGTTAGGTGGATCCAAGGGAGTCCTAATGCAGCTCCCAGGACGTGGTACTGAACCCCTTCACTCACTGTGCTGGCCCAGGGTGGCACCTGCTTCTTCCCTGGAGACCAGGGAGTAGAACGCCGCTCTTAGCAGAACCTGTCCGACAGACATCACCACAGATGGAGGGTAACCTCAGGCCAGTTCCAGGGTGCCAAAGTGCCCCCAAACCTGCCTCCCTGGGAAATAAGCCGACAGAATGTTGATCACACTCCTTCCCGTCAGCTGCCTTCTTTCTGGTGCCCGTCCCCAAACAGGCTAGAATCGGAAGGCTGGGCTCCTGAACCACGCAGACCCACTACCAGCACAGCACTGGGATCCAGAGCCAGCCTGGGCTGCAGGTCATACCACCCACTTTGCAGAACCAAACAGAGCTAAACAGATTAAGTTCATAACTACATCCTTCCCAAGCCAGCAGATTCCCCGGAGAGTGACAAAGGTTCTTTTCTTGGAATGTGGCTAATTGGGGCACCAAATATAAACATCCTGGTTGGGTTAATTTTCCATCTGGGATTTAGCATTCTATGGCTACAAGAGATAGGAGGAATTCTAGAAAGTGACCCCTACTTGTCAAGATCTCACAAAAGGGTGGAAAATACACACACTTTCAGGGTCAAGCAGAACTCATCAACGTGGGAACGAGGGCAGTGTAAGGGGGAAGGAAGAGGGTGGCCTGTAGTAACCAGCAGAGTTCAAGCCCCAGCCCAAATAATTCAGATTAATCCCAAACTGTGCAAACCAAAAAAAATCCATGTTTGGTCCCTTTTGGGGGTCCTTCTTGACAGTCTCTAGGGGAAAACCTCTAGACAGAGCTCAATGGGAGTGGGCCATTCTGGCCTCAGTTGATATCACAGCACCTTCAAAATTATACAACAGCCTGCTGCATAATTTGATTCATCCTTTGAAAAAAATCTACGCACAGAGAATTAAGACCCTAAAACTTCTAAGTCAGACCCTATAAGAGTCTGAAAATCACCCACAAGGGAAAATTGCTGGCTTTTAGAGGTAGACCAGCTGACAGTGGTATAAGGGGCAGGTCGACAAACCATGGCTCATGGGCTAAATCTGGCCCACCACTTGTTTTTGTAAATAAAGTTTTATTGGAACATTACCACACCCATTTGTTTACATATGTCCGTGGTTGCTTCCATGCTCTAATGGCAAAGCTTTAGAGTCTCGACAGAGACTATATAGCCAACACAGACTAAAATATTTGCTCTTTGACCCTTTACAGAAAAAGTTTGGGGCACCTGGCCAGCTCAGTAGGTAGAGTGTATGACTCTTGATCTCAGGGTGGTGAGTTCAAGCCCCTTGAACTTGGGCATGGAGCCTATTTAAGAAAAGAAAAAAAAAGAAAAAGGAAAAGTTTGCCATTCCCTGGTCAAAGGTTTCCAAATGTTTTGATCAGATATCCCTACCCACGTGCTCCTGATAGATGGATGAGACACAAGATATTTACATAGCTTCAAAGTTATCTCCCCACACGTCACTTCCTACTCACAAAGGGCGAAATAGTAACCTGAGAGTGGAAAACCTCTGGCAAGCACTACCTTCACCAGGAAGCCAAACATCCCCAGAAGCAGGACTGACCGAAACCACATGCCTCCTGGCGTGATGCCCTGAGGAGAATTCACATGGCTGCTGCAGTAAAAATGCATAACCAAGTCCACTCTGAGGAGACATCGGGCAAAACCCAAACCAAGGGACAGCCTGCAAAATGACTGACGTGTACTCCTCGCACACATCAAGGTCCCACAAGACAAGGAGGGGCTGGGATCCATTCAGGATTGAAGAGTGAAGAGACACGGGAACCTGGGTCGGCACTGGACCAGGAAAAAAGTAGCCAAGCAGGACGTTATCGGGCCATCAATAAAATTGGGATGGGGACTGCAGATTAGGTAAGATTTTTTTCATCAGTGTTAAATTTTCAGATTTTGATCACTGTACTGGGATTCTGTAAGAAGATGTCTTTGTTCTAAAAAAAAATAAATATTTAAGGGCAACCTAGCTGCAATTTACTTCCCAATAGATGGTTCTAGTGGCAAATGTCTCCCTCCTCCTCTCTCCCTGTGCATGGACAGATCGACAATAGACTAGGTAAGTCGGTAAAATGATAAAGAAATTGGGGCAATTTATAACACTAGATGAATCTGGTTAAAGACCATAAGGGAGTTCTTTATGCTGTTCTTGCTGTGTGTGTTAAGTCATACGATAATAAAAGTTTTTTAAAGATTTTTTTTTATTGAGAGAGAGAGAGAGCATGAGTGGCACGAGGGGCAGAGGGAGAGAGAGCATTTCAAGCAGATTCTGTGCTCAGCGCGGAGCCTGACCCAGGGCTTAATCTCAAGAGTCAGACGCTCAACTCTCTCTCTATCTCATTCTCTCTCTCAAATAAATAAACAAAAAATCTTATAAAAAATAAATAAATAAAAAAGAGTCAGACGCTCAACTCACTGAGCCACCCAGACGCCCCCAAAATAAAACTTTTTTTAAATGCCAAAGTAGAATAGTAGAAAATTTTAGAAAAAAGTAGAAAAATCCCCAAATCACCTCCAAGGAGGACAATGATGCAAAAAGGACTCACCCCGAGACACACAAGTGGGCCTTTGGGCTCTCACTCCATCCCCAGTGCTGATTCCTGGGTGCCCATCCAGCCCAGCATCCCTGGGCACCTGCTGCAGGGCTGGGCTTCTCGGTGGAATGCGGGACCTTGGGTTTGGTGGGAAGTAGGCTTGAGGAGTGTGCTGCTCGGGGAGCACAGGATAAGTAGCTCTCCTAAAACAAACAAAGGGAGATGCTGAGTGGTATGCAAAATTTGGCCAGGGTGGCATATGCTGCTAATCCTTTCTGATGTGCATTCATCCCTTTTTTCTACATGAGCAGGTTATTGATTAATTGAGGGTGGCAATGTATCAGGACTCTGCTGGAGCTAGGGGAAGCTGAGCTCTACTCTCCTGGCCAATGAGCTGTAAGCAGACACCTGATGGGTGTCGGGAGGGAGGAGTTCTGGGAAGTCTTTTTGCTTTCCTGATGAGGGGAATAGATGAAGTTAGCATTATCCCTCTTTCTCCTATTTCCTGTCCTGTTCTCCCTCCCACAAGGAGGTAATTTTCAGTTAAACTATAGAGTAATTCTTAAGTCCTCATTCAGGCAGAACTCCCATTGGGAGGGTTCTCTGCATAAAGCTGATGATTCCTACTTTCTGTCCCAACCCAAACATTTCCCACTTCTGTTTAATTATTAATATGCTGCAGATATATTTAAGATGTAACCCTACCATAACGTATATTTAAAACTCTGGCAAGGATTTCCATTATGCCGATAAATAAAGGATGAGCTGCTCCAGCCCACCTTCCCTTGACCGCTCAGCTGCTCACCCACACACTTCTCACTTTGCTGGTGGCTCACCGCCTGGTCTGTTTGTCCAGCCAGCTGATAGACTGTAGTAAGGATCACACTCAGGAAAGTCATGAGCCCGGGGCTCTGTGGGAATAGTCAATGTTACTATCAACCAAGAAGCTGTGCATGAGGTTCACTTGTCAACACAGGTCCAAAAAAGGAAGACTACTTCCAGAAGCAGAGTCTCTCCAGCCTAACTCAATATGGGGCACCAAAAACGGTCAAAGCAGCACTTGCTGCTCACGCTAGAGTCTCGTGCGTGATCCAGGAACAAGAGTGTCCAAAACACACGAGACTGGGACAAAAGCCCACGGACTCCTTGGAGCAGAAACAGCCAAGTGCAACGGGGCGCTGGGGAAAGCCCCACAAGGAAACAACTGATTTCTTGCAGGTCAAAAATTCTACCGCTGAAGGGTATTCATCTAGGTTAAGTTATTATGATCCCCAAAGCCCAAATAATTGGAAATTTCTCTAGATATAGGAGAAAGATCTCAGGAACTGTCTAGTGCTTTTATCAAATAAAGCACAGAGCTGACCATGGAGGAATGGAACACAGAATGGCTAAATTCTGGTAAAAGTAAGAAAAATGACTGGTGTATCGTGTGGAGGAGGGAACACTGCACAGAGACTCCTGTAACATCAGATGGACAGGCATCGCCAAGAGATCCTGGGGACCCTGGGGCGGCGGGCATTACTCTCCCAGATCCTGGGGACCCCGGGGTGGCGGGCATTACTCTCCCAGATCCTGGGGACCCCGGGGCGGCGGGCATTGCTCTCCCAGATTCTGGGGACCCCGGGGCGGCAGGCCTCCCTGATGGTCATCCTTGCAGCTTCAGGGGTAGACAGGATCAGAGGTGTGAAAGTTGTTTACACAGCTGAGCTTCCTCTTCTGCATCCTCTGTGCCATCATCACAGAACCAGGCCCTTGATAGCAGCTTTGCCTTCAGCCCATACCCCAGAGTGAGACAGGGGACTGAGACCCTCCCTGAGCCCCGAGCGAGAGGCAGAGCCATCCCTGGGCGGCCCGCCTGCGCCTCTGACCTTCAGCAGACCTCCACACCCCTAATCTGAAAGCTGATCCAATCTGTGACTGTTGGCCATGCGGCAGCCCCAAACTGGCCCCTTCCCCTCCCGGAGATGCGCTGCCTGTGCGGGGAAGGGGGCAAAGAAGTTCTCAATCTGTACTTGGAACAGCCGCCCTACTCAGTGCTTCCTGCTTCCATCTGCCTGTGAGAAGCAGAAGGTAATGCTAGAGATTGTGAGCTCCACGTAGTGATTTCCCCAAGGCCTAACATTATACTTTCATAAGCTAAATATCGGTGTGTATCACCAACATGTGTCTGCAAATGGGAGCTGACATGGCAACGTGCTGTTCACCAATTTGCCGCACACGGGAGTCATGGGTCCGCGGGGACACCTCAGCCTCACAGGTGGTCTGGTCCTTCCCTAAACTTGGATGGACCACCTCCAAAACATTCACAGCCCTGTTGTCTCATGTCCTTTATTTGGGGTCAGGGACTCATGAATTTGTGAAGTTTTTCAACTCGATCATACAGGCCACTTCTCTGCACAGGTGGGTTTCACTCAGTGTCTCAACAATCCCTTCCTGGAAGTCGGAAGCTCTGTGTGAAATCGCCGCCCTCCAAGACCTAGTTCCTATTATTTTACATGGGAAAAGCTAGGATATGCTCCATGCCAACCCAGACGCCCCAACCAACTTCCCACAACATAAGAAAGAATCAACAGAACTCCCACGTACGTGCGACAGACTGTCATGTTTGTAGCTAGAAAGTCATAAAACGTCCCTCCTGACCATCAGACGCTTCCCATCATCGTTGTAACTGTTGGTTTGAAAGCAATACCTGAGTGGCTCAGTCGGTTAAGCGTCTGCCTTTGGCTCAGGTTGTGATCCCAGGGTCCTGGGATCGAGTCCCACATCGGGCTCCCTGCTCAGCAAGGAGCCTGCTTCTCCCTCTGCCTGCCTCTGTCTCTCTCTCTCTGATAAATAAATAAAATCTTAAAATATATATATATATGAAAGCAGTACCTCTAGGGTATGAGGTGCTCAGCCCTTTTGCTGACACGAGGCGGCCTTTCCAAAACACCAACACACGATTTTGAGGTTCTGCCGATGGCATTTTGAGTGTATTTTGAGACTGTTTACACTTATTTTGCTTAAAATGTTATCTGGGGATCCAAAATTTACATTTTCTTATTAAATACATGTCTGAGAAATGATATATTTCTGTCATGTGCATATATGTCAGATAAAGGTTGATATTAAACCCCAACAGGCATGCTTCCGGGAGCGTGCTCACCAGCCAGGTGCTCTGGGGGCTGTGACGGAGCTTACCAGCTGGGCTCTGGACTCCACCAGCGCCGAGTGTGAGCTACGTAACCTCCACTCCCAAAGTGTGCTGTGCGAACGGCTGCCTCTTACGGAAAAGAGAAATAATCACTGTACTAACACATGGCCTTGCGAGAGCTCAGGGAGATAATGCATCCTTCCCTTCCCTACAACCCTCTACAGACCCGAGCAGAGCCTCGTGCTGCTCTTGGGCCAGCGCTCTGGGAGGAGTTCTTCCAAGCCGGCGCCAGGGAAATGCTTTCAGGGCCCACACGTGGCCTTCCATGATCTCTTTTCCCGGTCCCTACAACCACAGACACAAGACCAAGACGGTCAGCCCGGGTCCCTGGGAGCTACAATGAGCAGAGCCCAGGGGTCCTGCGACAGACATACGGTAGGAGGGAGCAGTCATGGTATTTTCAAGCCGCTGAGATTTTCAGTTTGCTTGTTACAGCAGCACAAGCTAACCTATCCTGACTGATTCCACATGGCTCGTGTTTGGCGTGCACTCAATTCTAGCTTTGGGTGACCCTGCAAATGTCGCTCTGGTTTTATAGGATTCCGTTCCTCCTCTGCGGACGACACAGCACCTGCCTGCTGGAAATGAGATGCAGTAGCATGGGAAGCACGTTCCGGAAACGACGGCAGTAATCAGAGTTGCTATTACCATCATCATCATCATTTCAAAGGTATTCAGTGAATGTTTCTAGAATTTAGCTGACCTAGATTTATCTGTTTTCGTTAATGGAGAAAAACTCTACCCCATTTTTTCCGAGAGGCCCATCCCATGCATCTCCGGGTCCCACACCCAGCTCCAGGTGCCTGAGTGGCCACGCCCGTAGACCACACCTGTCCCAACATTATCCTTGTTACTATCACCGTTCCTCACAAGTAAGGGTCTAGACCAACTAGGTCCACCCTTGGTTCTCCCGGGTTACTCTTCTTTCCCCTGGGAAAATAGAGCTGCACAAAATCCTTAGCAAAGCTGTCCGCTGTTTATCTCCACCAACCACTTCTCCGTCTCATCTGGATTTCCCTCTTCACTGGGTCACACGGGTCTGAGATTATCCCATTTTTAAGGGCAGGGGTTTATAAAGCCTTAGGTGTGCCCAGGTGTACTTGATGGTAGCACTTTGTCCTTGCCTAGCTCGGCATTTCCCTGTGCCGGCCCCATCACCGGGTCTCTTGCATCACGGGGACCTGGGACTGCTCCCTTCTGCGGCTCTCGCACATCGGCCCACCCACCCAGCCACCCCCACGAGGCCCACAGCTTGAGAGGATCACTACCCTCTAGGGCCACCTGCTGATTCCCTCCCCCACCTAAAGCCTCCTTGCACTCAAAAATAAGAAAAAGTTTAGACTGAGCTGCTTGCATTCCCTTTTACCTCAATTATGGGATGGGAGGGACGGCATCTGATTCCTAAGCTGGTCCATTAACGCACACCCACCGTGGGAAATACCAAGAAGCCCAAAGAGAAACAGCAACTATAACCTCCTCCCCCCAGAGGGCCCCACTTGGAAATAATTACTGTTCATATTTTTGGTACATACCTTTCCAGTTTACTCTATTATGTATATGATTATTTTGTGTAGTCTACACATACTCAATTCATTATACGTATTTTCTATACGCATATAACATTAGAGGAAGACTATCGTTACTTTGTTTCTCCTGGAGTCTGGTTTGTAACCAGATCTGTGCTACTCAACACTCCCCACTATACAAGCTTTTGAATCCCCGTGTTTGAACACTGTCCTTACAGAAACATTCCGGAACCTCACTGAGTCCCCAGTGAATGTCCCTGGATGTGAAGTTGGCCGCACTGAGCCAACTTTTCTGTGGCTCTTGTGGTCAAACTGCCTTGCAGGACGTATCGATTTGCATCCTGAGAGGGGAGCCTCTGCCTCACATCCCCACCGACATTTGGCATCGCTGGTTTTAAAACTCATAGCTGTTTGCTTCCATCTGTGCAGGTGCCTTGTGCAAACCAGCCACTGACCAGGCGTGCAGCCTTGGGCAAGCCACCGGAACAATCCATGCCTCGGTCTCCTCATCTGTAAAATGGGAGAACGGGGGCCTCACGGGTGTGCATGAGCCTGAGAGGGGTCTGTGCGTGGAAAGCCCCAAGATCAGGGCCTCACGGAGCGCTGGGAGAACGTTCGCCCTCCCGGCGTCCCCCGGGAGTGAGCGAGGGCTGTGCGCTCTTGACAGCCGGCTCAGCGGGGCTGGTTCTGTCCGCCTGCCCCACGCTGGCCATGCAGAAGCCGTGTCGTTTATTTGCGAGCAACATCGGGTCCTGTGACACTTACTGTGAGGAAGATGGGATCCAAACTTGACCCAGTGGAGCGGGAAAGACTTTAGGATGCTAACACGAGCCAGCAGCTTTCAATTGTGGGGCATTTGAGAGTCTGAAAAGCTGTTTTTGATTAAAAATAATAGTAATAAGATGAAGAATTCACAGACAGTGGGATGGCCAGGTGGGTAAATCTACGCGAAAGCAAATACAGCAAAGTACTCGTTGCAGCATCTAGAGGGTGGGCGTGTCTGTGTCCTACGATTCTTTCAGGTGTTTCACATGTTTCAAAACTGCCATCAAGACGGCTGAGGGGGAAGCCGCTTTGATGCACTATTTCATTTCTTTGCTCTCTGATTCCGAATGTCAGGGGGCCTGGCCCTTTATAAATCGGCTTCTCCCAGCAGGACAACCTCTCGGGGGGGTTCCAGCCACACCGCTCCCCTGACAGCTGCATCCTGTCCCCTGGGCGAGGGCCACACCGGCTCGGACGGTCCGCCACGGTCTGCAGGGATCCACTCGGACCCTGCGCTGTGCCGTTCACGCCGCCGCAGCCCCGGACCGCCTCCTCTCGGGTGCCCGTCTTCCTTCCACACGGCCGGCACCAGCCCCATCCCACTGGCACCTCGGAAGAAGCAAGTTCACGCTCTTCACCACGCGGCGACCCTCCGCTTACGGAGGGAGGATTATTAACCCAGCGGCTGTCGGGGGCGTCGAGTAAATTTATGTGGCACAGATGGTTTGTTTTTGTGTTTCTAATCTTGGGAATTCCAGAGTGGCTCAGACTCCCACTGGGCTTCTAAATCATCTGCTCCTGCTGCGGTCACCTATATACGCCTCTCCTCCCGGCCCCACACGCCCCCATCTCCAGCAGGATTACTGGGCTCCACTAAGCATTGTGGGAAACTCTCCAAAGCCACCTTCTCAGGAGGCCTTGCTTAGTAAAGCCCAGACCCAGCCTTTTATCCCACCTATTGACCGGAGTCCCCGCTGTCGGGGATCCTTTTCAGGGCCTGAATGGTCCCCGGCTGACAAAAGCATTCGCAGCAGGGATGCTTCACGAGGGGCCGCCCTACAGGTAACCATTGTTTGTGAATTATTCATATACTGCTGGCTCAGACTCCGCAAGTTTGGAGGGGCCCGCCTTCAGAAACAGTGATAAACAGCTCTTAAAGGGTCACACAGGTCAGCGAGAAAATGGGATTTGATTGACACAGATTCTATTGACCCCGTGGTTTTTAAGAAAACAGTTGCCAAGGACAGAAAGAAGCCACATTCCACCGCTATGCGCAAAGCCTGGACCCAGGGGCTGTGGCGGAGCGCCCTCTGCTGTCCATCCGGTGCTCTGCAGGCCGCGAGCAAATGCCAAGAAAAGTCTGGAAGGTGTCCCCAGGACCATGCACACTCCCAAGTCCTGCGTGGAAGGACGACCGTGGCTGCTTGAACGCACTTCCATGGAGGTGTGATCTACACACCATGCAATTCACCTGCTGTAAAGGTAGAGCCCAGCTCCCCAGCCCCTGCCTCATCCCCGAAAGCCCCATCCCACCTGCAGCCAGTCCCCATCCCCAGCCTCAGGCAACCGCTGATCTGCGTGGGGCCTCGGTCGCTTTGCCTGTCTTAGAAACCTGGTGTGAGGGCGCCTGGGGGGCTCAGTTGGTTGAGCGACTGCCTTCAGCTCAGGTCATGATCCTCGAGTCCCGGGATCGAGTCCCACATCGGGCTCCCTGCTCGGCGGGGAGTCTGCTTCTCCCTCTCACCCTCTTCCTTCCCGTGCTCTCTCTCATTCTCTCTCTCTCTAATAAATAAATAAAATCTTTAAAAAAAAAAAAAAAAAAGAAACCTGGTGTGAAGAAAATCCTGCGATCAGCAGCTCCCTTCACTTGCTGAGCGTGGCCCGGCGGTCCATTCCCCCGGCTGCGGGTGGTGTCTCATAGTGTAGAGACCCCGTCTCCTTTAGCCCCCTCCCCTGTCCGTGGGCATGTGGGCTGTCTCTGGTCTGGGGCTCCTATGGAAAATGCTGCCACAAAGATCTGTATCCAGGTCTTTCTGTGGATGCACATTTTCACTCCCCTTGGGTAAATATCTAGGAGTAAATTCTGGGTCAGATAAGACCATGTTTACCTTTTTAAGAAATGGGCCAAACTGTTCTCCAAAGTGGCCACCCCATTTCACATTCCCACCAGCAGCCCTGCCTCCCGCCTGCCATGGACAGGTGCCCCTATCTGGACTCTCCCCGTCCTGGGCACCATTCAGAGGTTACCCCCAGTCTGCCCCACCTGTGACCCACATAAGGAAGTTTTCTGAAAACTTAAATTGGTTGCAACAAGGAAAGCTCACTCTAAGATCCAGATGTCCAGCTTCTGAAAACTCAGAGGTACTGGGACCTGACCCCACATTACTGGTTAGCAGAGCGAGCTGGAGCTAGGGTTGGGAAGTGGCTGCATCTTCAGATGGGGCTTGCATTTGCCCCCCCCCCCGAATCTACACCACTCCCTGCTGCCTCCCCATCACTGAGGTTGGGCCCTAGCCATTGCCTGCCTGTTTTATTTATCATCAGGTTGGAATAAAATGAAATCTTTCCCATACTCACATGTCTATCAAAATTGGGAGGCAGAACAACCCTAGAGCACCATATATTTGAAGAAAAAAATGAGAGAAAACACACTTCCCTTTAGTTCTTCTAACACATATATACTGAATTTTAAAAAGTCCAATATACAGCGCAAGAAATCCACCAACAGTGGCTTGTTACACGCAGCCAGATCTCAGCATCTGAAGGCTACTGCCCACTCGGATGTGAGCCTTGCCCTGCTTCCTTCCAGCGCCTGGTCTAGGCTCTGCTCCCCCCACTTCACTCTCCACCTCATTCTTCAAGGAGACTGGTTTTAAAAGTTGGCTTCAGGCGAAGGTTATTTAAATACCATGCAGTGACTCCGAAAGCTTTGTGTTTAATTATTCGTGCCTTATTCTCCAGTAACAGTACTCATTTCCATGGACAAAAGTAGGTCCCACGCTACCGACGTGTACGGCAACCCAGCCCCAAATCAGGTAGGAGGACCGTGGTCTCGACACCTTTAGCCAGGTCTCCAGGGAAGTGTCCGTGGGGCATGGTCACGTGGTCACGGCTGGGCCAGGACATGGCAGAGTGGTTGCAGCGCTTGAAAGAACCAGCGTGGGCCCCTCCAAGGTGGGGCCTCACTCGGGAAGCTGGCCCCCGCCGGGCTCCAAGCTCCTGGTACTGGGCACCTCTCGACGTCCCCTCCCGAGCACACATTCCCCCCGCCCTGTAACAGCTCCCTGCTCGTCTTCTGGGGAGCCTCCCCCAACTCACAGTGTGCACTTTTTGGGTGGGTGGTCACCCCATCTCATTTCTTAGTAGGCACAGGGACACAAAGGTGACCCAACCTGGGCAATGTGTGCCCGTCTAGGAGTTTTGCTTGATTTGGGGACAGTGAACTCGGTGACGGCCTGGCTAAGACAGAGCTGACACAGACCAGGAGCTCTTGAACTTCGACCCACATCAGAATAACCTGCATTCTGGACGGGACACGTGTTGCTGACCTGTCCCCTCTCTGGGTCAGCAGGTCTAGAGTGGGACCAGGGATCTGCATTTCTTTTTTTTTAAGATTTATTTATTTATTTTGAGAGAGAGAGAACGCACGGAGGGAGGAGCAGAGGGAAAAAGAGAATCTAAAGCAGACTCCACTCCCAGCATGGAGCTTGACACAAGGCTTGATCCTACGACCCCTTATCACGACCTGAGCCGAAATCAAGAGTCAGACGCTCAACCGACCTGAGCCGCCAGGTGCCCCAGGATCTGCATTTCTGATGCACTCCCGGGTGATGCTGATGCAGCTGGTCCAGGAACCACACTTTGAGAACCATCAACATAAAGGAAAACTGTACCTGGGTTTTCCCAGCAGAGCCGGGAGGGGCCGGGGCCTGGCTTTGCCTGCTCGGAAGGGGACGCTCCGGCAAAGGTGTCCTCAGGAAGGCCGGCCGAGGGTGACTGCTGCAGGCTGTGGGGCACAAACAAACACACGTGTTCATTGTGCACAGGAGACATGTCTGAGGACAGCTCAGCACGGCGGGGGTGTCCCGTGCTCAAGAACACAGGCGTGCACGCCAAGGGCTCGGGGTTGGGCTCTGCCACCTCCAGACCCAGAAACACGAGGCGAGGCGCTAGGCAAGTTCCCCGCCTGTAGGATGGGGAGGAGGAAGACAGGACCTGTCTCCCACGGCTCTCAGGAGGATGAAGCCATTAGGAGGGTGTCCGGCATACAGAAATCCTAAGTTCTTGTTGAGAGCTGTGGTTAAACCATCATTCCAGGCGCTGGGATCAAACAGAGGAGTTGATAACAGAGATCCCTAACATACAAGGAGTAGCTAACAGAGGAGTTGGTAACTCTTGTTTTGTGTTTAATTATTCGTGCCTTATTCTCCAGTAACAGTACTTTGTGTTTATTAATATTGTTAAACAGTACTTTGTGTTTAATTATTGTTAAACACATAAACACATTGTATGTTAGAGATCCCTAACATACAAGGAGTAGCTAACAACAACAAAAACACCCAACAGAAACAAAGGACATAAATCAACAATTAAGAAAGGCAAAAAAAGAAAGACAGACATACAAACAGGCATCAACGGGGCCAGAGCCTCGAGGAGGGGATACGTGATTTCACAAGTTTCTTAACAGCACGTTGACAACATCTTCGCGATGTCCTGAAGAAAAAATGGGGTTTTTTTTGCAGTACTATTTACAAGAAGGGAAGGAGGGAGGGAGGAAGAACAGACCAGCCTGAGGACACACCGTGAATCCATGCATGGGATACTGTAACCTCCTTTTTTGTAGATTTTGTAGATCTATTTCTCAACACAGAAGGGTGTTCAGAGTAGATGCTTGTTGAAGTTACATGTAGTACATACAACTTCCAATTACTTTTCTAAAAGGTCTGCGAAGACGGTCAACAATCCCTGACTCAGGGTGAAAGGGTTTTAGACCTACAGCTGCCTATGTAGAGGGACTTCTCCACAATGAATACATATTAGTTGCTCTTCTCGATGTTGCAAAAAACAGGACCAGTGTGTCTCAGGGAGACATAACCACAATACTGAGTGCTGAAGGGACGACGGGATTCGCGCACTGTGCAAGCCCCGAGGGCCCCCCCGAGCGGCGGGATCTGAGGTCAGGAGACGGGGGGCTGGACAGCTGCAGGGCCCATGTGCATGCGGGGACAGCAGCGGCATCAGGGAGTGGGACGTGGCCCGGCGTCCTTGGGGGGCCCCGACACCCCATGAGGGATTCAGAGCCCTGGGAACAAGGAGGCCCTATGGAAAGCTCTTCAGAGGACTGCAGCGTTCGGAAAAGCGTAGGCGCTGCCCTTGTTCGCCGGGCTAACTAACGAAGCACCACTGTCCTCCCTGCCTCCCCCCTCACAGCCTTCGTCCCAACGTGACGGACGATCTCAGCAAATCCCCTTCCTAGGAGGCCGCCAGCCACTGGATAGGGCCTCATCCTGACGTGATCACGTCTGCAAAGACCCTTCCCCCAAAGAAGGTCACACTCATCGGTCCGGCGGCTTAGTACTTGGACATAAGGTTTCGCGGCTGGGGTGCCATTTACCCCCACGGGCGTTCCCCAGCAAGGGTCATGGATGCTGCTGGAGAGAGTGGGCCATGTGGGGTCCTGGGCAGCACCAGCACCCAGCACTCCAGATAGATCTTGTCTGCACCACTGGCCGCGACCCCTGGGGTCTCCTTACAAGGATGTCCCCACGGCTGCCATCCGAGGTGGGGTCTCTGCTCCTGGCACTCGAACGCAGGCAGGCCAATGACCACGCAGAAGTGACACTGTGTGAGTCCTGGGTCAGCGAGGAGAACAGCTCCTGCCCGGTCCTCCCGAGATGCTCACGTTGGGGTCCGCCCCCGCGCTCCGTGGAAGCCAGGCCACACAGAGAGACCATGTGCAGGTGTTCCATCCAGGTCCCAGGGACGGCCACCAGGAACCTCCCAACAGGGGGGAAGAGGCCTCCAGGCAGCCCCCGCCCCAGCCATCCCTGAGCGAGGTCAGCTCCCGAGTCACGAGGGGTGAGGACAGGGTTGCCGTGGTTGTATGCTCACTGGGTCCTGGCATGTCCCTGGGGCAGGGAGCTCTCTGGGGTCTGTTTTAGGAGGGCGCTAATCCCCACATGGGGCCCCACCCTCATGACCTCATCCCCTCCTCCAGCCCCCACCTCCCGACACCATCACACATGGGGTTGGGGTTCAGCACATGAATCTGGGTGCACAAACTTGTACCCAGTATCCATCCAACTGTCTTCAGGACACACTGTCCCTCTTTCCTTTGGGAACCAGCTTCTGCCCCACTCCATCCATGAACCAGGGGGTGCTGACCCCACTCCCCAGCTCCAGGCTGAGCACAGGACCCCGCGTGCCCCCGAAGTCTTCCCGTGAGAGTCAGCCCCAGAATTTCCTGATGCCGTCTGGGAAAGGAGGGGTCTCTGTGAGCGTCTACACGGATGGGGACACCAGTCCCGAGCAGCAGGTGCCCCAGAGAAGCTGCTGAGCAGGAGGATACCCAGGAGAACATGAAGGGTTCAGGGTGGGCACTGGGGGCCTGGACCCCATGTGGAGCTGGGCTTCATGGTCCAGCCGGGCCGAAGCCGGGGCTACCCTTTGGACCTCTCAGTCATGCTGGCCAAAAACTCCCTCCTTTGGCTCATGCCCTTTGACCCAAGAGTTTAGCCTGCAGAACCCCGAGCCCTGAGCGACATGGAGCAAATGAGGGAGGCCCTGGGGGCGGGCCCCAGGGTAGCTTGATCTCCAGACAACAGAGGGGACTCTAGCTGCCCATCGGCATCCCCGGGCGCCTCCTGTCCATGGAGCCGCAGTGCAAACTGGAGAGTGGCAGAGGGAGTCTACACACGCCAGGGCTGAACACAGCAGAGAAGCGTCCCCCACGGCCCCACGTCAGGGGTGGGCCGGCCGGTTCCTCTGGAGGCTCCTACGTGGGGCCCACCCCCGGCTTCTCTCCAGCTGCTGGTGCCCGTGGGCCCCGGGTGTGTGGACACATTACTCCCGTCTCTGCGTCGGCCTCAGGGGCCGCTCCCCGTGTGTGTCCTCTGCATGGACAGGTCTGAGTCCTTTCTCGCGTGAAGACACCAGTCACTGGATCAGGACCCGCTCACCCCAGTGACCTAGCCTTAACTTCACCTGCAAAGATGCCACCCCCAAACTAGGTCCCAAGCACAGCTATGGGGGCTAGACCTTGAACTTCGCATTTTAGGGGACAGGTGAGCCCACAACACCGACTGGCCCGTTCGCTTCTCCTACCCCACCTGCCCTTCCACAAATGACCTGCCGTCCCAACCTCTCCCTTCTTGTCCCCTCAGAGAGGAAGCGTCGGTTTGGACGGTGCCTGGTTGTATGAACTGGGATTGAAACCAGCGGGCTCACCACTCCCCCCTTGTGAAACGGGCCCCGTGCTCAGCGCCAGGCATGGGGACTCACCGAGGCCCTGGGGCCTCGTCTCCCGGCCTCACCATCCCCAGCACGTGGCCCCATTTCCGTGGCTCCAAGAACGCTGCCTCACTTCCTGCAGGCCGGAAACCGGGAGCCCAGCCTGCCCGGCATCTCCTGCTCGCCTCTCGCCGGCTGGGAACGTCACCTGCCTGACCCTGGCAGGAAGGAGGGCAGGACACCGCCTGTCCCCACCAACCATGCCAGGCCCACTCGCGACCAAGACGACGAGCCTGGACGGCGGCTCTGAGCTCACCGTCCTCACCGGTCCTGCCACCAGCAGCTGCCCTTGCCCCCACAGAGCGCCGCCCTGATTTAAAGGGCTGGTCCCACCCCAGAAAGCGGACTGGGCAGACCCTGACTCTGCCTGCTGGCCCAGAAACCCCCGGCTCTGACCCCCAGGAGAACAGGGTGCTTCCCGGGTCTGTGCAGAGAGCAGCCCGTCGAGGGGCCAGGGGGGCCAGGGGCACATCTCCACGTGGGTCCAGTCGTTATCTGGTGAATGAACGAGTGAGCGGATGGTCTGGAGCTCTGGAGTGGTCAGTGTGCCTCCCTGCCCCCCTCCCCTGCAAAACAGAGACACGCCTGGACCGTTCAGAGTCCGTCTGCACCTCAGGAGCGCATGTTGTGAGCAAGAGCGTCCTGCCCCGTCCGTCCACACGGCCCTCCTGCCGACGCGGCGCCTGGGAGGCGGCCGCTGAACACCATCCACCTGCTGGGTGGCCGGACAGAGCGGACGCTCCCAGCCAACTGCAGACACAAACAGGTCCACCAGGTGGTGCTGACTCCCAGGCACGGGGTGGGGGTTGGCTGCACCATCAATCCCACCTTTGCCCATTCGCGGTTCCTCGTTTCACTCCCGGACCCACCACGGAGAACCTGCTCTGCAGGGGGCGGCGGGAGACGCCTGGGGACAGAAAGAAGAACAGAGGCCATGTCCGCCCTGTCCTGGGGGTCCCCACGCTGCCCCCCGCACCTGCCGTGATGGTGGACGAGTTCCGCGTCAGATGGGCAGCCACAGAAGCCGGGCTCCTGCTCACCTGGGTTTTTACTTTACTTTGTTTTACTTTACTAGCTACACGTGGCAGGTCCAGAGGGAGGACACAGACAGGAAAACTAGGAAATGCAAAGAGAAGGCTTAGTACTATTTCTGTCCGTCCGTCCCAGATCTTCGGGAGCACGGCCCTTGACAGGTCCCGGCAAGTCCCGCACTCGGGGCTGGGGGCACCACGGCGAACCAGCAGAAGCAGCGCCTACCTCGCTCATAGACTTCCGTTCCAGAGGGGAGGGGAGGCCACAGACTTCCGACAGGCACGCGGGCCCTGGTGATCAGCAGGAGGGGAGAGGGTGGTCGGAGCGCATGACATGTAAGCAAGACCCGAAGGCTGAGGAAGAACCAGCTGCGAACGATCTCGACCTCCAGGCTCGGAGAGCAGCAGGTGTGGAGGAGTCCAGGGAGGCCCTGATGGAACGGCCAGAGGAGAGTGGCCGGAGGGGATCGCTGGGGCACGGAGCCAGCCAACGCTCGGTCACGGCTCTCCTTCAAGGGCCACGCAAGCCCACGCGGTCCCCCCAACGGGTGGGCAGAAAGCTGCCAACGGGCCCAGAGGACGTCAGGTGGAGGGCCAGAGGCTGTGGCGGGTACTGAGTCTCCTACCCCAGCGAGCGACCGTGCAACCAACTCCGCGGAACGTGTTTTCACTCCTGGCTGGAATGAGACGCCCCTGGGGAGGTTGGGGATCCCCCCGTGCTGGTCTATCCCT
Organism: Leptonychotes weddellii; assembly: GCF_054177405.1. Classification (NCBI taxonomy): domain Eukaryota; kingdom Metazoa; phylum Chordata; class Mammalia; order Carnivora; family Phocidae; genus Leptonychotes; species Leptonychotes weddellii. Next base: position 80,485,000 of record NC_138381.1, read on the forward strand.
ACGACGGGAATATTCGGCCACAGAGGGGTGGAGCGCTAACAGGCACTCCCCGTGGATGGGCCGTGAAGGAAGCGGTGCAGAAAGACACACGGCAGCAGGCAAACCCGCGGAGACGGCAGGTTAGTGGAGGCCGGGGGCATGGTGACAGCTGAGGGGCGCGGGCTCCCCCGGGGGGGGGGCGACTGGAGGGCCCGCGCGTGGTCCCCACACAGCTGTCAACCCAGACTGCCAACGACTTACTCACTTTTAAACGGTGAATAAAATGCCTAATTTATGTGAGTCTCCCCTCAACAAAAACAAATATAGAATAATAGCAAGTCTGGGGAACTCGAACAGAACCCCAAAGTAGAGTGGAAAACAGTCCTTGCCGGTGCTTACTGTTCCCACGACTACAGCAGGACTCTCCCAAACGCTTACAGCGAGCATGTCCAACCGCACTCCGCAAGGCAGGTGCCCTGGTCACGATCAGCTGCGACCCGCAGTTAAACAGAGGCACAGGGATGCACTCGGGCAGCAAGGATGCGAACCAGATGGTCCTGCGCAGACCAGCAGATGCGCCCCAGGACGGGGGACGGCCGCGGGGGGGGTCGGGCCACAGGTCATCACACCGCTGTTAGAAGGTTCCAACAATTTCCTCACCGCTTCCTATTCTCTGCCGTCGGTCTTCGCAGATTTGACACCACGCTGAACCGTATTTATTACTATGTCACAATGCATTTCAATGTTATTTATGGGAGGTCTTTCCTTATTAGCCTTTTTTTGTCGGAAACCTTTTCATTCTACCTAGATGAATTGGAGAATCACTGGGTGACATTTTCAAAATTGGGAGGAAAAAAATTGCTCCTACGATATTTGTCTTTCTACCAGAATGATGGTGTTTATCTCCATCCACTCAAAAGTCCTCTTAACCCCCTGTTGGATCTGGGTTTTCTCCAAACAAGCAAACCAAACCCCTCCCGCGTACTTGGAAGAACCCCTCTTACTGACACTTGTGTGAGCCGGACATCAACACTGAAAATACCATCTAGAAATGAACAAGGGTGAGCATCGGGTGACAGGAGACAATCCTATCTACACATCTGAGACCCAAACATGTAGATTTTTAGCTTAAAAGAATAAGGGCATGAATCCTTGCTGGGTTTCTTAGATAAATGTGTCACTTCCTACAGGTTTTTGATATTCTGCAAAGGGGTCCCAGGCAATGCCCCCACCTGCCTCAGAACACACGTGAGCACCGAGACCCAGAGTGGGGCTCTCCCCCCGCCGGCCCCTCGCGCACACTAGCCAGCCCCCGGAGAGCCGCCGCCCTCCCCGGGGGGCCACGGGAAGAAGCCCGAGGCCCCCAGCCCCTCAGGGACGCCGCTGGGCATCTGGCGGGTGCGCCACGTGGGCCGCAGGGGTGCAGTGCGGGGGGAGGACGTGGCTCCCCTTCATGCGCTCACACTCCAGCCAGGAGAGTCGAGCAGTGGTCACGAGCCTCTCCCTTAAAACACGGGGCCGTGTCTGTCCCACTGGACGGCCGTCTCGGGGGCTCCCAAAAACTTCGTTTTGCGGTATAGCTGGATACGAAAGATTCCGTGGCAGGGAGTCAAAGAACACGCAATGCCCACGATGGGTCCATTTTTTTAAATCACAGGTAAACAGGAGTTAATGTGAGATGAATATTTTAAAAACTGTGCCACCGCACAAAGCAAGGAAGTCTACAATTTCTTCCTGATGAATCTGCCAGAACCTAAGTATGAGTTTTTCCCGGGGCCCCTGTGTCTGGAGTCAACGGAAGGACCCCCAGCCCCACGCGGTCCCCGCCGGACGGCGCCTCCTCACCGCGGGGGCTGCAGGGCCTGTGTCTGGGTCCCGCCTTCAGGTGCAGGGAGCTGGGGGCCACTGGGGGGGAACAGACTCAGCTTGCGCTGCTGCAAAATCCCAAAGACAATGGGGGAACAGAATGTGCCCAATGCCCCTGAACCGTGCACTGAAAAATGATCAAAATGGTGAGTTTTATGTTGTGTGCATCTTACCACAATTATTATTTTTATTATATCTTAGAGATTTTATTTATTTGAGAGGGAACACAAGCAGGGGGAGTGGGAGAAGGAGAAGCAGGCTCCTCGCTGAGCAGGGAGCCCAATGCGGGACTCATCCCAGGAGCCTGGGATCATGACCTGAGCCGAAGGCAGACGCTTCACCGACTGAGCCACCCAGGCGCCCCTTTTACCACTATTTTTTTTTTAAATGTTTGGCTGCCAAAACCCTTTTGCTCACTTCAGATGAGGGTCCCCTTCCTTTCTCTACTTTTCAGGAGGTAAAAGTCGATTTCTAACCTCTGGCCTTGACTCTGGCAACCCAGCCTCTTCCTCCACGCTCCTGAATTCCCAGACGGCGCCTCCTTCTTTCTCAGCCCTTCCTGCCTCCCTGGTCGAGGCTGCCTTCTCCCAAACCTAACAGGGATCTCCCACAACCCCCCGATACCCTCACCAGGGCCCGCCTGCACACCTGTCCCCCCCCCACGCTCTGACCCTCACCCCTCCCCTCCCCAACTCAGCCACCACCCATCCCACGAGCCCCTGCTGGCCTCCTTCACCCCGAACACGAATGCACCACTCGGGATGTCACTCGGACCAACGCCAAGAGTCGCCCCCTCCTTCTGACACCAACAAGATGCAATACTCCCTTGCTAGTTGTTCTGCTTCGGGCTCTTTGAAAACGTGGTGGAGACAATATTCAGGATGCTCTTTTGAAAATGGACACAGACTTTTATGAACATGATAGCACGCGATTCCTTCTATCAGCCTATAATACCCAGTACAAATTCAAGTTCATCTGGTTATCTCAGAAACACTCCAGTGGGTTTGGTTCAAACCAGGATCCCAACACCGTCCACATATTGCATCTGGCTCAGATTTCTCTTAGGTCTAGGTCTCTTGCTGGTTTTCTTAGATAAATGTGTCGCTTCCTACAGGTTTTTGATATTCTGCAAAGGGGTCCCAGGCAATGCCCCCATCTTTTTCCTACAGATGCATTTAACTTAATTAATCAGGAAAATGTGAAAAGAGCAAGTGAGCAGGATTTTAAACAAAGGAGCATATTGGGCAGGGACCTGAGGGCACCGCATGTCATCCCCTTGCTTTTCGCAGGCGTGCATCCTGTCCCCGGGAAGGTCACGAGGACCTCGGTGCACCCTGTTCAGGTGAACGGTCATAGTCCATCACTCTCCCCGGACGCCGGGAGGTGGGGACGTCGTGTGTGGCTCGGACCAGGGATCCAGACTGCTCTTGGGCCTCGCGGGCATCGCACAAGATAGAGATGAATCCATGCGCCCCAGCGAGGTGGCCGAGGCCAGGGACCCTGGCTGCGTCACCAGTGGTTTGGGTCGTGCTCATTCATTCAATAAGAGCTGCTCAGACTTTCCTCTGAAAGAAAATTCTACAGAACAGAACATGGAAAATCCTCAAGAAGAAACGCGTTAATCGGCCCCTTGCGGCCGGCCGCCCAGGGACATGCTTGGCCACCACCTCCAGGCTGGCTTCTTACAAAAGCTTTGGGGCATCTGACTCATTATCTACTTTTTATTTTGGAGAAACTGTAGATTTATGGAGAAGTCGTGGCAACCACTTTACCGGTCTCTCCTAACACCTCAGGTCCCGAGCCCTTGGAAAACCTCGCTAGGGCCTGCCCAGCCTGCAGCCCCAGAGACACGCCTCCCGTCCCCCTGTGGTCCCCCTTCCTTGGCTCTTGATCTCCCTGAGCCTCATTCCCCGTGTTTTCCTCCGCGGGCAGGGACCTCCCTCCCTCCATCCCCTTCCACAGGTGCAGCGTGGGAACCAGGCTCTCTCTAACCCAGGCGTGGGGCAGTGCACATGGCCGAGGGCCATCGGCCTGTCCACGGAGAGGGCCCAGCTGCTAACCCCGGGGACCGGGGACCATCCGGTCCTGTGCTGTCACGTGTGTTCCCAGGAGCCAGACCGCGGAGCTCCGAGGCGCAGTCGGTCCCACGGGTCACCGTCCCCGCAGGAGGGGACGCCCGCACGGCTTCTGTACCCGGCTGGGATCCCGCTTCCCAGCGAGACGGGCAGCAGGTGGGAGGGCATGGGCCACACGTCCTGCTCCAGCCGACCTCTGTGACCGCAAGGAGCTGCCCAGCGTGGGCCCCGGCCTCAGCAAGTGCCCTGAACCAGAGCCCCCGAGCCCCAAGCCCGTGACCAGCACTGGGCATCTGAGGATCTCCCTACACGGCATCGAGATCTCATAGACCTTCTGTCGTCTGTAAAGGGCACTGCCATAACCTTCTCAATACCGGAGTCAGCACCATGCCTTCAGCACATGAAAGCTGGACCAACCATCTACACACGACCCTCCACACTCCCATTTCTGTCAGAGTGAGAGCCAGAGTCCCTGCGAAGGCCCACAAGGTGCTGAGTGATGGGCTCCCCACCCCCACCCCCAGCACACACACTACTGTCTCTGATTCACCTCCCGCCACAGGGCCTTTGCACGTGCTGCCTCCGCAGCCTGGAAACTCCTCCCCCAGAATCCAAATGGATCCCACGCTCCCCTATTTCATGCCACCACCTGGGTATCACCTTTCAGTCCAATATCCCGGACCACCCTACATGCCAGCACATGGTGCCCACACTCAGGCCCCTTGTCCCCCTCTGAGGCATCCACCACACCCAGCATCCTACACTGTCTACCTCTCCACTCCTCGAGAGGATGACCCTGTGGGCGCAGACCCTTTCCCCAGACGGCTCACCACCCTGTGCCCAGCACACAGAATGCAGCCGGCACGCAGGGGTCCTCTGCATACCTGTGGAGCCAATGAGCTGCTTGTTTCATGAAAACAAGGAAGGGGGAGCGTCCTACGTCTTTGTTGGCGGGGAGGAGGCAGAATATCCCTGTTTCCCGCCGGAAGAACACAAGCTAAGAAGCAGGTGAAGCCACCGCACGAGTGTTCAGACGGAGGGTCGGGGGCTGTGCTTCCTCACCCGAAGCTCACACGGAAGGACCCAGAACTCCATCTGCAAAGCACCAGGAGTGAGCTGGGGCGGGGGAGCGGGGAGAGCAGGGGCCCTCCCACCCCTCCCCTGCAGCCTGCTTGCAGCCCGCCCTCCCTTCCCCCCATACATCGCTGTCTGGACGCCCACTGCACAGCTCAGAAGCACAGATGTCCTCGAATCTTCTCCAGAGAAGTGTCTCCCAAGAATCCATGAAGCAAGGGCAGGGGAGGAGGATGCCCCCATCTGCCCACGTGCGGTCCGGATCCGGCTGCCCACCTCCAGCCCCCAGCTCTGTACCCCCCGGGATGTCTTGGCATCACACGGCACACGCCTGGGGTCCCAGTCCAGTGGGCACACACGTCCACGGCCCCGTGACAACCCCTCTCGGACAAGACACAGGAAGAGTCTGTTGCCACATCCTCCCACTGACCGGCTGTGATGCCACAGACAGGGGGGGGGGGTGGTGGCGGGCAAGCAAACCCTCACTCTTATCTACAAATGGAAACCAAGCCCAAAAATCTCCTCCAGCAGGGACGACCCCAGGAGGAGCCACACTGTCCACCGACCCACGGGGACGGGCTGCAGCCCCTCCGCCCCCAGCTCTGCCCCCGGCTCACACCTGCAGGCTCGCCATCCCAGGACAGAGGCTGGGCTCAGAAGCACCTCCCCTCTGCCTTCAGGGCCCCGTCCTGGGTCCTGGATGCGGCGCCCGGACAGCAGAGGGCTCGCCCCTGAGGCCAGGACAACCCCCCGCAGAAGGAGGGAGGGCACCTGATCCTGCCCCCACCGCACCACGTCTGCCACCTGCTGGGTGCCCGCCCGGCGGCCTCGACTCCTGCAGGTGGGGGGTCGTGGCCCCGTGCTGCCGACGTGACAGGATACCTGCTCCTGGGTATGCGGTCGCCAGAACCAGGGATTAACTGTTACGTTTACACACTTACACACTCGGTAATCTTTTCTAGTTATGGACAGTCCCGTTTAGGAATTCATCATTGGAGGGAAGGGTTTTTTTTTCCCATCTGGGAGAAATGACTTTAATAGGCCTTTTGTTTAAATACAAAGGTAAAGCCAAATTCCTGTTCCACAATGAGAAAGTTCAACTAACCAGAGCAAAGCCACATAATAATATCAGCACACACACTCACTACGTGTCAGGTACAAATCCAAGCATGGCACCCTTAGGATTCATTAAACCTCCTAGCGATCCCATTTAAGAGACGGGAAAGCGGAGGCACAGAGTGGGGGAGTAACTTGCTCAAGATCACATAGCAAGTGAGCGGCAGAGTCTGGATTCAAACCCAGAAAGTCTGGCTCCAAAGTCTGAGGCATTGATGACGACGCCGAATCACCCTCTAGCTCGCAAGGAGAGAAGCGGGAATCTGGCTACGTGAAAATCTACCAATTTGCAAGCGTTGGAGATCATCTTTTAAAAAAAATCTAAACACGGACTCTGACAAAACTCATCAAGGATATCTCAACAAATTAAAGAAACTGGATTTTAACTGGGAAAACAATCACTAAGGAGGCCATACTGTCGAGGCCTATTCCTTGCTCACGGGCAGCCTCCGATGCAGGGTCCTACTCCGTGTCCTGCCCATAGTCCTACTTCCGTGATCCCCGTGGGACAGAGGCCCCCGCTGGCTCCCTGCCCATAGTCTCACTTCCACGATCCCCGTGGGACAGAGGCCCCCGCCGGCTCCCCTGCCATCTCACCCATCAGAACACGACCTGGTACAGGGAGCCAGCAGCCGACCCCCAGCTCGGTCGTGCTTGACCAAAGCTGACCGTTTCTCCTGTTAGCCCGCGTAGGAGTGGGCATGTGTCCAATTCTGCCACTGAGACATTAGGGAAAGTCTCCAGGGGCAGGGCTGGGGAGGCCCGGACATTTAGTAAAATGGGACATGGAGGAAAATCCTCCCCGTTCTTCTCTGTTCTGTGGACACTGTGTAACAGTCTGTGCCTGGATCCCTGGCAGCCATCTTGTGACCATGAGGAGAACCAGCCTGAGATACGGACTCAGAGAATTAACCACGTCTGGAACAGTCCTGTCTCCAAATTTCTTATTCTGTGGAATCCTAAATCTTCCTTCTTCAAGCCATTTCAACTGGGTTTTCTATTCCTGCAGCCACGAGCATCCTGAACAATATACTGGTTCTGCCTCCTTCCACGAGGAGCCTTCCAGGGCCTTCCTGAGCCTCACCTGCTGGCGCCTCCACGAACTAATGGAGCGGGGGGCTGGAGGTCAACTCTTCCAATCCCCACATTTTCAGAGGAGGAAGCTGGACCTGCGGGTTTGAACGTACCCATAATCACCTAGCGGGTAAGTGGCAAAGGCCTGGTGTGGAGCCTCCCCCCGGACATCCCAATTTCGGATGTGCAAAGTGTCAGACTACCAACAAGATCACTGGCGTGCGTGACAGAAGTGAAGGCCAGTGGAAACAGTGAGTGAGCCCTAAGGTCCTGCCTCCCAACACCTGTTGGGCTGGAAATGGCGGGTGACAGATCGCAGGCACGGGGTTTGCAGAACAGATGGCAGAAGCCATAAACAGACCCCTCCTGTCCCGTCCCGTCTGTCCTGTCCCCTCGGCCTGAGCACCCTCTGTGTGCTGATGGCTTCCCGATCTAGGCCACCCGCCCTCTCCCGAGCTCTGGTCTCTAGGCCAGCTTAGTTTCTTGACTCCATGTTTAACAGGGACCTCAGACTCTCCGCTGACAAAGCACGGCTCTCGGTTACTGGCCACCGAGCATCCCCTCCCTGCTCCCCCTCAGAGCAGAAGGCGCCCCCACTCAGCTGTCTGCTTGGGCCAAGCACCTGGCCGGCAGCCCTGCTTCCCTCTGTCCCAGCCTGGGCCCCCGCAAGAAACAGACCTTATAACAGTTCACACGAGGAGATGTTTCAGAAAGGGCCCCTCTCAGAGATAAGGGCAGGACGCACACAGACACTGCGAGCCGGGGGGTGCAGAGACCAGCGGGGAATCGCGGAGTTCTCAGAGGCCAGGGAAGCTGGGGTCCCTGCGTGGCAGGAACTATGATCAGGATGTGACGACCCCGCCGCTGTGGTTTGAACGTGTGTGTCCCCCAAACTCTCATCTTGAAATCCTAACACCTGGTGTGACGATGTTAGGAGGTGAGCCTTTGGGAGGTGATGAGGTCATGAGGATGGAGCCCTCACGTGAGACCCACAGAGCCCCCACCCTCCTGCCACATGAGGACACGGGGAAGTCTGCCCCGGGGAGGGGGGCCCTCACCCTCCGGTGCCAGCAGCCTGATCTCGGCCGTCCAACCTCCAGAGCTGGGAACAACATGTGTTGGTCGTGTGTGTCTGCAGTCCTTTGTTACTAACAAGCTCCGCTAACAGAGACGTACGTGGTCCTGAAGAAAGGTCAGGATGGTGAACACACACCCCACCTGTCTCCTCCTCCTCGTGCTCCCCATCCGTCAACCAGGCCAGAAATCAGAGGGCAAGCACCTGGGTGATGTGGTCCGAGGGGTCAGCCTCCGGGGCGTGGGGCAAGAGGAGGGCGGAGAAGGGGAGGGGCGGCACGGGGACTGCGCACATGCATGCACACCCCGCCTAACACGGCACCTCGCCCGCCACAGAACCTACCACGGGGGGTCCAGGGGGGCCTGAGAACAGCCTGAGCTCTGACAACACCCCCACTCCGTTCAGATTCATCAGCGGACAAGGGACGCTCTCCTGGCTGGGGGTGGTCCGGCCACCTCCGTGAAATCACTGGCTGGGCACTCACCTACGCAGACAAGGGGACAACCCTTAGGAAGGCAGGCTTGAAACGCAAAGGAAGTAAAGAAACAGAACCAACCAGCGACACCAGGATGGGCACAGCACAGAGCGAGTTCGCCCAGATCTAGACGCAAGTCAGGCCGCAAAGAGACAAAGCGAGGAAGGAACCGACAAAGCAGAATCAGCCTCGCGGAGGGCCGGCACGCGGAGCTAAGTACTGCAGCCATATGGGTAACACGTTATCTGAAACCTCCGGTCTTGAACAACACACTGTAAAGAGTGTGAAGCAACGTTAAGGTGCGCTCTGATAAAACAAAGGAAATTTTCCTTTTTTTTTTTTTTAAAGATTTTATTTTTAAGTCATCTCTACGCCCAACGTGAGGCTCAAACTCACAACCCGAGATCAAGAGTCGCATGCTCCTCGGACTGAGCCGGCCAGGCATCCCCAAAGGAAATTTTCAACTTTAGGTTTGTGGGCCCTCCTCCTGGGTCCCCAGGGAAGCGGTACGTTAACGTCTACCGAAATCAGAAGGACTGCACCACACTTCAAAGCAGGGGCTCTAGTTCTACCCTGGGCACACATTGAACATCTGCTTCATTAGCAAATAACCTTAAAAAAAAAAAAAAAAAACTCAAACATAAAAGAGAAGTGTAAAACCTCCATAAGTTTCCAAAAGATGGAGCCACGTGGCCTCACATACTAAACACACAAGACAGTCTGTAATTCTCTGGAATGTCCTTCACCACGATGATTTGTAACTTTACGTTAAAAACAAAACATACATAACCCCGCTCCAAATGCTCCTTCCCCAGAGCACTTTCTCCTTTATGAAGATTGTACATCCTGGGCAGCTATCCTAACCGGGGCTTGAATACAACTCCTTTCCTTTCTCTTTAAAATTTTTTTTAAAGGTTCGTTCATTTTATGTCGACAGGTCCCTACTCAGGAAAAAAGCAGTGGATAGAGACTCTGTGTCCTCAGATGTTCAGTGTGCAAAGATTCGAGGCAGCTGTTATGTATGTAACCAAAGAACTAAAGGAAACCATCCTTAGTAATGAATCAAGAGGTTCTCAAGTAGATGGAAATACATATTTTTAAAAAAAGATCCAGATGAAAATTCCAGAGTTGAAAAGTGCAGCTACAGCGATGAACAGATTTGCTCCGTGGTGGATTTCAGGAGTAAAGAATCCGAGCACCCGAAGTGAGATCAGTAGACGTTATCCAATATGAAGAACAGAAGAAAAAATATGGAAGAGAATGAACAGAACCTCAGAGACGGGGGGAGAGCAACAAGAATATCAAGATACCTGTAAGGGGAGTCCCAGAAGGAGAGAAGGGCAGGGGCCGGAGGAAATATTTCAAGACATAATGGATGGCCAAAAACTTCCCAAATTTGATGAAAAACAAAATATACAGAGGTCTAGCTATACCTAGGCACATGCTGGTCAAGCTCTCAGAAGACAAGGAGAATGGTGACAGTAGCAAGAAAGAAGGGACGCACCGTAGGGACCGTTAGGGGCCACAGGATAACAGCCGCGGGGCACGGTGGGGGCAGGAGGCTGTGGAGCAATGACCTCAAAGGGCGTGAGAAGACTGTGAACCAGGAGTTCATGGTCCACACAGTACCCTTCAAAACTGAGGATGAAACAGTTCCTGCATAAAGTCCAAGAACATGCTTCTACCAGACCTGTCTTCCCAGAAACACCAGAGGAGGTCCTGTGAGCTGAAAGCAAGAGACTCGGCAGTGATGAGGGTCTGTAGGAAGAATCGCAGCACCAGAAATGGTCGAGCCGAGTACTAACACCAAAGGCACGGTAAGTATATCTTCCTCTTTTCTTAATGCCTCTGAAAGACACAAGTTGCGTACAAACAGTAATTTTGTCCAGATTATACAAAGAGCTCTTATGATTCAAAAATAAGAAGCCATCCACATTTTTAAAATGTGCCAAAGGTTTGAGTGGCTATTTCACGAAGAGAGGCCTATGAATGATGAGTAAGCCCATGAAAAGGTGTCCCTCTCCATGAGCCAGTGGGGAAAATGCAGAGTAAAACCGCGGGGAGACAGCACACGGCACCGTCGAGCGAAGCTACAAGAAAAAGACAGACGGCGCCGAGTGTTGTCGAGGACGCAGAGTCTGGGGTCCCTGCACGTTGGTTGCTTGGGGGACCGGGAAATGGTGTTACAGTGGGACAAACGGCTTGGCAGTTTCGTAAAGTTACAGGTTCATGCGACCCAGGAGCGTCCCCAAGAGAAATGACACCGTGTGTCTGCAAACGTGGACGCCCGCGAAGCTCAGGCAGCGCTGCTCACGATGGCTAGACCTGCGGTCAGCTCCAGTGTCCATGAAGCAGTGAGCGGATACACAAGGCGTGGTTTACACTAAAAACAATAGAAAGGAACAAAGTAGGGATTCATGGTGCAGAAGGGCCAGACCTCACTAGCGGGACGTTGAGGGGAAGCAGCTGGACTGACTCGGTGTGCACAGAACGTCCAGAGAAGCCGGATCACAGAGAGAAGGCGTTCTGCAGGGTTCCCAGTGCTGCGTGCGTGCGTGTGAAATGGCCTGAACTGGACGGTGCATGGTTACACGAGCCTATAAATTTACTAAAAATCACAGAATTCTACCGCGGCGACAGATGAACTCACGGCAGATTAGACCTCAAGAAGCACCTGCAGAACACACGACGGCGGGCAGGCACTCTGCTGCCCCACGAGCAGCTGCGGCCCGGGCTCCCGTGTCCAGGGCTGGGCCCTCGCGGCCTCGCTGGGGCTGCCTGGGCTGGGTCCCCGTCCCACCAGACCAAACCAGCCCGGCTTGGAGCCCCGAGACAGCGAGCCCCAGCGCCCGGGGGCAGGCGGCGGAGGCCACCCCATGCCACCCCCCACTTCTGCCTCAGAGGCCACCTGCGCCGGGAGACCCGCTGTGCCCCCGGGCGGGCCTCGCGGCCCCGGGCGCCCAGCGGGAAGCAAGGGACACGCAGAGGCTGTGTGCATGTGCACGCATCTCTGGCCGCAGCTTCTGTGCCCGCCCCTGCCTGAGGTCCTGGGAGGTTCTCAGCGCCCCAGCCCCCTCCTCTGTCTTGGAGGGGCCCGAGGTCACGCCCAGGTCCGACCTCTCGGGCACTCCAGGCAGCCTTTTCTGGAACTTACCCCGTGCGTAAGTCAAGGCCCGAGCCGCCTTCTGTGGTTTAGGAGCTTGCCTCCTCCCCTGCAGTGGCCCCAGTCCGAGGGGGAGACGGAGGCTGCCAGGCTGTCCGCAGCCCTGAGGTCAAGGTGGAGGGTGCCAGGCCTGCTGGCTCCAGATGCTCGGGCTGCCACGGCGGGCCCCACCAGTGGGCTCTGCCGCGGTCAGCCCTCAGCCCTGCCTCGTCCCCCCCGCACCGTGCACACGGCCCAGGCTAACAGAGGGAGCAGCGGGACGAGCCAAGCACAGGGTGGCCTGGGGGCCGCCGTGTCCCCTCTGCACTGGCCAGGGGCCCAGCCCGCACCCCCCCGCCACAGCCCGCTGCTGGCCTCCAGCTGCTGGGCAGCCCGGCGGGTGGGAATCCCGTCCCAGGTGAATCCTGTCGTAAGCTCGTGGGAGGGCGTGACCTGAGGTGCAGTGAAGTGAATAGACTCCTGGCAGAGGTCACAGAGAGGACACGACCCCGGCTGACCCGCGGCTGGCCCCTCACACTCCCGTCCTTGGGGTGGGGCTGCCCTTTCCCACGGTGGGAGCGCGTTTCCAGGCTGCACCTTGAGGGGCATGTGGTGCTGAGACCCTGTGGACGGTGCAGGGACCCTGCTGAGGCCTCCCCGTGAACCCCAAGGTGCTGGTGGGCAGGCCCCAAATTTGCTCATCTGTCGCCCCAGACGAGCTGGATGGGAGCTCCCCCGTTACCACATCTGCCTGCCGCCCGCCCGTCTGGGGCCTCCTGCCTGCTTCTCGGCCTCTCCCTGCCCTCGGAGCGGGCGGGTTCCAGACTTCACCCGGGGAGCTCGTGAGGGTTCAAACTAACAAAATTCATGACTTTATCATCTAAACTACATATAAAAAGTATAAACGAAGGAGCTAACTTACTGCACATGTGTATCAAGATTGCGGTTTGGGGCGCCTGGGTGGCTCAGTTGTTAAGCGTCTGCCTTCGGCTCAGGTCATGATCCCAGGGTCCTGGGATCGAGTCCCACATCGGGCTCCCTGCTCGGCAGGAAGCCTGCCTCTCCCTCTCCCACTCCCCCTGCTTGTGTTCCCTCTCTCGCTGTGTGTCTCTCTGTCAAATAAATAAAATCTTTAAAAAAAAAAAAAAAAGATTGCGGTTTGAAGGGAGACTCGCTGTGGAAGGGGCATCGGGACAGGGATGAGAGCCGAGCTCCAGGCAGGACCTGCTCGCTCCAGGACGGAGTTCTCTTCCCTTTTTAGAATTCTCGCTTTTGAACATCACTTTCCAATATGGTTAGAATTTAAGGGTTGTGAATTTAGGAAATCCCACTTAAGAAAAATTCTGGAAGAGGATTAAGCAATGAAAGAGGATAAACAGCTCAGCGCACCGGGGGCGGGAGGACTCCCCCCCCACCAACCCCATTAATAAAGAAGAATCTGTCGAGTGGACATAAGCAGTGGAAGCCAGTGACTCTGAGATGTAACCCACGTCCCCTGAATTAGCATTTGTTGTGAGCTGCCGGAACTCACATGGGCTCGAGACACGGGCCACAGAGGCTCGTAATAACAACACAAATAACCAAAACCTATCAACAACCCTACATCATGAACTCACATTATGATACAAAAAAAAACGGCCACGGGTAAGAGTAATTTTCTTAGAACAATTTATTAATGGGTATGCAATAAAGTATGTCCCCAAAAATCTTTCCAGAAATGACAAGACAGAAAGTAAATTGGTTTTCAGTTCTCTGGCAGTTTTTTTTTTTAATGTAAACATAAAATATTTGAAGAAATGATAAAAAGTAACAAGTGAACCTGTAAATATATTTTTAAAAATCTGATCTCAAACAGGTGCTTGAGGCTTACACATACAGACGTGCTATTTAATGACTGACTTAAATATTTACCCAAACAGAAATCAAAAGGCATTTCCATAACTTCAACGACAAAAGCACACATTCAGTAAGGCCTTCAGACGAAAGAATGACCTGGAGACGGAGCTGGAGGAGAACGGGGGCCGGACGGACACACGGACATGAGGACACAAACAGGAGCACAAAAGCCACACTAGTACAAAGCATGATCCCTCCAGTCGTGTCTCCGACGTAGGCACAGGTCAGGGAGCACACCCCACTGACAGGCCATTTCAAGATTTTTAAGAACACGTGACAGCCAGCAGGCTCCTCTCGTAATTCTGAGGACGCACAGGTGACCAGCCAGCAAACGACATGCATCCGTTCACATGTGAGTCTCAGCTAGGCCGCTGAGTGCATAAATTAGGAACGAGTGGAATTCATAATTGGATTACATACAGAACACAGTTTCCAAACTGCTCAACATCATTCACACCTACTGTGCGGAATCAAACGTCCCCATCCGTTTCCAAACCAACGTCGGAACACAGGCGTGTGCTTACACAATCGCGGATAGCGGTAACCAGTTTGTGACATTTCGAACATCCTTCACATTTATTTACAATTTGACTAGCTTTCTTCGAAATGCCCACTCACTAGTGAGATCCCATACATTTTACAAGTCAAAAAATAAACCATATTATTATACTAAAAAACATGAATGAGCAATAAAATGTTTAACTATAGATTCCTATAAACTTTGGTAATTCACTTTTGAAGTTCAGCAGAATAGTAAGTACTTAACAAGAGCATTTAAGGACCCTGTACAACAGTTTACATTTAGAAGAATTAACGTGTGGAAATAATTGCCATGAGTTTAGAAAGTACTGACTCTTGGTCTTCTCACCATCCTAAACTCAGGCCGCATTAATGTAAACAGGGACGCACAGACCTTATTTCTAATGAACAAGCAAGAGGCCGTGTCCTTTCACAGCGCGGGATCTGATGTCTGAGTTCGGGCCGTGGAGATGAGCACAGGAACGGGGACTGTCCTGGAGGGGTCAGGTGCGCTGGAACCTCACAAATCAGTATCAACAGGCACTTGAAAGGCTTTCCAGGGCTTTGCAGCTGACGTGTGCTTTGCCAAAGGCAAACTGTAAACAACTGTGCAAAGCTGGTTCTATTAATATTACGAGTACTCTTTCAAAAGGCAATATTCAATATATAAAAATGGAGTAAATTAAGATGTTAATATATTAAACAATTTATAAACATTTAAAATTATAGATATCTTACAAAACAGCTCTGTGACGATAAACGTTTTTGTTGCAAACACCAAACAAACACGAATTAAACACAGTACAAAACCGTCTCTTAATTAGCATGTTAGCTGAGAGGGGGTGGGGAAGGAAAGCTCAGACCTGAAATCTAGTAGCTTCCTAACATAAAGTATTCCTAATTAAACTTCACATGTATTTTTAACACTGAAATATAAAAAAAAAAAATTGAAATTTTCAATAATTCCTTATTTTAAGGCCACTGAAGTTAAGTTTCACATTGTTACATTTTGGTGATGTGCTGTTCCGAGTCCAGGGACGTTGGGGGTAACTGGGCACGCCCATCCTGCTCACAGACCCTCCCTGCACGATGCATCCCGTCGAGTTTTCCCCTCGCCTTCACTAAGAAAAGATCAGCACCCAGCGCCATACGTCACAGCGCCTGGGGCTCAGGCAAGGAACGGGAGGCGTGGACCTGCTGCAGCTGTGGTCTGGCTCCAAGGAGAGTGGCCCTCAGGACATCGTCGCTATGACAGCGTTGTTGCGAGGACAATTCCAAGGATCACAAGCAAAACAGTTACACAAATAACAATGAACATCATTTTCTGCAAGATAAAGAAAAACATTAATTTGCAAGGTATCAAAAGAAAGAAATCACTAATGTCATTTCTTAACAAAATCTGACAGTTTAAAATACAAGTCTTACAGGTCACAGAAAAGGGAGGGGTGGGGAAGGAAAGCTCCACCGGCAGAGCTCTGCGTTACGCACACGTGTCTATTAAATTAAGGGGATGTAGTTAAAAGAGGTGTTACAACGATGACGACGACGACGACTTGCTCTGGAGGGAAAGGCATGTCCACTTGGCACCGTGTGGGTCCTTCACGAACGCTCTCTACTGATCATACTGAAACGACAAGCTGCTATTCCTCAGACGTCCTGCACATCTTCTCAAAACTTTAAATGACTCTCGTTTGCTGACATCCTACTTGCCCGTGTCTTTACACTGAGGTGTGTGCACGTGTGCGAGAAACCATACGCCGCTGACCCGTCTTCCGCCGCATCCCCAGCCAGAGGCCGGGCAACAAGCACAGCTGGCTTTGTTTCTCAGCCAACAAGCATCCCTGCACAGCTGGAGCTAAACCACCTTTGGCTTAAGGCGTCTGGTCCGGCCCAGGGGACCTGCCCGGCGGAGGAGGACTAGATGAAAGGCACCGGGGCCCGCACGACCCCCCGGAGTTCTCTTTGCAGACGACTCCTCACCTGCACCACCGCAGAGCGCACGCAGGCCGCGTGCCGCAGGGCCCCGGAGAAACCCGCTGGGGGAGCCGGCACCGGCCTGCAGCGGCTCCATCCCCACCGCGGGCCCCGACGCTCAGCGGCCAGGCCCTGGGGCAGCTCTGCCAGGCACAGGGTAGGGAGCGCCGCCTTCAGGCCCCCTCCGTCAGACCCGCGCGCGCTCCTGGCGTGAGCACTGTGGCCCCGAGAACTCCGCTCAGCACCCTGATCTGAGGACAGCCTTTTCCTTAGGCCTGCGATACCTTCGCCCTTCCCGTGGGCCACCACCCTTCAGCTCCAGTGCCACCGCCTGGGGTCCCTGGGAGAGGCGGCCACCCTGCACGTGAGCTCTTTCCGCGCCCCAGGGGCTGGCTCTGCGGGGCCCGGCACTGCGCACATGTGTCCTTCCTTCCCCACTGGCTTGCGGGCATGCTCCCCTGAATTCCATGACAGCTGGCCTCCTGCAACCCAGATGCCACAGTCGTTCTCGTCTAACACCCTGCTAACAGCTCCAACCAAACGCGTGCCCTCCTCTCAGTGGGCAGAGCGCACCCCGGGGCGTCAACCCTGTTCTGAGTTACGTCAGAACATCCTGTTCTGAGTTACAAAGAACCACGGGCAGGGCACGCTCTGCCTGTCTCCTCGGACAGGAAATCAAGCGTCCCACCCAGGCTGCAGGGCTGTGGGGACTCGGATTACCTCCTACAGTCCGGAGCCTGGCCTACCGGAGGGCTCTGCCGAACACAGCAATTACAGCAACCAGGGCCGCTGACGGAGCTACAGTTACCAACCACTGCATTTGTACAAACGGAGTAATTGTTGGTGTGCACTTTGGTGTGTTTTTATTAACGAGGATTGTTCTGTGTTCTTTTTTAAAGACCTTGGGGTAAACCGGGCATCTGGGCCCAGCACCCACGATAAGCCCACTGCCCCCGCCAAAATCACACTGAAAAACCTGCTTGTACTCAATGGCATTACCAAACAGCATCCCTGGGTCCAATCTAAAGATTAATTTTAAAATCTTTAGTGTAACCACATTCAACCAACCATATTATGACCACCAGGAAAAACGAAGAAAATACGTGTATTTAAAGCAATTATAAAAATATTTCTAAATGCAATTACATTAGCAAAGAAAAATCACAGACACCATGTTCTCCAGCAGAGCTAACAGGACAGCATCGTGAGGATCACATAAACGTCCAAATAAAAAGAGTGCTAAGCCTCCTTCCTTCTAAAGAACGACCTTCCACCAACGCAGCGGCCGGAGCCTATTCTGAAACAACTTCCCGAGTGATCGAGTGTTGCGGGGACCGCGACCACCACGCTGCGCGGGCTCAGGGCCGCCGGCTCCCGCTGGGACGGAGCTCAGGCCCACAGCACACGGGCCTCCTTACTCGTGTCTGTCACGCGTCTGAGCTCACTCTCCCGGCCGCAGAGGGGGCGCCCCCGGGACCACCCGGCAGCACCCGGCCGGCGGCCCTCGGAAGGACCAGGCCGACCGGCCCGGGACGAGGGGTGCAGCTCACCAGCCAGCCCTCCAGCCGGAGCGCTCAGCGGGGCGGAGGCTCCCAAACGCACAGGAGACCAGAGGGAAAACACAGAATGCACTGAAGGTTGGAGAAAGGTGAACACAGTAAACAAAAATAAGGCACGTTTATCACTGTCTGTCCTCCTCGGCGGGGGTGGGAAAACCACGTGCGGCCAACACAGGGCCGCCAGCAAGACGAGGGGCTTTCCCGGAGAGCTCTGCCCCGACCCCAGGCCCCCAGGCCCCCCGCCAGGACCCCCAGGGAGGAGATCTCACAAAGCAACCTTCAGTTGTTGCCGTTACTCCCAAAGGCACATGAAAGCATTAAGTGCCTCGGGGCTCTGGCCACCACCCGCCACCCGGAGTCCGGGCGCCTGAGGGCGGGGGGGCCCCCCACAGCTGCACGCGCTGCTTTAACAGCCACGTGAGGAGGAGGCCTCCGGTGAAAGATGCCCCACCTGCAGCCCCACCTGCAGCCTGCGAACGCCCAGGGCGCGAGGCAGCCGGGCACGGCCACCCCGGGCGACAGGCCGGCCCCGCTCCCCCACGGGCGGGCCGCTAGGACGGTTAAGTCCGTTAAAAGCGGGCGTGCGTTGACCACTGGCTAACGGGGAAGTCAGTCCGCAGATGAGCTGTTACTTACTGCCGGCTGGCAGGGGCACGGACGTGATCCACACCCTCACTTGCCAACTGATAAACCAGTAATTAGGGCAATTACAGCAGCCAGGGCCGCGGACACAGCTACAATTACCCACTTTTTCTGTCAAAGGAAAGCAGGCCGATTACATGATGGTAATTTCCTACCACATTAGAAGACATCATTCACTGAAAATAAAACAATCCACAGGAAGCTGCTTCAAAATCTAAGTCACAGGACGTCTGATTGCTTGACAGCTTTTAGTTCTTAAAGACGGTGGTTTTTAGGGCGCCTGGGTGGCTCAGTCGGTTAAGCGACTGCCTTCGGCTCAGGTCATGATCCCGGAGTCCCGGGATCGAGTCCCACATCGGGCTCCCTGCTCAGCGGGGCGTCTGCTTCTTCCTCTGATCCTCCCCCTCTCATGCTCTCTGCCTCCCATTCTCTCTCTCAGATAAATAAATAAAATCTTTAAAAAAAAAATAAAAAAAAAAGACGGTGGTTTTTAGTTGAACGAAGTGAGACTGTTTGGAGATGAACGGTGCTAGAACTCAGGCGATCGGGTCCCATCAGTGAGACGGTGAGTCTGCAGGCAGCGATGTTCCCGCAGGCAGAGCTACGGATGAGCCCCCCCTCGCTGCCTGTTCCTCTGCTGTTGGCGGTGAGAGCCTCCACCCCAGAAAGCACAGCACCCCAGGCCGGCTGCCCCCCAGGGCCCAGGCAGCTGCGCGGGGACGGACGGCCGAGGTCTGAGCAGATGCGGCAGCGGGCCGTCCAGGGGCGGAGCGAGCAGCGTGGACAAGCCCTGTGATGTCAGGGCTCGGCCGTGTCACTGGACAGATGGCGACAGGGCCGGACACGGGCACCACCCCTCTCAGCAGCGGACACCGTCCGGTGAGGCCTCCTCAGCAGTGGAGGCCGCGCTTAACAGGAGGCCTGTCGTCTTTGTAAAACCAGCTTTTCAGGAAAATTCTCGCTGCACTGACGCACTGCTTAGGGAAACAAAGGGACCGGCCCTTTGCTAATGACCCCGTCAGGGAAGCCCTCGGTGTGCCTGGAGTAGGCTGAGAACTCACGCGTGGACCTTATCACCGCACTTCGGGTTGGGGTATTTTAAAGAGCGATGACACAGACCACTGTCATGTCTCAAAGACGACGAACACGCTCAGACGCGCCCAGGGGAAAGCAGGGCGCCGAGCTCCACGGGCTGACGGTGGAGGCCAGACGCGCCTGTTACGGGAGGCCGCGAACAGCCGGCACGGCCGCCTCCGCGCCCAGACCGCGGCCCTCCCTCTCTTCCCAGCGCCCTGGAGCCGCCTCCTTCCGAGGCCTCCGTGGGCAGCGCGTGGAAACCCCCGGCCAGAAGGGCACCGCGAGCCCGCGCAGCCTCCGCCCGGGACGGAAAGCCGCGGCAGGCGCTTCGTGTGGGCCTTCTCCACCCCGGGCAGAAAGAAACCCAAGCAGCCGGACAAGGACACCCGTGAAATGAGGAGAGAGCTTCCTCGTGCCTGAGTCAGAACTTAATGCCGTCGTGTCGCTGTTTTCTGAGAAGAGCTTTGCTCACACGCACGCGGGGTTCAGGTAAGGACAGTACAGCCCCTTCACGAAGCTTCAACGCGGCCGCCCCACGGCAGCCGCAGTCCCGTCCCGGTGATGCGCTTCTTCCTCCAAACCAGAGACCTGGCGAGCAACCCCAGCAGAGAGCCAAGGGTTCGCTGCACAGAATGTGTGACCAACGGCTTCTAGAATTCCAGTCCCCTTAGCTTTACACCCCCTCCAGATAATGGCCAAGACACAGCAGCCTCTGGAGAAATGTGGGGTCACGGAATACGAAGGGTCACAGTCACCACACTTACCTGCACACCCTTTAACTGCTCAGCAAAATAATCATTTCAGTTTCAAAGTGAAGTAAGAACTTGAGGAATTACTTATTTCTTGGACTACCTGGTAAGGAGGGTACATCAACATACTACACTCAAAGCCAAATGAAGAATGCACTTTAATTCTTAAAACCAAACTCACCCTTCTAGCTTTGCTGTGATATTTAATAGCCTTCTTCGTTTCTTCCTTAGCATGCTCTACGTAGTCTGCGGCGTTCACCACGTTTTTTTCTATGTTGTTGATCATTTCGCCCTTAAAACAGAAAGTTCCAGACTCAGAGGACATTTTCGAAAGACCTGAGTGCGTATCTTACAACAGCCACGGAGCGCCGAGAAAGTCTTCACGTGGACGTAATGTGCACGTAACAGACACCGAATGTTTTCCCGTTTACAAACAGAGGAGGACACTGTAAACATGCCAAGACAAAGTCATCAAAGTTCACATTTTATAAAGAATGAACAGGGATGAGAGGGGTGGGCAACAGGCTGCTGAGAGGCGTGTCAGGTACCTCCTGAGCTGTGCTCGCGTATGTGCGCTCCTGGGGAAGGTGCGGGCAGCCAACGCCTTCCTGGCGCGCACATACACACGATGTACAACGACATCGTTTCTAACGGGCGGAACCTGTCGTGCTTTCTTTCCAACACCGAAAACCAAGACCAGCGTACGTCTGACGCTGAGCTGACGAGACTCGGGAAGAGCGTGGCGTGAGGCGAGTGCAGGGAGGTGTGAGGGGAGAGGCCACGGCCCCTGGCTCTCCATCCACGGCAGACACACCCTGCAGCAGTGACAGAAGCGGTGGAAAACGGCGCACCGTTACCTCACGCCTGCACAGACTCAAGCTCGCCCGGGGCTCCGACTGCGCACGCGGTCTGACAGGAGGCGACAGCATGCATTGGACACAAAGCTAGGAACGCAGCCCTTTTCCTACGGGAGCTTACGCAACACATCTGGTGTAGAACCGTCACGATTAAAGTCTAAGGCACTCGAAAATCTTTCACAATCACAGAAACAACGTAGGGTCCCTACTGCCGAGCGGCTCCCTTCGGAACTCTCCCTGAAAATTCGAAGCTGGCAGACTCCCGGCGCAGGAAGGCAAGGGCTCCACCCAGGCCAACAAGAGTGAGCCCCCCGCCCGCTGTCCCGGGGCTGTTGGGTTCTCCCACCAATCCCACAGTACCTGAGCTTTCCAGTTTATGATAAACGTCCTCAAAATAAAGTGTTCTTCAAAAGGTCAGTGATACACATGCAGAATGAATCCCGTACAAGGATGGACTTCCTGTCATCCCTCACACAATCCAGAAACTTCTCACCAGACTGCTCCTGCCAGAGCAGGTCCTGAAACCAGCCTTCAGGGCCGTGAGGACGCGATCTATCGAAGATGTGTGACACCGACCCTCCCACGGCGCGGGCGTCCCCCGAATCTTAACCCCTGAATCAATGAGCGGCCGCGTGCAGGCCTCGCTCCCTACTGGAAACATCCCGCAGGGCCTGATTCAGGTCCCAGGAGTCAGAACACACCTGCCTGTATTTGACACTGGATTTTGTATTTTGTGAGGAATTGTCTACATTCCTTCCATCCTCTCCCAGGGGAACCTCCACACCCTCCCCGCCTGCGTCATTGGACAAACCAAGAAACACCACCACGCAGTGACCACAGGCTTCTAGCTGTGTCACGGACGGTACCCTAGATTTAGGGCTTATTCTTTTAAATGTTTCTCCCAATTATCATTCTAATACATGCTCCTTATAGAACACTTAAAAACACATGTATTTTAGAGAAGAATATTAAAATCCCCCACAGTCCCACTGTTATTTTACTTGGTAGATTTCTTTCCTTCTGCGAACACTGCTCTACGGAGCCGAGTTCATGCCATATACGTACACGCATGTGCGTGACACAGAACTATGCTCATACAGAGGGGGATGTACACACGTGAGACTCTATCTCCCTGTTCGCTTACAGTTCCAGCACAGTATTTGTACGTCTCACTAAAAATCTCCCTGAACAACAGTCTGCCTGTGGTGGCCTAGTCGGCTGTCCTGTGGACACACAGAATTTAAGGAAGCCGGTCCCTCACTGTTCAAAGTTGAAGCCATTGCCAGCGTCCCTGTCTCACAGAAACACTGCAATCAACTTCTGAATTTTGAGACTGGATCCAAAATGCTGGCTTCCTCGGCTACGCGGGAATCCGATAGGAGATTTCACAAATGCCTGCTGTCCGCTTGGAGATGGGGAGATGTGTGCAGTTACCTGGGTCTCCACGAACATAGCCATGTCCGTGAACATTTCATGCAGCTCCCGGATGCTGGTCTCCAGCTTCATGATGTCCTTGTGACGAGACTCAATTTCATTGAGAGCTTGTCTAGTAATTTGTGAATCTGATATAATCTTTGAAAAACAAACACAAAAAAGAAATACTGATGAACTCAGGGCCACTTTGGGAATGAGGCGCAGGCAGGGACGTGTGGGCGCGCGGCCGCGGCCTCCCGGATGCTCACGTCTGCCGTGAAGACAGAAGGGCCCCCGGTCTCCAGCATTTCCTCCAGCTCATCATCCGTCGTGGTTCTTCCAGCTGCAAGACGAACACAAACTCCACTCAGAACGTGCCAACATTTATAGACGACTCTTTCAACCGTAAGTTAGCAACTAAAACCTGAGTTTACATTTTTAAACATTTTTCTAACCTTTCAAATGTATTTTCTTAGAAGAGTGTTAATGTTGAGAGAAACTGACATAAGACTAAGAAACAGGAAAAATTAGGAAACTCTCATGTAGAACCTCATAACTGGAATGAATCATAAAATCTAACTTGAGTATGAATGAGAAACAACTACAAGGAGGACATCATATGTAATTTTGGGCCACACGTTTTCCTAAAAGTTTAACTCTGGCTTACAGATAAAGGGTATGTTATCAGCATAGATAGAAAGTCACAAATAGGGCGCCTGGGTGGCTCAGTTGGTTAAGCGACTGCCTTCGGCTCAGGTCATGATCCTGGAGTCCCGGGATCGAGTCCCACGTCGGGCTCCCTGCTCGGCGGGGAGCCTGCTTCTCCCTCTGACCCTCCCCCATCTCGTGCTCTCTCTCTCTGTCTCATTCTCTCTCTCAAATAAATAAATAAAATCTTTAAAAAAAAAAAAGAAAGTCATAAATAAAGACTGAATAATTAGAATCAGACGCTTTAACACTTATGTGTTGGTTGTTGGTATTTTTCCTTGAGCTTAAATATATTAATGCTCTCTATGAAATACATTCACAGGTTTTTGGAAAAACTCAATTGATAATTCTTATTTTTTACAATTTGTGCCACAAAAGACAAAGTAAAATGACTGTCATAATAATTAAAATAGCATTTAAAGTGAATGTTGACAGCAGCATTATTCATATCGTCACAAAGTGGAAATGACCAAACGTCCGTCAGCTGAGGCCCAGGTAAACCCAGCGCGGCCCGTCCGCACGATGGAGCCTCAGTCAGGCCGCGGGACAGCCGCACCTCGAAACATCTGTGTTAAGTCAAAGGGGCCAGTCACAAAAGACCCCAAATTGCATGATTCCATGTATGTGAAGTGTCCAAAACGGGCGAATTGGCAGAGGCTGGTGGCTGCCGGGGGCTCCAGGGAAGAGGCGCGGGGAGCGACTGATGGTGGGTGCACATTCCTGGGGCGACGAATGGTCTACAATCGGCTGTGCGACCCACTAAAGCCGCTGACCTGCACTCTTCACACGTCACTGGTGTGCTGTATATAACTGTGTCTCTGTCAATATGTTGAAATGCCATGTGATGAGGTTCACACTCGCAGCTCCTCCGGGCTCCCCAGGTCCCTGGGGAGGTGCACGCTGCCCGTCATGAGCTCATGCCACAGCTGAGGAGCCCTGGTCTTCTCTGACGGGGAGCGGACACACCTGACGGACCCTTATGCGGTCAGCAAAGTGCCCTCCGCCCAGAGGGAGGCCCAAGCCCCACCGTCCCAGGCTGACGGCTCCACACGGGTCCTTGCAAGGCAGACTGGAGCAAAGGGCCGTCCGCGCTTGCTCGCCAGACACACAGCACCGTGAGCCCTCAGAGACCGTCTCCCCAGACGGGGCACGGAGGTTTGGGGGCAACAGAAAAGTACTTGAGGAGATAATGGCTGAAAGTTTTCCAAATCTGATTAACCCTCCAAAAATAATGCTGATTAGAAAGTAATTTAAAGTCCACTCACCAAGGATTTTCCAAAGGATGTAAATAAAGAAAAAGTTCTGGTGATTCAATGAACAGGAAGTCATGAAAAGGTTTTAGGTTTTGCAATATTGGCAAAAAATAAAGATGGAATAACTATTCTGAAATTACAGTACTTTGATGTCAGACCTTAAGAAAAATGTTTTTTTACAAAAATAGCATTTTCCTTTACTCACTTATTTCTAGCTGACGCTGTATCCGTCCTTTGCTCCGCTCCCGGAACAGAGTCTGTGCCTCATTATATTCTGTCATAACTTCCACAAATTTCCGAGATAGTACGGAATGCTATTAACACAGAAGAAATTAATACACAACGATCATTTCCGCTGAAAGTGACATACAAAAACATGACATCAGGAAAACTGCACCTGTTACGGGAGTCCCTCACACAGACAGTGAGATGAGCCGCGGCCAACTCTGCGACAGAACCCGGGCTGAGAGCCTCACGAGCACCACCAGCGACCCCACCTTACAGACGCGGACACTGTGATGCGAGCTCGCCCGTGGGTCCCGGCTTACTGGACGAGGCCTGGCCTGCACGCTGGGCCCCTCTTTGTCAAGCAGAAGGGAGCAGCCTGGACCACAAACCTTTAGAAGGACCTCACCCCCCCACCCTCCAGGGATTCGGATAAGTCAGATAATATTGCTCTTCAGAGCAGAACTCTGTTGATGGACTGAATACCCTTTTTCTTCATAATAAGGAGGTCATCTATAGAGATGTAAGGATTAATGTGACATAAAGATGCACTATTTTCAATTTGAAAGAAGTAAAAAGACCTATTCTCCTCATCGCTGCAGTCTGGATGAGGCGGACAACCAAACCTGGGTTCTCCGGATGCGAAGATCCACCGAAGTCCGGTTCCCACTCTCATCCTGGTCAAAATTTTGCTCAATAGCTGGAAACAGACAGGAAAAGAGTCACCTTTTAAACTAAAAAACAGAGGTTTCTCAAGCCAAACCTCGAAATGTTTTTCTTTCTTATCAATTCCTCATCAATTTATGGATCTCAATAATGATATCCATCGTTGGTAATACCACAAAATAAAACCAGATGTTCTATCTTAACATTTAAAAGAAAAACAAACAAAAGAAATCACCTGACTGATGGAGTTTGGAGAATTTAACCATCCATCTACAGGAGATACAGAGCTTTCAAACCCTGAGGCATGGCCAAGTCTGATGGACAAATGTCCTGGTCTCTCCAACCAAAATAAAAAAGGGGGGGAAGAGGGAAGGAGAGTCTGAGTTTTAAAAACTTTAAGTGACATGCCACCAATCCCAGGGGATGATCCTTATCTGGAACCCAGTTCAAGCATGCTGTAAAAAGAAATTCAAAGAACACTGGGGAAGCATAAATTCTGATGGGATATTTCCTAATAAATAACTGGATATAATCATGGCATTGTGATTGTATTCTTAGGTGAAAATCCTTCTGTTCTGCAATACACTGACTTATGTGCTGATGAAGCCACCTGGGCAGGTGGGAGCCCTGGGGGCGCAAAGCTGAAGGGTGTGGCCACAGGCTTCAGGCCGTCATCTCCCTGCCCCCACCTGTCTGAAATGCTCCCTGACAAAAGTTCTTTCTGATTCACAGAGATTTCCTGGATTTGAATGCTCTTTTGTAACAATCAGATAAAGCGTGTCTTCCCAGCATCTCCCTCTATGCCCACACCTCCCAGAAACTACCTCTTGGAGCTGAACCTCCAGCACCGGAAGCTAAACTCCTGCAAATTTAAGAAACTAAGAAGAACTGGAGATTCGTACGAAAAGCTATTAACCTTCTCAAGTATCTGCAATTCAGCAAAAAAAGTCATAAAAATAGGCCTCTATGAGAAATTAACAATTTATTATAAGCAAATGCTTAATTAACCTTGATGTATATGAACTCGTGTTTCTGTCCTAAATTTGCGGATTAACAACCATTAGCTTTAGCTCCCTGTGGGCAGTCCTCAGAGCCAGTAGTTTAAGAATTCTAGAACAATGAGTAATGTAAAGGCTACTACTCCCAAGTTCATACAAATAATTCATAGTGCTCACAGTTCTGACTTGTAAAAATGTCAAGAGTAAGAGATTATAAAGGAAACAAGATTACCCATACGCCACCATCACCCATTACACGCAGCCAAAGCTGTAAACTCACCCTTCAACTTGGCTCGGATTTTGTTAGCAGTTTTCTTGATCTCTTTGTTCAGATCTTCAAGCTCTTCTTTTATTTCTTTAAAATTAAAAAAAAAAAAAAAAGGCATCTAAGCTATAATACCCAATAAACTTAAATGGAACAATATTCTTGGTGAATATTCAAGTGTTTGGGTCTCAAAGTGAGGCTCCCAGACCAAGGAGCCCCAGCACCAGGTGGGGTCCTGGGAGAAATGCACATTCCTGGGCCCCGCCCAGACCTACTCAGTGTGGGACCTGCGGCCAGCAATCCGACCTAACAAGCTGCCAGGTGACTGTGATGTGCACCTGCATTTGAGAAGAGCTGGTTTATAGCAATTAACTGATAAAATAGTTCACTGAATCTGTCGCTAACACCTAGACCTAAGAAAGGAAGCAGAAATTTAATCATATTCTGGAAAGAAATTCTCCCATGTGTTTGATCTCCTTTGTGCTCATCTCTACCTAATCGAAGCAGGCTCCTCACAGGAGTGCTGGTACCCACCCTGGGAAGGCTGAGGCTAACCCCCAGACCCAGTCACTGCGTCTGGAGACGGAGAGCCAGTGCGGGAGTCTACAGGAAAATGCACACACAGCAGGAGAATGTGTGCGGCCAAGCTGAGGACACGGCACGGCAGACTTGGGGAACAGCTATGAGCCATGGGGTGGGCACAGAAGCCTCCGTAACTGAGGACTGAGCCTGGGGTGGATCAGAGCCCCGTCCCCCAGTTGGCACTTCCCAGGAGCACTCCCCGCTCTGGATACGAATGCCCTGGGCTGTTCCAGGACGAGGAGATCCCGGACTCCCTGCTCACACAGGCAGGCAGGGGCTCAGGTGCTCGTGAGGGAAATGAAAGAGGCGTTTTCATATCTGATCCCTTCAAGCGACAGAAGAGAGCCATAAGGGTATCCTTGGCAAAGGGAGCATTTCGAACCACTGAGAAAAGGATGTGGTGCAATCAACACTCCTGCTGAGAACCAGGAAAGCTGGACAAAATATGTTTTTAATCTGCTTAGAGGCATTTAAAGCTAAAATGTCAGGTAAGGGGGCGCCTGGGTGGCTTAATCGTTCAGCGTCTGCCTTCGGCTCAGGTCATGATCCCAGGGTCCTGGGATCGAGCCCCGCATCGGGCTCTCTGCTCAGCGGGAAGCCTGCTTCTCCCTCTCCCACTCCCCCTGCTTGTGTTCTCTCTCTCCCTGTGTCTCTCTCTGTCAAATAAATAAATAATATCTTAAAAAATAAAAAAATAAAATGTCAGGTAAGAAATCCAGGAGAAGGACACCCAGAAAGGGGAGCCAGCAACTGGAGCGGCTTGAAGCTGGAGGCAGGGGAGAGGACAGGAGAGCTGCAAAGACACTGAAGGCCCTGCCCCGGAGGAGGGGACTGTGACAGGGTTCATCTAACCCTCCTAAACTAGACCCAGAACTGCTGCTGCCCCTGGCCATCTGTCAGAAATGTTTAAAAATCATCTTCTAGAAAAGAAGATACTATCCTAGGACTCAAATTACTGCCACAAGCTTTTATGCACAAAGCCCAGGGCCCGACCAAAAATAGGCAGGCAAACAAAGAACTAGTCGAGGTACACAGACCCCCAGGGGCACCAGTTAGTGGATGATCAGATACAGAGAGATCATTATGTTCAAAGGGGTGCAATACAAGATGAAGAATTTTGTCAGAAAATCAAGACAGTACAGAAAGGAACCAAGTGAAATTCTAGGACTGAAAATATCTCACCCAGAAATAATTCAATGGGTGAAGAGCGGTCTGCGGATGAACCACAAACAGACTTCCCATCAGAACGGCGAGATGGGGGCGAGAACAGAACAGAGGGCAGGGGAGCCAGGGGCACAGGGAAAAGGCCTGAACACACATATTTCAGGTCCCCCAAAGAGGGAGGGCAAGAAACGGAGCAGGGACGGCTCGTGAGGAGAAAGGGCCCAGGTAGCCAGAGGTGCAGATCCTGGGATCCAAGAGGCTAACTTAGGAAAAGCAGCACAAACAGAAAGAAAACCACACCCAGAAACAGCAGTGCAAAATCGCTAAACCAAAGACCAAACACCAAGTATCTTAAAAACTGCAATTCAACAGCTGACTTAAAAAAAAAAAAAGGGCACTGGAAACATTATTTCAAAATTTTCAAGATGATCAAAGAAATTTACTTCCCGATAGATTCCTACATGAAGACATCCTCCAAGAACAAGATTATGGGGGCGCCTGGGTGGCTCAGATGGTTAAGCGTCTGCCTTCGGCTCAGGTCATGATCCCAGGGTCCTGGGATCGAGTCTCAAATCGGGCTCCCTGCTAGGCGGGGAGCCTGCTTCTCCCTCTGCCTCTCTCTCTCTCTCTCTCTGACTCTCATGAATAAATAAAACATTAAAAAAAAAAAAGAACAAGATTACGGATGGAAAATTTCAGACAACTGCATATTCCCTACTAAAAGCAGGAACAAAGAGTGTTTTTTAGAAAGAAATGACCTCAGATGGAAGTTGTGAGACCCAAGGAAAAATAAGGAGCCTGGTATGGGTATGCATGTGGGGAGATCTGAATGGACGTTCAGGATACAAACATTTATGTTGCTTTTACCCATTATATACATACGGCAATAAGTGCGTACAAGAATAGGTGGGGTTAAAGTTTCCTAACGTCCTTGTGTTACCTGAAGTAGTAAAAACACAGATTTCTACTGGACCTTAATCGAGAATGCACACTATACTCTAGATGATGCTGACTATAACAAAAGAAAGTAGTACATATAAATAAGCTAGAGATGGAGGAGATACCTTTTTTTTTTTTAAGGTTTTATTTATTTATTTGAGACAGAGAGAATGAGAGACAGAGAGCACGAGAGGGAGGAGGGTCAGAGGGAGAAGCAGACTCCCCGCTGAGCAGGGATCCTGATGTGGGACTCGATCCCGGGACTCCAGGATCATGACCTGAGCCGAAGGCAGTCGCTTAACCAACTGAGCCACCCAGGCGCCCAGAGGAGATACAATTCTTAAAACCCAATCCAAAAGAAAGCCTGAAAAGAGCGAAGTAACCGAGAACAAGCAAGAAAAGTGAAAACAAGTATGATTATGAATGTCCACCTCACTATATCAATAATTCTAGCCAAGAGCCTAAAATCAATTAGTGACAAAAAAAATGATCAGACTGGAAAAAAGACAAAACCCAGTAATACTTTATTTATAAAACATGAGAGAGACACATAAGGCACACAGCTATGGAAGATCAACAGGAAGCAGTGGGGAAACCTCTCCCACACCCATGAATCAAGGCAAACGGGGGAGCTCTGTTCACGCAGGCAAAGTGGCCACGAGGACACAAACGACCGTCAGTGGGGGCAGGAGGGACGCTCCCCCCACAACGAAAGGCCCAACGCAGCACGAGACGCTACAGCTGTGAAGG
Organism: Leptonychotes weddellii; assembly: GCF_054177405.1. NCBI lineage: Eukaryota > Metazoa > Chordata > Mammalia > Carnivora > Phocidae > Leptonychotes > Leptonychotes weddellii. The sequence continues at coordinate 80,515,112 of NC_138381.1, forward strand.
CATCGGCCCCCCAGCTTTCCGCGCACGTGCGTCTGGCCCGGACCCCGGAAGGAGGGAAACAGAGGTAAGCTACGGAGGGCTTCACGGGACGGGGCTTCAGACGAGAACAGGGCCGCACGTCCGGCAACAGCACTTTATCAGCGTTACCTTCCCCGGTCAGAGGACCAGCGCCGGCGTGCAGGAGTGTCCTTCTTCGGAGATTAATCTCGGAGAGGTCACTCTGAAAGGAGTCGGCACAAATAACAGCCCATGCGGAACACACGCAGCCCACACGAGAGCCCGCACAGTGTGTCTGCGCACACACAGATCAGCGTGGCGAACGTGGACCACTGGTGAGTCCCACTGTACCATCACCGCAACCTTCCCAGCGATTCGAAAACGTTACACTAAAACTCTGAAGACAACGTCTAACGGCACCAGGACCTTGACGCAGCAGGAACCAGCCCGGGAACAGGGCACCACCTGGTGGCCACTATGCTCAGGCACCGCACGGCCCTGAGGCTGGCAGGGCTGGGCAGCCCCCGTCCACCCGTGTAGCCCACCCAGGAGCCGGGAGGGACAGCGCCGAGAGGCACCCCTGGCCCTCCCAGGGGCCGGCAGCCCGCTGCCTTCTGCATCGCCCCAACCCCGCCCCCCCCGGGCCCAGTTCTGCAGGAGAGAAACTACTTCTGTTTTCAAAGGTCAATTAAGTGAGCACTTGGACACTGCCTCCCCCCCGTTTTGGTTCACGCTCTGTCATGAAACAGACAGAAGACCAGAGCAATTGGTCTATTTAGAGCCCTGAAGGGACTACTGTGAAGCATTAAGAGTTCTGCATGTATTCAAACAGGAGTGTTATCTGCATAATTCTTTGGAGGTAAATTATTCAAAAGAAAAAAACATGCTAGTATTTATTCAAATTCAATTTTCCCAAGAATTAAGATGTTAATAGGTGTTACATAAAAAGTTCTGTGGGCAAATAAATGTGTGAAACACTACACTAAGTTAAACAGGTTTCTTTATTTAAGCTGGACTGCTCAGGGCCTTTATTACTGAGGACACTGTAACTTCCCAAGAGGGAATATGGTATAAGAAGGCTCCCAAACGCACTAGGTGACACACCTCCTGTTTCATAGGCTAGCAGACGACATTCGTGCTCCAGAACACATTTTGGGAAACGTTTTTCTAAACCATAAGATAAGGCATCTACTGGGGGTCAAAGCATTATTTTACAAGACATTCAAAATCTTAAAATTAAGAACATGTTCTTTTCCAATGTAGTATCTTTATTTCTTCAATGTAAGGCTATACCAAATAATCCTCTAACAAAAAGTTGCTTCAGCTTTCCTCTGAAGTTGAGAATAAGTGTCCCCATCACCACTTCCGCTTAACCCCGTATCAGAGGTCACTGAAATAAGTCCACTAAAAATAGAAAGCACAGAGCAAAGGGAAAAGTGTCATTATTCACAGATGACATTCCTAGGTACAGAGACAATCCAACAGAATCTACACAGAAATTAACAGCATTAATAAGTAATTAGGCAAGATAACAGGGATACAAGGTCAACGTATAAAAACCCACTGTACTTCTAGACATAGAAACAAACAGAAAATACAGCTTATAGCAGACACTATTTACATTAACATCAAGACCTCCACCACCTTTTAAGAAACACAGTGCAGGATGTGTGAGGTCCCTACAGCAAACCCTGTGGAGCATGACCGAGAGGTTAAAGAAAATGAAAACTGGGGGCGCCTGGGTGGTTCAGTCGTTAAGCGTCTGCCTTCGGCTCAGGTCATGATCCCAGGGTCCTGGGATCGAGCCCCGCATCGGGCTCCCTGCTCCGCGGGAAGCCTGTTTCTCCCTCTCCCTCTCCCCCTGCTTGTGATCCTGCTCTCACTGTGTCTCTCTCTGTCAAATAAATTAATAAAATCTTTAAAAAAAAAAAAAAAGAAAATGAAAATTGTAGAGGGACAGACCCTTTTCATGGATTAAAAAATGCAATATTTTAAAGACACCAATTCTTCCCCAAAATGATGTATGGATTCCAATTCGCAATCTCTGGTTTATCCAGATTCATCTTACCTGCCCTAAAAATGCTGTTTTCCAACTCAGTCTCTTATTAACTTTCATTTATTTTGTTTAAAGATTTATTCTATTTTAGAGAGAGAGCGTGAGCAGGGAGAGTGGCAGAAGAAGAGAAAGTGCATCCGAACAGAGGGGCGGCCTGCCTGCCTCCGGGGTTAGGACAAGCTCCCCACGCGACTGTGTGCAGTCAGGGCTGAGGCCTGTTTCCCAGGCAGCAGGAGAGAGAGGGCAGCACAGTTTTTAAAGCCAATGACTTACTTCCTTCTGGGTTTGGTGCAGAAAGAATGATGCTGTGGTTTTTCTTTACTTCTTCAACATACTGAGCTATTTTAGCTGTACTGTTCCTGATCTCCTCAACCTAGGACAGATACAAACAGCCTCACTGTTGTGGCAAATTCAGATTTGCTACCACTTTCCATTACCTAAAAAGGGAAGGATAAATGAATAATTACCACATGAAGAAATAACAGCCTTTTTCCATTCTCACACTGATAATTATTTAATTGAAAGATAAAAAAAATGTACCGTGTTAAGATCCATACCCCCATGACTAAGGTGATATCAATCAACATTCACCAACAAAACCTATCAGGTTGTAAAAACCTTTACAATCGAGACCCAAGTGTCAGCACAGATGACGTCCACTGGAAGCACACGGCCACGCACCCAGCGCTCCGCGCGGTCGAGGTAGACGAGGCTACCCCAGCAGTAACGCTCCATGTGGGGAGGCGTCTGTGGCCGATGGGGCCAGGCCGCCAGAGTCATTGTTTCTATCTTTCATAATCTAAACTACTCAACACTTGTTTCAAAATGTAAGTTACTCACCAGCGAGATTTGTCCAAATGGATCCACGTATCCATAATTACCACACTGGAAAAATAGCTTAAATGTTTACTGATTCATTTTAAAATAGTAATTATAAGATCATTCCATGTTGTGGTAGAAGTCCACATCCCAAACCTGCGAGTGTTCCCTTACAGGGCCGAAAGGGACTTTGCAGATGGGGTTAGGAGTCTAAAGATGGGAAATTATCCTGGATTGTCTGAGTTGCCCCAAAGCAACCACAAGAGTCCTTATAAAAAGGAGGCGAGAGGATTAAATGTAGAAGATGGGCGCGTGGTAACATCGGCAGAGGCTGGAGCGATGCACTTACAGAGCCAACGCGCCGGAGTCTTCTTCCCTGGAGCCTCCGAAAGGAGCCAGCCCCGCCAGCAGGCTCATTTCAGGTCTGGCTGGAACCGCACGATGGTGAATGCCCATCAGGGGAAGCCACTCGGGTTGTGCTTCTTTGTGACAGTAGCAAGGAGAGACTAAGTCCACACACATATTCGTGAGAGAATGGAGGAAAAGACAACTTCATATCACTATGAAAATGGTCCTGACCACATGGACTCCTTGAAGGGGTCTTGGCCGCCCAGAGGCCCCCGGTCTCAGCTCCAAGGCACATTTGGAAAACCAAGTGTTAAGGAGAGGGTAACACAGAATTCTGGCTTCCTAGAAGGGCGAATGGCCGTGTTGCTGGGCCTGGAGGTGATTTCCATCCACACGCAATTTCTGTAGGACTTTAATATTATTACTAACCATGTAAAAACAATGCACAAAATAAAAGCTGATTCTTTTAAATGTTTGCTAGTTCATCATGAAGGCATAAACACACGCAGGATACTCTGGGTTCCGTGCACAGGCCGGCGACTCCACCAGCCATCCTGAAAGTGCTGTTTCTGCAGTAAACTCCGTGGTACACAACGGTCACCAAGTAGAAAAGACACGGTTTGGCCCCCCGCAGAGTTCTGCAGTCTCTCTGGCAGTGGCCCCAGTGTGGCCCAGAAAGGAAAGGGGGCTGTCACGCTCCCAGCAGCCCGCGATCAGCGTGGTGCCCACTCCCACCGATAGCTAGGAGGGACACGGCGCAGGGTCTCTTTCTGTCCCTTACAAATCATCTTCACAAAGGGGACGTTCCCTGGCCACCCGGTAGGGCACTGGCCAGGTGCAAAATCCTATCTTTTATGATGTTCTAAGTGATATTTAAGATCTGAATGCCATACTCTAAAAACAAGTTTGTATTAACAACATCATTGTCTATTTGTCTAAGAAGTCATTCCACAAAGCTTAACTGTGAAAGGAAACAACTATTTAACAAGCGAAAACCTGAACTTCAGTTGGACTCTGCTGCCCCAGCACCCCCCCGCCCCCAAGCACGGGCACCATCCTCGTGCCTCCAGGGCTCCACGGCCAACACGGGTCGGCGCGTGGCCCCCAGAAACCAAGAACCAGATCTGCGCCACTCTCCAAAGGACCAGGCGGCCCTCAGTCTGGAGAACGCCACCGGTCCTGGGCAAGGACCTGTGAGACCCAGACCCACCACAGGGCTGGCCGGTCCCCCAGAGGCAGCCCTCCTCCTCGGCGCTATCACCCGGCCCCAGCTCTGCATCACCGACAGGAGTGCCTCGCCAAGCCCCACCCAAGCCGGGAGCGTAAGGCTCCTCCTTGGGGAGGACAGGGGTTCAGGGATCCAAACCACCACTCCCACCAACCCCTCCCCAAGCCTATTTCCATGAAGAATGGCTCAATACTACCAGATATGTTCAGGGCACGAAAAATTCTAGAGAACTTATGTCATCAAAAACAACTTTTTAAAATACTACTTTTAGTATTTTCCAAATATAACACACACACAGTTACACTGTGTTTAAAGAAGAAAGTCTGCTGGGCTTCATCGAATGGCTCTTACCTGATGGAAGAAATCATCCATGAAATGGTCCTTCTCAACAACAACACTTGTGTCCCCATCATCATTTTTTCTACACTAAAATGGAAAATATAAAAAGGAAAATTCAGATTTTAGAAATGTTCACACAGGTACAAACGGTGAAAGAGAGAAGCAAGGGGCTAGAGCACAGGGCTGTGACAAGCCCGCGTTGTCGGCGAGGACCAGCCCTGCCCACTGAGGACCCCGGGCGCAGGTGGGGCAGGACGGAAGCAGCGGACAGCCCTGGGGGCAGCACGGCCACCTCCTGGAAACAATGGCGGGACTTCCCAGAACTTTGTGACCGTGAAGGTCAACAGGACACAGCAAGTTTATCCTCAAGAAGTGAAACCCTCATACTGCATATTTTCTATAAAGATTAAAAAACACTGACACCACTGGCTAACTTTGCTAAACACACAATTTTCAAGGAACTTGCACATGTAGTAGCTGGTGCTCCTCATTTTTCCCTAAGTGAGTAACTCCCAGGGGCCCCAAAAATAATCAACAAGCACTTTAATAAGGCAACAGTCAGTAGGAAGAAGGAAAGCAACTGTCCTGACCACGGAAAGAGCCAGTGACGCTACACCAGCAGTCAGGCTCTGAACATTTAAATCCCATCAAAGAATATTCTAGGGCAGTTCTCAGACTTGAGTTGCATGAGAATCATGGGAAGGCTGGGTCTCTGACTCAGCAGGTCAGGGTGGGGCATTCTGAACACTAGGACATTCTAACACAGTCTGGTGCGGCTGCTGGTCCCGCGACCCCGCGTAAAGAGCCACATTCCAGGGAGGCAGACTCTGTATGGGTGGAAGCCGGCCCTGGGAAGACGGCATCCGCTGGGCTCAGCACAGAGCCCCGCCCGCCCAGCCCGGGGGGGCTGCTCCCTGAGCTCAGCGCGCGTGTCAAAGGCCTGTATGCAGCATCCCCTAGTGGGGAGGGCGGGACTAAGAGAAAAGGAAAGGAAACCTGCCAGAAAGACCGCGGAGGGAACGGCTCTGAACCACCTCCGTGAGGACACGCTGGATGAGCCCGCTCACTGCCAACCCTGTGCAAGCTGAGGTGGCCGTGGGTTTCAGGAATTCTCAGAACCTTAGCACAATGGAAGTCTTCACCCATTCCAAGTCTGGACTGTAGCTTTACTGATCTACAGCCTACGAATAACTTGGGAGACAAAATTCTACTAAAATTTAGCTAAGAAAAATCTGCAAAGTTAGTAAATGTTTAGGAAAGCATAGGAAGACTTCCCTCTGCACCGTCCAGGGCCCTCGTGAAAGCAAGATTCGGCCTAAGAGTCAATAGTAATGTCTCACCACGCTGAGGAGATCTCTAGATGTCACCTCTCAGCCTGGGGCCTCTTCTGGGCCAAAAGAAGCCACGTCAGTTAGCGGAGGCAAAGGGAAAAGAGAGGTTTCTCTGAGATAGAGAGAAGAGCTCACTTAGAGGAGTGGTTTGTAGAACGTGAGGAAGCCCTAATCGCAGGGTCGCAGGGTGACACGGTGCACGCAGAGACGAGCAGGGCGGACCAGTGGGGCAGTCGGCAAGGGGAGGCAGGAGCACCCCACAGCGTGGGCCTGCACTCTCCCTCTTGCTGGCGCGCACGCTGGCTCGCTGGGCTGGGGAGGGGCCCGCTGGCTCCTCAGGCGTGGCCACACACTCCGTTAACCCTATTTATTCCCTTTGCCGACTCCCCAGGGTGGGGGCTTCCCGGTAGTGTCCTGAGTTACACTGAGCCACCACCTTGCTCTCACATAACACCAGTTGTTGAGAAAGGCACCTGGAATGCGTGCTACTGACAACGTTTGGTTTGTCTGTGTTAACAGGACAAGTATTATGAGTTGAACTGTGTCCCTAGAAAGCAGACGTGGAGGGCCTAACCCCAGGCCTCAGCATGTGAACCACGGTGGGAACAAGGGTTTGTGCGGGTTACGATGAGGTCATGCTGGAGCAGGGTGGGTCCTTCACGCAACATGACCCCTGTCCTCGTAAGAGAAGACAGCCACCCAGGGGAAGAGGGCCACGAGGATGCCCCCAAGGACGGCCAGCCCCACCGGAAGCTGCAAGGGCAAGGAAGGAGCCCCCCACCGGTGCCGAGGGAGCACGGGCCTGCCACGCCTCCCTCTCAGACCTCTGGCCTCCAGAGCTGGGAGAACCCCCTGCCATGTGTTAGCCCCCGGTCTGTGCTACTTTGTTCCGACAGCCCGAGGACACTGACGCAGCAAGTCAGGGCTGCCTGCCCTGCACTGGCCTCCCTCGCTGATCAAGACGGTTTTCCCATTACTGTCAGCAGGAAAACAGTGTCGTCCAGATGTGGGTTCCAGTCTGCTTCCTGGCAGCGCCTGAACCTCCAAGTTTCTGCCTCCGGTCTGCGAAACATGGGCTCCCCTGGCCCCACCTCCTTCAGAGGCGGGCTGTAAGCACTTCCGTCCACCTGTGTGACCAAAGGGGTCTCTCTGTCACAGGGCTGTGTCAACTGACAAGGGCTTTCATCAAATCATTCTAGTCTCAGTCGTGAGCAAAGCCGCATTTAAACCGGCCATCGGCAAGCAAGCTGCAGAAACGGACACCAAGGTAAGCCACGACACTCGAGGGAACAGAGTGCTGCTGACGGCTATGGAGAGCCAGGACTGCAGGAAGCACCCTCACCAACCACCACCCCCGGCCCCGTCCGCATGGCCACGTCACGCACTGGAACACAAACCACATGGTGAAGGGACATGCTCAAGTGCTCAGAGCACAGTGGTGCCGGGCCAGGACGTGAATCCAGGTCTGCTGGACTTTACGAAGCTCACCATCAACAATTCCCCCACGCTGACTCTGACCACAAAGAGCTGCCCTTCACCTCCAGCTCCAACACTCAGCCAATGGTCCCATTAAGTCTACTATCCCCATGTTGCCAGGAAGAGGCCGAGGCGCTGAGGACAGAGGGGCTGCCCTTGTCGATTTGACTCCAAACGCCCTTGCTCTTAAATACTCACCATCCACGCCTCAGAGGAAGGAGCTTCCCCACAGGTCCTCCACTGCAGACAGAGCCCAGCTACCAGGCCCTCGTCCCGACTCCCAGCGGCAGCCTCACCCTTCGCCTTCTAGAGTGTATGACATACCCCACTCATCCTAACTGGGCCCTGTATCACTCTACTTCCCGGTGGGTATTCGTCTTCCTTTCTCCGCCGTGGCGTCTCAGAAGGAAACGGTTATGTCATGTCCAGCTCGAGTCAGAACAACAGAATGAAACAGCATCACCTACGTGGCCGGATTCCCGTGAACAGATGTGAACTTGATTTAGGAGTTAGTGCGGCGGTTCTCCCTGCGGCCCGGAGCACCTGCCCCACCGGACTCTCACAGGGCCACTCACGTCGCACTGTTCTGAAAGTAACTGTAGGCTCACACACGGCAGCTTTGGTTCGCTTTCTGTGGAACACCGCAAAGCCACACAAGCAGGACTACTACAATGAGCCCTGGATGCGTCCATCGCGTGGTTCAACCACCATCTCCCCGCAGCTGGTCCTGCTTCACCTGCGCCCCCACCCCCACCGCACTAGGTCACCCCAGGCAAATCCCACACAGGAGATGCCCGCTCGCGGCCCCATGCAGCAGACAACTCCGGCTGCCACTTCAGGGGACACCCCACGGCCCACCGCGGTGCTCAGGACGACGGTCCCCGACCTCGCGCCCCCAGGGGGGCACATCATGTCACTGCCACACTTTCACTGACCATACCCCACGTGTGGTGGCCACCAGCACACCAGACCGAGGAAGCCCGATGCGGCCTCCGCCCTCTGACCCGCGTGGCGCTCATCTCCAGCCAGCCCTGCAGGCGACAGACTGCCCTCTGCCCGCAGCCAGCAAAGAGCCAGAGGACTCGGAATGCATTTTCTCTACTGTCTCCTGTCTTTATCCTTATTTTACAACCTCTACCTCTACTTCTTATTTCTAACGGGAATTCTCAAAATTATCAGGTAACTGGAGATAGGCTCCATCACTGTCTTAGGTTCTCCATTCCTCAGAAAGGGAAACCGAGAGATGGCAGACAGAACACTGCTACTCGCGGGAGCACCTCCTTCAGTCCCTCCCGCTGGGACAGTGGAGTCCGAGCCCTGACCGAGCCCTGACCGAGGCCTGACCGTGGCTTTACTGTGAATAACAAAACGACTCATGGCAAAGCATTTTCTAAAAGCAGTGGGAACACTCTCCAATGTGACGTGTTTGATTTCCAAAGTGTCAAAGTGCAAGATAAACATTCAAACATCAACATTCCGTTTCTGTTAAATTTTAAAAGAGGCCTCCTTCAAAGTAGCATATAAAAAATGAAATTCTCCGTGTGTGACCACTGTTGTTAGGAGCATACATTGAGCAGCGTCCATGCTTGGGGACTGATTCACAGACACGAATAATTCGTCCCTGGAATGCTCACTGTTTAGATTTCAACAGAAGCTGAATTATCACAAGTTAGTAGAATCCAAACTTGGATAAAACACTGGCTTCTTCCTCCACGTGCAGAGACACGAGGGCCTTGCACAGATAGTAACTGTGGGCACATAAATTACATTTTTTTTTAAATATATATACACAGCTGTTGTACCTTTGCTGCTAGAAAACATTAACTTAAATCACTTAAGTAAAAAGTGCCTGTAACTGAATATAGGTTGTCTCCTCTACATAGCTGTCTCCTGGTGTTTATACGTAACACGCCTTCTTCCTATTTTTATATTGTTATGCTTTACGCCCCAACTTCACGTTTCACATTTTTGTATTTTCACTGAACACTTGTCTCCACTGTTAATATCACACAAATACCTTTTACAGGTACTTAGACTTTACATCAACAGAATCATACTGCACAGATACTTCTGCAATTTGACTCTTTCTCCCCGTGATGTGTTTAAAGGTTTCTCCTTCTTTCTCCCTTTCGCTCACTGACAAACTAGTCCTCCTTCTGTCCTTCACACCAGCTTGTCCCCACCTAGGAGCCCCAGGGCTTGCTGCCTTCTGCTGGGGCACAGCTGCCCTGACCTGCCCCCGGCTGGCTTCTCCTTCTCCTTCAGGCCCCAAGTAGCCCACCCACAGCCACGTACCACCTTGCTTTATTTCCCGCAGAGCAGGAATGTACTTAGCTCATTCCTGCCTGCCCCCCACAAGTGTCGCGGCAACAAGCACACCACCTGCCTTCTCACAGCTCATGCATCAGGGCTGTGACGGAGCTGAAGAGAAGGGGGAGGAGACCGAGGAGAGGGTGGAGAGGACAGAGGACAAGAAGCAGAGATGCACACAGGGCTGAGACAAAGCAGGTGTGAGCTGGGCGGAGGCATTACTCGCTGGTCCCTGGTTCCACTCCGCAGCAGATCAGGCGGCACATTCTGCCCTCCAATTCTGAGGCACCGGTCTAACTTTGAATAAATCTCCTCCCAGGCGCCTGGGTGGCTCAGTCGGTTAAGCGTCTGCCTTCAGCTCAGGTCATGATCCCAGGGTCCTGGGATCGAGTCCCGCATCGGGCTTCCTGCTCTGTGGGGAGCCTGCTTCTCCCTCTCCTCCCCACTTGTGTTCTCTCTCTCACTATCTCTGTCTCTCTCTCTCAAATAAATAAAATCTAAAAAAAAAAAAAAATTAAAAATAAATCTCCTCCCTTCTCTGTTGCAGCTAAGGGGTTTCTGTCCCTTGTGACCCAAAGAACCTTGAGGACAACACATTCCACTGTCATCTCCATTTTCCTCACCGTGGGATCTTGAAACAGAAACACACCAATTCAGTCAACACCTGGCAGGTTCTGAGCACAACTGGCCGCACAAGTCGGCCCTGGAAAGGGTGAAGAGTCTGGAAGAAAACAGGATGGCGTCGGTGCTCAGAGACAGGAAGACGGCCATCTCTGGGGACCTAAGAGGAGAGCAGGGCAGGAAGACTTCCCCAGGGGTGATGCCTGCATGCACCGAGACCACAAGGGCACGAGGCAGGCAGGGAAGCGGGCCGCGGGGAGCAGGACACACAAAGGCGCCGAAGAGGGAGGCCGCCTCGGAAACAGCAGACAGCCCCCGATGACAGGACCAAGGCGGCCCGGGAAAGGTGTGCACCAAAGAGGAAACCCTTTTATGAATTGGCTTTTCATGAACTGGTTCTCATAGGGTCTCTATTCCTTAAATTCACAACAGACTTGAGGTTAAAAACAAGAATTAATCTGTGGAAATGTCAAAGTTTTGTTGTCTTAAAAAGAGACACACCATGGATACATATGAAGATATTTATGATAGTTAAGAAAGAGAACCCATAGATTCCAACTGGGGGAACTGTTTCTACAATGACAAACGAAATATAAAAAGTTGGCGGGACTAAATAAACCATAAAATTTTAAGTTATAAACATACGCATATAGGAAATTATAAATATACTATATAATTCTTACATTTTAAGTTTCAGTGAAGTATTTAGAAAAAAATGTTTTATTTTATAAATGGGAATCTGAATCTTTATAAGGCTTAGCTGTCAAAAAATAACTTTTAAAATATCTGGACAATTTTTCCTACCCTTTAAAAAACTGCATTTGCAATTCATCATCTTGAATCCAGGGATTAAAAATACTAATTTTCTCATTTCCCTTAGGTCTACTAATGAAGGCACGGAAGGACCGTGTATTTGTTTATTATCCTGTAAACAATACCCACAGTTGAAATCGTAGTTTCTCTACTCTTAACCATAATAAATACGTCCATTTGCATACACAAACTTTTTTTAAAAAGGCAATCATTGGGGCGCCTGGGTGGCTCAGTCAGTTAAGCGGCTGCCTTCGGCTCAGGTCATGATCCTGGAGTCCCTGGATCGAGTCCCGCATCGGGCTCCCTGCTCGGCAGGGAGTCTGCTTCTCCCTCTGACCCTCCCCTCTCTCATGCTCTCTGTCTCATTCTCTCTCTCAAATAAATAAATAAAATCTTTAAAAAAAAAAAAAAAAGGCAATCATAACACATCTGGAGTCCCTGTCTCTCGTAGAATAGGTATTCATCTTGTATTTACTTTCGTCCTAAGACGTTTTCCACCTTCCCTCCCTCCTTCCCGCCCTGGCCATTTGCCTCCACACGTGCACCCACGTCAGATCTGTGTTTCTCTGCATCCCGCACACCACCTCCTAGAGACCTGGCATCATGTGTCTGTTGGACAGGTGGTTCTTCTACTTCCTGTAAATCAGAAACATCTTTCTGGGTTCAGTGTCTAGGAGATCTTGAACAAGTCACTTAAACTTTCTGCACCCAAATAAATTGGCTGCTCAAAAAGAGAATCACTGGTGGGACGCCTGGGTGGCTCAGTCGTTGAGCGTCTGCCTTCGGCTCAGGTCATGATCCCAGGGTCCTGGGATCGAGCCCCGCGTCGGGCTCCCTGCTCAGCAGGAAGTCTGCTTCTCCCCCTCCCACTCCCCCTGCTTGTGTTCCCTCTCTTGCTGTCTCTCTCTGTCAAATAAATAAATAAAATCTTTTTTAAAAAGAGAGAATCATTGGTTAGAAGCAGCTAAATCTGAATCTGACAAATTGTACACACTAATATTTAGGTCTTTTCCAAGGGGTACCCTATCAGTGATAATCTTCTTCTCAGGAGAAAGCACTAACAGCTAATAAAGGAAACTTTTTGGAGGTCTCCAAAAACAACTGTTTTGCCAGGCTGGACGTTGTTGATGAGGCATGTTAACTACCAAATTAGAATTCACCTAGGAAAAAAAACACCAGCTTAGAAACATGGTCATGAATAGATATATTCAACTACTCCAAGAACTACTTGGAAAGGATACATTTCCTTAAGGAAAAATAAAAGTTTGACTTTTATATCGAATAATTTTCAGATGAGCTTTTAAATATTAAGTTATTAAGCTTTAAATATGTCAAATTCAATTTTAAATTAATATTTTACACTAGATAGAAGACTGCTTTTTATAACTTCCTGCAAGCATTTAAAAGCTAATAAATATTAATAGCACTTATAATTACATGGCATTTTCTCCCACCTCCTCCCAGAGTGTCACACACAGGAGATAATTTCATGTTTCACAATTCCTTCTATGAGTAAGCAAGACAGATATTATTATCCCCAATTTATGTATAGGAAAATTAAGGTTTTGAGAGTTTTAAAAATAATTTGCCCAAGATTAGACAGCCCCACCAGTAGAAACTTCCAGCAGTCTGCTCTACAATTGCTCAGTGTCTTTATCTAGAGCAGGATGGTACTGGACTTGCGAAGGCCACTTCTAGCTCTGAAATTCTAGATCAAGACAGGTCACGTGTCCTTCATGCTGCAGCAGAGAGAGCTGGAGTATACATAAGCTTCAACAGTAGTAAATAACTGCCCGATTTATTTTTTGCTAATCAAGCCAAGAAAAGCTGCTTATATAGTCCACTGACAGATCTCTTACTATTCCCCAATATTACATCTATTCGGAGGTCTTTTGTTTGCTAAGTTACAGTTCTCCTGTTCAGATGCATTCAGCATTTCTTCGCCCAACAAATATTTGAGCTCCTCGTGGCACAGAAAGACATTCTATGGGGTGAGATTTGCTACGTTTAACATGATACTCAACTGCAGAGATCAGAATATTTGGCCATTAACGAAAAGGAAAGAAAAAAATCACTGTGGAGAAAGGCTCTTGGAATGGGTTTGTAAAGCATAACTGCTATGATCCCAAGGGAGAGTCATCCTTCGCCGTCGGAAGCAGGCTGCCTCATCGGATGCACAGAACATCAGTAATGATTAAAGGGACTGTTCCCTCTACTTCCCTAAGCATGGCCTATAACCAGGTGCACTCTGGAAGCAAGGGAGGGAAGTTAAGCCACCACCACCTGCAACGGATGCTCTGAGGCGGCCTGCCTGCACAGGGCGGAGGCTCTCCCTGCGCCGCGGGTTACAGGACAGAAGCACTCAGCACCAATTACCTGCCTTCTTAAAGAAAAAGGTCACAAGTAACTGTGGGCCTAAAATGTCTCAACGCTCCCTCATTCTATAAACACCCAGTCTAGCCCACTGCCGCCGCCTCGGTCCCCGCGCTGCCGTCCTGAACACGCGCACAGCGCATCAGAGCTCGCCCCGTTCGGAGGGAGCTCCCCTCTCGCTCAGTGAAGGGTCACGGGCTGAGGCCCCCGGCCGCCGGCTCCACGCTGCCCGGGCTGGGAGCGCGGGCTGCCGAGTGAGGGCCCGCACGCGGTCCCGGTTCTCGCGGGGGAAACGCGCCCACGGCTCCGCAGCCGCCCCTGCCCTCCGCCCCGGCGTCCCGGGCCACCAGGCGCCCACAGGCCGGTGCATCGTGAGCCTCCCGCGGGCGCGGTCGGACAGTGGGCACGGGCACGGGCCGCTGCTCTCGGGCGCTCACCCCACCCACGGGGGCACCGACCACAGCGCAGCTCGCTGAGTCCTGGGTGTCCGCAGCGCTGCGCCGAGGATCGAGCGGGGCGATGCCACGGAGCGCTTCAGCCTGCGCCAGCAGCGAGCGGCCCCGAAGAGGGGCTTCGAGGCCCGGCACACCGCGCTCTCGGAGACTCAGTTTCCCCATCCGTCAGCGAGGGAATGAGCGCTCCGGCCTCTCAGCTGCGGGAGCGTCCAGGACCCGGCGGAGACAGCGACCCCCGCCGCCCCTCCCGACCAGACCCGCCCGCCCCGGAGGCCCCCGCGCCCCCGCGCCCCCGCGCCCGGCCCGAACCGCTATCCGCCGCCTGCCCGCCGCTCACCGCCCTCAGGTCCGGCAGCCGGTCCCGCATCCCAGGGGCCCGGGCGCCGCGCCCCGCCGCTCAGGCCTGCCCGACGCCGCCTCCGGCCGCCGCGGACCCTCAGGGGCAGCGCCGCCTCAGCCCGCCAGTCGCCGGCTCCGCGCCGCGCCCTCCCCCCGCCCTCCCCACCCGCCGGCGCTGCCACGGCAACCGCGCCTGCACGCTCTGCGCATGCCCGGCCGCGCCGCGCCCCGGCCCCCGCAGCCTGCGGGCGCTCTCGCGGTCGGGCCGCGGCCGGAGGGGCGGGGCCGGGCCGCGAGGGGCGGGGCCTGGAGGGAAGGCGGGGCCTGCGGGGTGGGGAACAGACGGGGCTCGGCGGGGGAGGGGGCGGGGCCTGAGGGGAGGTCCGGGCCTGAGTGAGGAAGCGCTGGGGCCGCGGGGGCCGGGCGGGAGCCTGCGGGCCGGGCGGGGAGCCTGCGGGGGTCGGCAGGGCAGGGGGCCTGCGGGGGCCTGAGGGCCGGGCGGGGCAGGGGCCTGGGGGCCGGCGGAGTTGGTCAACCAGATGTGCCTTTTGTCCCTTCTTGATTTGCTTTGTTTTTGTTTTTCCACACTCATTTGTTTTTAAAGATCGTGAACATTTAGTGAGCATTTCCGCCAGGCTGTGGAAAGGGCTGGGTACAGCTTTGGACACACGCACCGCGGAGGGGCTCTCCTCCAGGACGAGCTCCGGGGATGCGCGTGGCGCTGGAGGAACCCCACTTCGGGCTGCGTGGGGCGGTGATGCGCACAGACCCAGGGCACCGAATGGCCCTGAGGAGGCTCTTCTGGAACGCACTTTCTCCCTGGAAACCTGCTGATGTCAGCCACGAGTGCCCCTGGAGCCTGAGTATGGCATCCGATCGTGCAGCGTGCGCGGTGCCCCGGACACGGGCAGGCCCACGGTCAGTCCTGATCAAGGCATCCCAAAGAACATTAAAGGATGACCACAGCATCACTTAAAATCCTCTTTGTGTAGTTTCCCATGCTCCACGTCTCACGCCCTGCAGGTCCCAGAGCCTCCGGGTCCCCCTCCTGCTGGGTGCTGCAGGTGGGCCAGCTCTGCTCTCTCAGGCACGGGAGGGGGCTGGCTAAGCGCTCTCTGCAGTGCGTGCCCGCCCTGGAGGGCGTCTCCTCCTCCCCGGCCTCTGTTATTCCCGAACACATAGCGCGCGCAGCAACTGGATGATGTTGAATTGTCACCGGAGCTTTCTTCCCCAGCCAGGGAGAGAATGAAGTGTGGGTCCTAACACACACTTTGTCACTGTTGTCCCTGTCACATACATACTCGTGCAGTGTGGCCATTGCCCCTCATGGTGACAGGTGATGGACTTTCCCGGACTATGGGGGTGGGCCTAGTTGAACCGCCTGACCCCTCACAAGCAGAGGGCTTTTCTCCAGCAGGAGGAGGAGATGTGGCAGAGGGGACGACAGAGGGACCCCAGCCGTGGGAAGGAGTCAGTGCCCCATCACTGGCTCTGAAATGCAGGGTCCACGTGCAAGGACTGAAGACAGACTTCTAGGAGCTAAGCGGGTGGACGCCAACTGCTGCCTGATCGCCAGCAAGCAGATGGGGACTTCAGTCTTGAGCCACAAGGACCTGTGCTCTGCCAACACCCTGCTTGAGCTTGGGAGCAGATTCTTCCCGGTGCCTCCCAGTGACAGCCGACCACTGACACTTTGATTTCAGCCTTCTGAACCCCAAAGCAGAGAACCCAACCCAGACCTCTGACCCCCAGAACTGCGAGCCAATAAATACCTATTGTTTAAAGCTGCTAAATTTTTTTTTAAAGATTTTATTTATTTATTTGAGAGAGAGAATGAGAGAGAGAGCACATGAGAGGGGGGAGGATCAGAGGGAGAAGCAGACCCCCCGCCGAGCAGGGAGCCCGATGCGGGACTCGATCCAGGGACTCCAGGATCATGACCTGAGCCGAAAGCAGTCGCCTAACCAACTGAGCCACCCAGGCGCCCTAAAGCTGCTAAATTTTTTATAATTTGTCCTGGCAACAGTAGAAAGCTAATACAGTCGTTTACTAAAATCAGGAATTTAGCCCCTGTTGGATAGGGCATCTATGCTGTATCATGTGGCCCTTTTCAAGGAATGTTACAAGTAATGAATGAAAGAATGAGTAGGACAACTTTGCTGACTGCTGATCTTGGTATCCTTCCTCCCCACCCATATGTCTCTGGTTGACCGGATGTGAGTGAATCCATCATCCACTTAGTCCCCAGGGAGTGAGAGGTGCCTTCGTAGAGCTAGAACAGAACTCAGCGCCTCCTGAAATCAAGGTAGGAACCCTAGAGGCCACAGACTCACAGTAAGGGCAATATAATAGAGCCTAGCACATTGTCTCCAACTTTCTTCTGTGTAGCCTAGAAATTTCCTCTAGACCGCTGGTTTTATTTTCCGCAACTCACTCCTCCGTTAGAAACGGTAGCTTGCAGCATGTTTGATTCTTCAGTACACTGAAGTTTAAGTCAACAGTCTTACATACAATACATGGGTAACAGGCTGCGCAAATTCATGGGACAGTTTATAATTGTTACATATAAATTATTGACTCACTTGGAGTAGAAGCCAGAGTCCTCACAGTGGCCTGGGAGGCCCTGCACCATCTGACCATCCCCAATACCTCCAGGGTCTCATTTTCCAGTGCCCTTCCCTCCACTTACTCCCAGCCAGCCCCATTCCACCTCAGGGCCTTTGCACTGGCTGTTCCTGTCTGAATGCTCTCTCCCCAGATATCTGTGGAGCTTGGTCCCTCACTTCCTTCAAGACTTTGATCCAATGATGCCTTTGCAATGACCCTGTTAAAAATTGTACCCCCTACCTCATACTCCAAGCCCCCTGACCCCCTCTTCCCCCCCCCATGACACCTACAGCCCTCTGATGAGCTGATGAGCTATATCATGTATGTATGTATTTTGTTTGCTGTTTATTATTTATCTATTTTCTCTGGAATGTCCGCTCCACTGAAGTCAGGGATTTTTGTCCACTACTCCCTAATTATCACCAACACTGAGAATGGGGCCCAGCACATAAGAGGTGTTAAATATTTGTTAAGTGAATAAAAAAATCATGCCATAGAATTTGCTTAGTACACGTACACACTGTAAACTTCATTACTGTGGTGGGCCAGTATGGCAAAGTACAGGATACCTAACTTCAGGCCGAAGAGTCTGGATTTGAACCCAGCAAGGTTCCTGTCTATTTTAAAATTCTTTGATTCTAAATTTATGTATCTTTATTGGACTTAATGAAATACGAGGGGAAATTTTAAAAATCCATTCCAAGTCAGATTCCTGAAGAAGGATTGTCAATTGACCATAGAGTGTTTGTTCTGGTTAAACCTCAAAGAATTCACTGTCTCCTCCAGATCCTGCATACACAGCGTAAATGGAAACGAGGATGAGCTTTTCAGGTATTTGGAAATGCAGTTGCCTTGTTTCATTGGTCATTATGCTAAACTTAGAATAGACTATCCTCGGACGCCTGGGTGGCTCGGTCGGTGAAGCGTCTGCCTTCGGCTCAGGTCATGATCCCGGGATCCTGGGATCGAGTCTCCAGTGTCTCATCAGGCTCCCTGCTCAGCGGGGAGTCTGCTTCTCCCTCTGCCCCTCCCCCACTCGTTCTCTCAATCTCTCTCTCTCTCTCAAATAATAAGTAAATAAAATCTTGTTAAAAAGAATAGGTTACGGGGCGCCTGGGTGGCTCAGACGTTAAGCGTCTGCCTTCGGCTCAGGTCAGGATCCCAGGGTCCTGGGATCGAGCCCCGCATCGGGCTCCCCGCTCAGCGGGAGGTCTGCTTCTCCCTCTCCCACTCCCCCTGCTTGTGTTCCCTCTCTCTCTCTGTCAAATAAATAAAATCTTTAAAAAATTTTAAAAAATAAAAAAGAACAGGTTACCCTCTTAAAGAATATATTCTCTGGAAAGAGCTTTTTTTTTTTTTTTCTTTTTATTCTTATGTTAATCCCCATACATTACATCATTAGTTCTAGATGAAGTGTTCCATGATTCATTGTTCG
>NC_138381.1:80534158-80542345 GCF_054177405.1 Leptonychotes weddellii
ATTTCTGGGCTCTCTATTCTGTTCCATTGATCTATGTGTCTGTTTTTGTGCCAGTACCATGCTGTCTTGATGATGACAGCTTTGTAATAGAGCTTGAAGTCCGGAATTGTGATGCCGCCGGCTTTGCTTTTCTTTTTCAACATTCCTCTGGCTATGCGGGGTCTTTTCTGGTTCCATACAAATTTTAGGATGATTTGTTTCTGGAAAGAGTTTTATGATGTCACATATTGTGCTCATCCCGAGGCTGTAACAAATGACCTCTAGCTTAGTGGCTCAAAACAAAACACATTTTTTTTTTAAAGATTTTATTTATTTATTTGACAGAGAGAGAGATAGCGAGAGCAGGAACACAAGCAGGGGGAGTGGGAGAGGGAGAAGCAGGCTTCCCGCAGAGCAAGGAGCCCGATGTGGGGCTTGATCCCAGGACCCTGGGATCATGACCTGAGCCGAAGGCAGACGCTTAACGACTGAGCCACCCAGGCGCCCACAAAACACATTTATTACCTTATGTTTGTGGGGCCAGGTGTCTTGCTGGGCTTGATTCGGCCTTTCCTGGAGGCTCTGGGAGAGGGTCCGTTTTGTCCCCTTTCCGGGCTCCTGGGGGCACCATTTGCCCCCGCTGGTGGCTCTTCCTCCTTCCATGGGGCGCTCACCCCTCTCCCGCCGGCCCACATTTTGCCTGCCCACCGCCAGTTCTCCCCTTCGTGGGACTCCTATGATTAGACTGGGCTTCCCCGGACAGTGTCCCCTCTCGGGGTCTGTGGTGCCGATCACCTCTGCGAAGTCCCTTTTGGGGACTTTGAGTCACAGGTGCTGGGGCTGGAGCATGGACATCCCTGGGGGGATTCTGCCCACGACACTTACACTTGGCTTGTTTCCAGAGAACTATTTGATGTATTCCTTTGTGCAAATGGGAAGGACACAGGATGAAACACCTCATAGATCATGATGCATGACTTTTGTTTGGTACTGATGTCATCCAAGGGAAAGAAATACTCGAAGGGCTACTATCATCAGACCAGTCCCTTTTGACCTGCGGGCTGAAATGTCAGCCCATGGGGAGGAAAAGATACACATATCCCTGATCATCAGGAAACGCTGATTCAAACTGCAGTGTGACAGGGGCGCCTGGCGGGCTGGGTCAGAGGAGCGAACAACTCTTGATCTTGGAGTTCAAGCCCCACATTGCCGGGAGAGATGACTGAGAAATAAAATCTTTAAAAAAAAAAAAACAACCAAACCAAACAAAAACTACAGTGTGACACTGTTTTCCCAATGTCTAGGGGAAACAGAAATAGAGATACACGTCCCTTTGACCTACCAATTCCTCTTGAGGAATCTAAAGTAACTGTAAGAGCCCCAGGATGCACACACATATATATGTTGAAGGATATTAGCTGCCGCGTGGTTTTAGTGGGAAAAAAGCTCAAACACACCTCAGTATCTATCAGTGGTGGAAGGTTACTTATTACGTGAGTCAGCCAGCAATGTGGGAAGACACACAGTCCTGCCGCTCCCCCAGCCTCCTTGTGAGTGACGTGATACACCCAGGCAGCCCTGAGACAGGCTGTCAGGCTCCAGCAGAGAAAACATCGCACACCCCGAGGCTTGTGCCCCAGTTCTGAGCAGTCTACCAAAGCGTACTGTGATTTTACAAAATGTTTATAAGCCCTGCATTAGGGTTGAATTGTGTCCCCCAGAAAAATACGCCCAAGTCCTCATCCCCATACCTGGGACCTTATTCGGAGACTGGTCTTTACAGACATAAACAAGTGAAGGGATGTGGTTGTTAGCAGGAGCCCTGATCCAAAACAAATGGTGCCCTCATCAGAAGAGATTAGGACACGGGGTGCCTGGGTGGCTCAGTCGGTTAGGCGACTGCCTTTGGCTGGGGTCAGGATCCTGGAGTCCTGGGCTCGAGCCCCTCGTCAGGCTCCCTGCTCAGCAGAGGAGTCGGCTTCTCCTTCTGCTGCTCCCCCTGCTCATGCTCTCTCTCTGTCAAATAAGTAAATAAATAATCTAAGAAAAAATTAAAAAAAAGAAGAGATTAGGATGCAGACACACAGAGGGAAGACCGTAGGAAGCTATGTGATAGCCCAGGAGACCGCAGGCTGGTGCATCGACAAGCCAAGGATGGCCAGGGATCGCCAGCAATATCAGAAGCAAGGAGAAAAGCCTAGAACAAACTCTCCCCTAGAGCCTTCAGAGAGAGCGTGGCCCCGTCAGCACCTGGATTTCAGGCTTCCAGAAGTGTGAGAGAATCCGTTTCTGTGCTTTCAAGGTACCCAGTTTGTGGTATTTTGTTGTGGCAGCCCCCAGAACCCAGTACGCCCTGTAATTATCTTATAAATAGCACCGCTCTGTTGCATCGGCGATTTCCATGTCTTAGAAGAGCCAGTTTGTTCAAAGTCAGCATTTAACATGTGCCACAATTTTTGAAACCCTGAAAAACATATATACTGAAAATTTAAATATATATACATTTAAAGATATACTAGGAAAATATATATACTGGAATTTTTCATATATATACTTTAAAAGGTGCATATCTAGACATCCATATGTAAATACCTATATATCCTTACATATATAGGTACTGAATCTATATAGGCAGAGATGCTGCTCCTATGCCACATGGTCTATAGATACTAGATCTAGATCTCTCCATCTGAAGGTAAATATAAACATCTGGACTTTAGATGGGTGATACCTAGATAGAGACACAGATACGTAGGTATCTATAGTGGTCTGAAGGGCCCCAGACCTCTGTCAGCCGCTAAGAACTGTTTTCTTCTGTTATATACCTATGCTTTCTTAAGGCCTTTTTTATCCTCTCTCTTAGACCAGACTCCCCTAAAGTGATATTCTTTCACAAAGAGCATTCTCTCCTACTGTGGACTGCCAAAGGTCTGTTTTGAAGGTTCCTCTAGCTATAAAGAAGCAACCGTTGTTCTTAAGACAAGAGGCTCCTTGCGCTCATTCTGAGACCCCGAGTTCACACAGAAACATGGTCAGCACGGGGGTCCCGTGTCACCTCTGAGCCTCTGCTCCAGCCACGTGCCTCCGTGCTGTCCCTGACAGCTCCAGGCAGCCTTCTACCTCAGGGCCTTTGCACTGGCCATTCCCTGGCCCTAGAATTATCTGTCCTCCAATATCTGTGTGGCTTCTTCCCTCACCTTCTACAGGCCTTTGCTCAAATGTCACTATCTTAGGGAAGTCCTGCTGGTCACTCTCCCCTTCCTCTGACATTCCATATATTTTTTTAAGATTTTATTTATTTATTTGAAAGAGAGAGAATGAGAGAGAGAGAGAGAGCACATGAGAGGGGGAAGTGGGAGAGGGAGAAGCAGACTCCCTGTGAGCAGAGAGCCCAATGCAGGACTCGATCCTGGGATTCCAGGATCATGATCTGAGCCGAAGGCAGTCGCTTAACCAACTGAGCCACCCAGGCACCCTTCCATATTTTCTTTACCTGCTTTATTTTTCACTTCGCAATCATCAATAACCTATATACGTTACTTCCTTACCAAGTCTACTTCCTGTTTCTTCTTTCTAGGATGAAAGCTCTAGGAGGCCAAGACCTCTGGGGTCTGTTTCATTCACTACCCCAGTCCTTAGGGAATGGCTGGTCCATAGATGCTCGCTAAGTATTCGCTGAATGAATGAATGAATGAATGAGTGTATTTTTTCAGCTCTGTGTCTTAGATTCACGAAACCAGAGATTGTGAGCTCAGGTCCTGCAGGGCTCAGGCAGTTGAGTGAGTAGAGCGGGCTGAGCACCAGGTGACAAGGGCCAGCAACAGGCTTCAGGTCTGAGACATAATAGGGATTGGCAGAGCCTGAGGCCAAACGCAGTGTTCGCCCATCCCTGGGAGGCAGGTGGCTAATCCAGATGCTCGCGGCCATGTAGGAAAGAGGCTCACGGCCTCTCGTCTTAAGAATAGGCCCAGTGACTGCCTATCTTGATGCTCAACAGAAACCAGATGTCTGGATTTTTATGTGAACTATCCTTGTTTTTTGTGTTGTAGACCCGTCACTCATCACAGTGCAGATTACGTCAAAAGTTAGTGTTTGAAATAACAATAAACAATAAATCTCACATGGTTTCTGTGAGTCAGGATTCGGGAGCGGCTTCACTCCGTCCCCAGAAACTGCAGGTAAGATGCATATGGGGGGCCACAGCCGGCGAGGCGGGACTGGGGCTGGAAGATGACTCTCCAGACGGCTCCCTCACAGGCCGGCTCATCTCCTCATCACTGGAACCTGTCCACAGTCACTAAGTCACTAAGCCCCACCCATACTCCAGAAGTAGACTCAACCCTTTTCAAGAGAGAAGTTTCAAGGAATTTGTGAACTCACTTTAAAAACCAGCACATTTTAAAATACAGGCAACTAGTTTAGATACAAATCATGTTGTGATCCACCCCAGGATAGGACAAATACCACTGATGGTTGGACTGAGTTCATGGGCCACCGAAGTGTACCGTCTGCACTGTCTGGTCGTTGGATGGAAGAGATTGGATGGATATCTGCCATGAATACATGACTAGGCTCTTGATTTCACAGTCAGGGAAAGTAATTTCTGTGCTAATGCTAAGAAGTAGCATGTAATCTGGGCATCAGTGTGCTCCCTATGTAGAAAACTGAGTGTCCAGTAAAGGAAATATTTCATTTGACAAATTACTGATATCCAGCTGGATTGATGAATGAAGTAGATAATGGAATCTTTAAGAATTCCTTCCTTATTGGTTTGCAAACTGCACAATTGGGAAAGGTTGGCCCTGTATTTGCTAAATGTTATTTGTTTAATGATTAGTCTTTGACATGAAATAGCATATTAAAATTCTAATAAGCTTGTGTATGTAAGCCACCATTATTTTATTAGCATATAATGATGCTGTTACTGATTATTCTTTCTGTATTCAGATGGGGTGAAGAGTAATTCACTCAATGATTCAACATATATTTACCGAGCACCCAATATGAGCCAAGCACTGTGCTAGACACCCTGAGTATCATGCCAAGCAACGTGCTTTCTTTATTCTAGTGAGAGAAAGAAAGACAAAAAGGTAAGCATGTAAATTATTAAGCAAGCTATTTTCAGTTAGTGGTAAGTGCTTTGGAGAAAATCAAATGGGGGCTGAGATGGAAAATGGGCTGGTGTGGTGACACCATTTTAGAGAGTGCAGTCAGGGTGGGCTTTCCTGAGGAGGTGACATTTGAGCTGTGACCTGAGGGGTGAGAAGGAGGCAGTCAGGCAAGAATGTGGAGGAAGAGCATTTTAGGCAGAGGGACCAGTCAGTGCAAAGGCCCTCAGGCAGGGACAAATATTGGCAGAGGTAAGATTCAGAAAGGCTCGCGTGGCTACAGCAGAGTTACAGGGAAAGAAGCTGGAGATGGGGTGGAAAAGGAGGCACAACTTAGCTCACGTAGGGCCTGGCCGGCCACCGATTTCATGTATGTAAGTGAGCCGGCAAACTCCTGCAACATTAGCAGGCCCAAGGAGGGTCTGAAATATTCTACGAAGGTCACTTTGTGCTCCTGAAAAGATGCACCGAGAAGGACATCACCATTTCTAAGGTATCCGAACCCAAACTGTGTAACCTGAATCCCATCCAGAGGAAATATCAGACAAAGCCACAGAAGACCTGGCCTACAAAATCTGCTGCAGAAGTGTGAAGGTCATGAAAGTTGAAGTTACTGCTCTGGTTTAAAAGAGACTTCACAGACTGAACAGCTGAAGGTAACATGTAATCCTGAACGGATCCTGCACCAGCTTTGGACGGCAGTGAGACCCGTGGCATTCCGGTCTGTAGATGAGACCATGGGCCAGGATCATTTCCTGAGTTGGGTAACTGAGCAGTGGTTACGTAACAGAATGTCCTTGGTTTCAAGAAATACGTACCTAGGGGCATCCCGCTTGCTGCTTACTCTCAAACATCCCAGAGGACAAAATCCTATATATATATTAAAAATCATATATACAGTGAGATACATACTCAGAGAAGGAGAGGAGGACCAAGGAAATGAGGAAATGCTGATGTTTGAGGAAATTAGAGGCAGTAGCTGAAATCCCTTGTACTGTTGCTGCAACATTTTTGTAATTCTGTTGCCTCTCCATGCATGTGGCTGCAATGTTTGAAACTACAGGGTAAGCACGGGTTTGCAATCCATGCTGGGTGGCAGAGACAAGGAAGTACCCCTCTACACCGCAAAGCCACTGGTGACTGGAAGAGCTCGGGCAGTCTTACCGGGGAAACGCGTTATCTATGCCAGCCAGAGTACGTTTTCCCATTTTTTCTCTGTGCTCTTTGAGATGATCATCTTCAGAAGTTCTGGGACAGGGCCAGTGAATGACATCTGCAACTAACGAACAAACCAAACCACCAGGAGCTCAGCTTAGAATGCTAAGTGTGAGAACAAGGAATACCCTTGGTTTGACATATTTCCCTTTGGCTTTTCTTGTGGGAAGAAATATTTTCAAAAATGCCAAAAGGTAGAAACATTGGTGTTCTCACCGCCTAGAGTTATACAGTGGTTAATATGTTGCCCTGTTTGCTTCAATTACCTTCTTTTAACAGAAGAAAGGGAACCTTGCAGATAGCCTTCTTTGACTGTTCTGCCCCTCCCCATCACACCCCTTCCTACTGTCTCTCGAAACAACAGCATCCGGATTCAGTCTATATCATTGTAGTCAACTAAAAAAAAATTTGTCTACATACATTCAAGAACTAATATGGCTTTGTGTTTATAAAAATGTCCGTAAATGGGGCGCCTGGGTGGCTCAGATGGTTAAGCGTCTGCCTTCGGCTCAGGTCATGATCCCAGGGTCCTGGGATCGAGTCCTGCATCGGGCTCCCTGCTCCTTGGGAGCCTGCTTCTCCCTCTGCCTCTCTCTGTCTCTCATGAATAAATAAATAAAATCTTTAAAAAAAAAAATGTCCGTAAATGGTATTATCCTATACCATCCCTATATAAAATTATACATACTGTGGACTGTATAAAGCTATTATCATAACTTTCTTGAACTTCCTTCTTTTTTTCAACATTATCCTTTGAGATCTAACCCTGTTGATACAGATGAACTTGCTTCCTTTTAGATGCCATACGGGAATCCAGGTAACTATTTGTATACATTTCCCTGTCAATGGGTATTTCTGGAAGTTCCATTTTTTGTTGCTATCGTGTTGTAGTAAGCGCTTGTGATACTGTCTCCCTGTGCATATGTGGGAGCTTAACTCCGGGGAATCTCTCTAGAAGTGGAAGTACAGGGTCACCAGCTCTCAGCATTTATGTTTTATCAGTTCCTGCTCTCCTGGGAGGCGAAAGCAATGTACACTCCCACCAGCAGCAGAGCGAGCTGCTTGGTGTTTTCCTGAGGGTCCTCTGGGGCGCTGGGACTTGAGCTCCCAGCAGGCAGGTTCGCAGAAGCATTGTGCCCAATTTGCGTCCCTTGTGTTCCCAACAGGCTTGCTTGCAAAGTGCACTCAGGACGAAGTGGCTAACTCCTTCTTGGTCATATGGGTCTTCTTTGCTCTGGGAAGAGTTCCCGTGGTGGAATCCTTTCTGAGCAACCTGACTATTCTGATGGGGCCATTAGCTATCTGCTCTTGCTGTGAGTGTGGACGCTTGCTTGTGGAGGGGACCAAGAAGGCCTGGGTTAAAGGAAAATCTGTGGCTGTCCACACAGATGCCGAAAACCGGCCTTAGGCTTAGGGTAAGAGGTTGGGGGACTCCATTTGGCCCACATCCTTGCTAAAGCAAATGGATGACAATAATAATCAATATTTATTAAGCTTGTGGCTCATCTTATTTTCTACTTATATGACCCTCTGAGGTGGATTTCCCCAGGAGCATGTGACTTCTGAGTGCACGGATCTGTCTGGACTCGACAGCTTTACCCCCTCCAGAGTCTGGAACCTAAACACTCATCGATTGTATCCAAGTTTGTAACTGGGATGAGGACAGCTGCCAAGTTTGAAAGCAAGATTTCATCATCCTGTTTGCAGGATACGGTCACAAAGGCTGCTGACCAATTAGATGCTTTAAGAAAAGGGTGGCTGGCTTTTCAGGGTGGGAAAAAGCATCTGTCCTTCTGTCCTTTACCCCCAAGTAGGTTCTGGTTGAGGCCAGGGACACGGGGGGTGAGGGGGTGGGACTAGAACTACAGGGAAGGTGCCAGCAGTC
>NC_138381.1:80542445-80560013 GCF_054177405.1 Leptonychotes weddellii
CTCGGGGAGGTGGGCAGTGGGCGCGAGGGGGGGGGCTCAGGGAGGAGGATGCGGGAGGAAGGGCCTGGGGTTGCGGCGAGAGAGAAAAGGAGCTAGGGGCGCAGGGCAGGGGCGTGGGTGGCGTGGACAGGGGGATGTGGAAGCGGCCTGGGGCGCAGGCGTGGCCCGCACCCAACAGGGGGCCCGCCCGGAGACCGCTGTACCGCGTTCGCACGGCGAGCTCCCGGCCTGGGAGGCCCAGAGGCTTTGTGTGGGCCGCTCCCCGCGAGTTTCCCGCCCAAGGGGCCTGCCCTCTCCTCCCAGTTCTGCGGCGCGGCCGCACTAGGGCGCGCCGCGTCGCCGTCAGCGCATGCGCGCGCGGGAACCCGCCCTCCGGGCCGGTGCACGTGGCCCCGCGGGCCGGCGTGCGTGCGCGCGCCCGCTCTGCGTCCTGCGCCCGCCCGCGCCCGCCGCCCCGCGAGTCTTTCCCTCCGCGCCAGGCCGACGGGTGTGGCCGCCCGAGCCCGCGGCGTGCGTGCGCGCGCGCGCCGGGCCACGTGGGAGCGGCGCGGCGCCGTTGCCCCGCCCTCCCTCGGCGCGCGCCGGCGTCGGCTGCGTCTCCGGGCATTTGAATTGCGCTTCCGCCATCTTTCCAGCCCTCAGTCAGACGGGCCGGAGACGCTTCTGGAAGGTAGTGCGGCGGGGCCGGGCCGGGCCGGGGGTCGCGGGGGCCGCGGGGGCTCGGAGGCCGGGGGCACCGGGGGCACCGGGGGACTGGGATCCGGGGCGGGCGGCGGCGGTTGCGCGGGCCCCGGCGGCGGCGGCGGCGGCGGCGGCGGCGGCGGGCTCTCCCCTTCCCCCCGCGGCGGAGGCCGCAGGCCGGCGCCGGGACGCGAGCCGCGGTGGGCCGGGGGCTGGCGGCGGGGGGCGGCCCCGGGGCGGACGGCGGGCCCGGCGTGGAGAGTGGGGCGCGCGATCGGGCGCGGGGCGGCCCCGGCCTCCGCCCCGCGCCCCGGTCTGCGCCCGGCCTCCGCCCGGCCTCCCGGCCTCCCGGCCTCCCTCGTTCCCTCGCGGGCGCGGCGCCAGGCCCCGCGGACGGGCCAGCGCCGCCCGCCGCCCGCCGTGAGCGCGCCGCGGCCCCCGCCCCGGCCGGGGTGTGCGCGCGTGGGGCCTGGCCGCCCGGCGCCCCTTTGTGGGCCCCGGCACGTGGGGCGGGCCCGGCCATGTGGCTCCCCGGCCGCGCCGCCGCGCCGCCGGCCCCACGTCTTTCTCTCCGCTCCTCAGCACCAGCGCCATGGCTGCCCAGGGAGAGCCGCAAGTCCAGTTCAAAGTACGTGGCCGGGGGGTGGGCGCCGCGCGCGGGGTCCACGGGGAGCGGGTGGCGGGGGCCCCGCGCCGACGTGTGCTGTCCCGCAGCTGGTGCTGGTCGGCGACGGCGGCACCGGGAAGACGACGTTCGTGAAGCGTCACCTGACGGGTGAATTCGAGAAGAAGTATGTAGGTACGTGGGGGGGCAGCCGCCGGGGCCGCGGGTCGGGGGCGCCCCCTCGGGGCTCACGGCCGTGCTTCCGTTGCAGCCACCCTGGGCGTGGAGGTGCACCCGCTCGTGTTCCACACCAACAGGGGGCCCATCAAGTTCAACGTGTGGGACACGGCCGGCCAGGAGAAGTTCGGCGGGCTGCGGGACGGCTACTACATCCAAGGTAGGCGGGCGGGGCGCTTGGGGGCTGCTGTGTCACGATCGGCGCCGCGGCGAACACCGCGCTGGCCCCGGAGGCTCGGAACGCGGAACGGGCGGCGTCACGCGAGCTGTTGCTGCAGCTTCGGGGGACTTGGGGCTTTTCCTCTTCTTCCCCGGGTGGCTTCAGAGTCGCGAATAAAGCTGCATAAAGAAAACGCCTCCGGGGATCTCACTCCTGTGCTGAAGAAGCATCGGGAGTTCCTCCGTGACTTTTGCCATCTTTGTGCGCAAATAACAGACTTTTTCCCTAAAAAACGTTGAGCTAGAAAGCTGTTAGGTCGTACGTACTTTGTGGTTTGTTGTGTTAATTGCATTTTGGTTTTCTCCTAGGTCGGTGTGTAGACTTGAGTGTTCTTAGAGAAAAGAACAACGTATTCTGACGTAGCTGGTCATTTTAGGATCTTTTGAGGAATAGGTCCTAGATACTCAGAGTAGAGGAGACAAGTTGTCTGGAAGGCTGATTTATCATCTACTTTGGACTTTGGGATGGGGCAGAATTAATGAAGTATTACAGGAGAGAGATTTGATAGGGCAAGCTGGTCATTCACACTTAAATAGAATATGGGATTTCAAATCTTGCTGTGTATTCGTGATTTTAAGGTTTTTAGACTTGGAAGAGACCTTGAGAAGGAGTGCAGAAATAGAGATGGCCTGATGCCTGGTCCGTGCTCCTTAGCATTCCTCGTCTGTGCAGGAAATCCTAGGTGTGTAACTCTTACCCTCAATCTTTGTTTCAGCCCAGTGTGCCATTATAATGTTTGATGTCACGTCAAGGGTTACTTACAAGAATGTGCCTAACTGGCATAGAGATCTGGTACGAGTGTGTGAGAACATCCCTATTGTGCTGTGTGGCAACAAAGTGGACATTAAGGACAGGAAAGTTAAGGCAAAATCTATTGTCTTCCACCGAAAGAAGAATCTTCAGGTAAGTTTTTTAAAATTCATCATTTACTGCATTATTGCTCTGTTAAAAATGAAATTACAATAACAGGTCCGTTAAAGGGATTTGTAAACATCCGTGGTATGGATCAGAAGAATTTTTTAGTTTGGAACATCCAAGTGACTAGCAAGAAGTAGATTTTCAATAACTAATTTTACTTTTTTTTTTTTAAAACAGTACTATGACATTTCTGCCAAAAGTAACTACAACTTTGAAAAGCCCTTCCTGTGGCTTGCTAGAAAACTAATTGGAGACCCTAACTTGGAGTTTGTCGCCATGCCCGCTCTTGCCCCACCAGAGGTTGTCATGGACCCAGCTTTGGCAGCACAGTACGAGCACGATCTAGAGGTAGGGTGTTCAAGTGCCCAGCCATGTGGTCCGTTTCGGCGTCTTGTGTTCCTGATGGCTCTAATCGAGAGTATTCCGCGTTGTGTCTTTCCTAGGTTGCTCAGACAACTGCTCTCCCGGATGAAGATGATGACCTGTGAGAACGTGCAGCTGGAGCCCAGCGTCAGAAGTCTAGTTTTATAGGCAACTGTCCTGTGATGTCAGTGGTGCAGCGTGTTTGCCACTTTATTATATAGCTGAGCAGAACATGTGCTTAATCTTTGGGATGCTGAAGGAGATGAATGGGCTTCGGAGTGAATGTGGCAGTTTAAAAAGTACTTTCATTTTTTGGACCTGCATATTTAGCTGTTTTGGAACGCAGTTGTTTCCTTCCTGAGTTTCAGATACGAGACTGCTATAGTCCCATCACAATATCCAGTGGTGAAACCTCGTTGTCACTGTCATTCCCATTCCTTTTCGTTTAGAATCAGAATAAAGTTGTATTTCAAATATCTAAGCAAGTGAACTCCTCCCTTGTTTGGTAAGCATTTTAAAACCACTAACAGGGAAAGTTGTGCCATGTTACTGTTTAAATTGCCTTTGCTATTCTCACTTAATTTGAAGGCTTGCAAGTTAAATTCTTATGTCTGTTTCTTGTACGTTTGAATCCTTTCACAAAAGTGATAGGGCAGGTGTCAGCATGGTAAGTTAATGAGGTGTGGACGTCATCAGTGTGGTTAAGCTAAAATAATGTCTGTCCCACCTGCCTGTTGACTAGGTGGTGTCACCTGGGGAAGAGCTTGAGACTTCTGTGACCTGTCAGAACAAAACCGCGTGTTTTAGACTTTCCAGATAGGCATTTTAAGAGTCACAGTTGCTGTTATTTCGTGGCAGAAGTAACCGTGCTCTGATGTAGAGATTTTCAGAGTCCGGTCGAACCATACAAATGATGAGAGGAACTTTGACAGAAGTCTCAAATACTTGTTAAAAATGAGTGTAAGTTATGCATTTATTTGCTTTTTGTTTTAATGTTACACGTTTAATGTAAAATTGGTATTCTAGAAAGATGTTCCACGTTTACCCGCTGCTTTCAAGTATTCCCAAGCTTTAAAACACGAAGGATTTAAGTTGGACACCTCACAGCTTTGATGCTTTTTTCTGAAGGATTTTTGTGGCCAGTTCAAGGACACAAATACTAAACAGAAAAGTAGACCTTAGAATGGCTCCTCAGTAAACGTGAAACATTGCAAAAGTTTCATTGGATGAAACCATTTATCTTTGTATGATTTCCACATTTAAAAATGCGTTGGGTCTATTTTGCCCCGTCGACGCCATACTGTAGCAGTTGGAGGAGTCTGAAACGATTTTGCTCATAAGAGCACTGCTGTAGTTGAGTTTACCAAAGTTCTTCAGATGTCCATTTCTCCTTAAATGATTACTTCCTACCTAAAAGGTAGGGATTGCTTAAATACATGAAAAAAATGAAATACAAAGGATAGAATTGAGTAAATTTCAATATTGAGTAAATGTATCTATAGATTTGCTTACAGATTTGAATTGCTGTATACACTATGCTATATTCGGTTCAAAACCAGATTAAGTCTGGGGCTTGAAAAGATTCTTCCCCTGACTGGGATGAAAGCTTTTTCAGATACTTAACAGAAGGCATATGTGTTTGTGACCTGTGTGGAATGCAAGCGTGACGTGACTACTCAGAATCTGAAATGTAACCGTTAAATTTGGAAGCTGCTTCACTTAACCTGTTTAATATGGGGTGGGGGAGAATTTACAAGTCTTACTGAAAGAAAAATTTGCTGCAAAATATATTGGTTTTTTTTGTCTGGATTTTCTGGATCATCTCTAGTATTCCCTGGGAAATAACTGAATCGTTAGCATGTATTATCTCCCTGTGAGGGTCCGTTTCTATGTGGGTTATGCACGTGGGGGACATTTTCCCCTCAGTTGTCTGAAATCTGATGTGTAACAGGGAAGCCTTGCATTGGAAGCCTGTGCCCTTGCTGAGTTAATGCAGACGCGTAAGAGTCTGTCAGAGCACGGGCTGTAAGAACGAGGACGGTTTGGCTCACGCGTTTGGGTCTGGAGCGTTGGTTCCTTTGGATGGTTCATCCTGTTTGGTGACCTGTCACAATTCAGCAAAATCAGTGTGGAGCACTGGTAAGATGCAGGAAGGGCAGAGTGTCTGCAGAGCAGTTTGATGGGGTCCTGTGGCCACTTCAGCGTACGGTGGCTTCTCTGCTATCCGCACATCTGGGGAAGGGCAGAGGTTTGCAAAAATACGTTAAACTCCCAAAGAACTGGTTTCTGGGCTCCGAAGTGCATGTGTACAAAGCAATTCAAGTGAGAATTTCTCATTTCTTTTGTGAAAACCATCACTTTATCTTAGGAAATGAGGTGCGCACGTGGCTGAAGTTTTCATTTGACTTGCTAGTTGTGCACGTGGGACCCACCTGAGGTGTTCTGGTGACACCGTTCACTGTGTTAGGCTGCAGGGTTCCTGCCTGTTTCCAGAGTCAACGCGAGGCAGGTGCTGAGCCCGCACTGAAGCTCATCTCCACCCTTCCCGCTCCCTCTTCCAGACTGGGAGCCCTGTTGGGGTAAAAGGTGGGCCTGAGCACTGCAGACCGCCCTTGGGGTCCCTTGCCCACAGCCGCCCCACCTGCAGCTCTGTGCAGGCCCCAGAATGCCCCTTTGGTCTCCCGTGGCGGTTTGCACACAGCTGCACCTCAGCCATGGGTGGAAGGGTCGATTTGTCTCCCTCACTAATCTGCTGTGAGGGCACGGGTCATCTTTGCCCCCTCCTGTCCCTCCTGAGGGATCCGGAGGGGAGGAAAGTGGTTAGAGAGGGTGGGATCGTGGGGAGCGTCTCCCTCCTGGAGTTTGTAGTTCGCAGCTGCCTCTGTCCACTTATTCTAGCTCGATTTCTTAGAGGAGAGAAAGTGTGCACAATAAGGAACCTTGCCTGGTGGGATCCACAGAATTAAATAGGGGTTTGTGGTGCTGTCTGTTCAGCCACAGGAAGTGGAGGGGGGACCTTGGATATAGTGGGTTTTCAGTTGCCTTCCTCTAAGAAGCAGAGCAGAAAACCTTTGCAGGTGAGTAGTCCTTTTTACGATGTGGGTAGGGATTACTTACGTCCTGAGGTGCGTGCTCTGGGATGGGGAGACGGGTGGTCCAGGAGCTGCAGAAAGCGCTAGGACCATAGTGAGCTGATCAAAACTAGACTGCTCTGAAAGCAGGGATTGCATCCACTTGGCGGGGGGGGGAGAAGGCTCCAAGTCAAGGGGGCAGAGCCCTGCGGTGCGGTGGGCTGTGGTGGGGAGCCCCTGAAGGGTCAGGAGCGTTTTAAAGCTTAATCTGGTGGCAGGCGTGGGTGCCCAGGGACCAGTGGCCAACTTGCCCTGGCCTGTTGAGGTCCCCTCCATGCTGCAGTATTGCAGGGAAGGGAGGTTGACACTTTACGACCAAACCGTGACTCGTCCAACAAACGTGCAGCAGAAACTGAGCAGACACTGAACGCCAGGTACTATCATTTTATGGGACGATGACTCTTTCTCCCATCTTCTTGGAAGTGTGATGGGCAACTAAAATTTACGTTTACGGCGTGCAACACGATACTTGATACACGTGAACTGGTTACCAAACCAAGCTGTTCGCCGTGTCCGCCTCTGTAGTTAAGAACATTGAAGATCCGTTCTCAGCGTGTTCCAGGCATACACGGTAGTAGTAACTAGTCACCGCACTCTGTTAGGTCTCCAGAACCCGTTTGTTGTGTGCAGCTGAGGCTTTGTGCCCTGCAACCAGTTCCTCCCTGTTCCCCTGGCCGCCCTGACACCTCCCCCCTGCCCCCCACAGCACCCTACTCTCTTTCTTGGAGTTTGACTCGCTTAGAGCCCACGTAGAAATATCACCATGCGCTACTGTCCGTCTGGCTTATTTCACTGAGCACAGTGTCCCCCAGTTTCATCCACGTCAACAGTAGCATTTCCCTTTTGGAGGCTGAATAATATTTCCTGTCCACACCTATTTTTCTTGTCCTTTCACCAGCCAGTGCACACTGAGGCTGACTGCACACCTTGGCTACCGTACGGAAGTTTGCCCCTTAGACGAAGGGTAAAGAGCCAAGCGTCCCAGGCCGTTTGCTGCAGTGTCCATATAAAGTTGCACACAAATTTAGCGCCAGTTAGTTGGGAAACCACACTGCTGGGAAGAACACCCTCAAGTCCTGGCACCGAAGCCAGCCCGGCAGGGGGAACTGCGGGCAGTTTGGGGGTGAGTAGCCTTGGCTTTCTGCTTTTCGTTTCCTGACATGTCGGACCATTTTTCCCCCCCAAAGTGAAAAAAGCTACATACTTCATATATTAAAAGTTTAGGGATTTGGACAGTTAAAACATACACTCACCACATTTCCCTCCCATTGAGAGGTAACTGTTGAGGATGTTTGGTCACATATTCTTGGGGATGTTTCCCCAAAAAGGAGGATTATGCTAAAATACTGTCTTGTGATCATTTTTCACTTTTTATTCAGGGCGTTTCTATGCCAGACGGTTTTACACCACTTCTGACAAATGCTAGGAAGCCCCATAGTGTGGACGGGCCACCATGTCAGCTGACAAACCTGGTGGGGTTGAGTTTCCGTGATCTCCTCACGGTGCACCTTTCAGAGTGGATTTAGCGAGAAAAGGGGAATTTATTCCCAAATGCTTAGAACTGCCATGCTCTTTCACCTCCATGTGCTACTGAAATAGCCATGGTTTTTTTTTTTTTTTTTTAAGATTTATTTATTTTAGAGAGAGAACGCAGAGGGGGAGGGGCAGAGGTAGAGAGAATCCCAAGCAGACTCCCCGCTGAGTGCGGAGCCTAACATGGGGCTCGATCCTACGACCCCGAGACCACAATCTGAGCTGAAACCAAGTTGAGTGCTCAACCGACTGAGCCACTAGGCGCCCCCAAACAGCCACGCTTTTAATTTTAACTTTTGAAGATGTGCTGTGCTTTACCAAATCCTAATAGATGGAAAATCAAAATTATTCTTTAGGAAGTTCTGTGTGTCTCCAATGTGTGACGTGGTGCAAGATGCAGACAGCCGTAGGCGCCGCGTCAATCATCTTACTAAGAAGCGGCCTTGGAGGGCACCTGGGTGGCTCAGTCGGTTGGGCGACTGCCTTCGGCTCGGGTCATGATCCTGGAGTCCCGGGATCGAGTCCCGCATGCCTGCTTCTCCCTCTGACCCTCCTCCCTCTCATGTGCTCTCTTTCTCTCATTCTCTCTGTCTCAGATGAATAAATAAAATCTTTAAAAAAAAAAAAAAAAAGCGGCCTTGGGGCCCCTTACCTATGAAGTCATAGTTTTCGTTTTCAGAGCCATACAACATGCGGGGTATACGCTCACTCCTCTGCAGGTATTTGTACTGTGTTATGCCCCCGTTTGGAGCTTGGAAAATATTGACTGGCGATGTTGGTTTTGGATTTAAAGGGAGACAATCTTGGGGGGAAAGTAGGGCTAACCAGAAAACCTGCGGTGATACAATGGAAATTGAGAGCTTAAATTAAAACAAAAACAAAAATACCACATAACAGCCCAGAAAACACTGTTAATACGAAGGAGCAGACTGGTCCTTTGTGCAGCAGGGTTTCCACGTACATCGTGTCCTTTTTTCTTTTTTTGATTGATTTATTTTAGAGTGCAAATGGAGGGTGGGGTGCACAGGGAGAGGGAGAGAGAGAGTCTCAAGCAGACCCCCCGCTGAGCGCAGAGCCTGACACAGGGCTCGACCTCACGACCCTGAGATCATGACCCCGAGGTCACGACCTGAGCTGGAACCAAGAGTTGGTTGCTCCGCGGACCGAGCCCCCAGGCGCCCCACGTAGGGCGGGTTCTTACCTTGTGCTGTGACCGTACCTGCCGGCCCCCGCATGAGCAGCCAAGGCTGCCCATCCCCCCGTAGGACAGGGCTCGCCTGGGCCGCTGCCATCCCACGAGAACAGATGGGGGGTGGGGAGGGGGCAGGGCAAGTAAGCAGTAGGACGGGGTCTTGTCACCCGAGTGTCCGTGATTGGAGTCCCGCAGTTACAGGGCTGTGTACGAAGGTAAACTCCGTCACGACTCAGAACCGTGAACACACCCATGACTTAACACTCTTGCTCCCAGCCGGGCCATCACTTCCTCCACTGGGATGCTCACGTTGGGCCAGACCCTCACCGCAGGTGTCTCCCTTCCAGAGGCCGTGTCCTGTCCCCACGCGTGCCGGCACCCGGGACGCTGTCCCTCCGTGATGGCTCCTGCCCCGCGGCCTGGGGTGGGTGAGGCCGGGAGGCAGGGTCTCAGACCCTCGGCTGTGGCGGTCAGAAGGGGAGCTGCCCCCCTCAGTTCCGTGGTGATTCCCCTCCGGGCACAGGGCTGCCCCACAGGCGGGCGGAGGAGGGCTCCACCCGCAGGGCCGCAGGGGGGAGGCGGTGAGCACTGAGCCCGCACACATTGTTTACAAATGATTATGTACTTTTCAGATAATTGTTAATAACCCACTTAACTGTTAATATTTTTTACATAAATGAACATTTTCGTGTTTACGGCACAAACAATGTTTTCTTTCCAAGAAATTGGGATGGGATATTATTTGGTCAGAGTTTATGAAAGTCATTGTGTTTCAAAAGGCATCCTCAAACTACTCTTTGGGGACCTGATTTATTTTTTTAGTATCTCGGATTATTTTAATAATTTCTCTTAGCCTATTTTGAAATAAGCAGCTTATCGTTGTGATCTTTTAAAGAGGATGCATCTGGTTGGCATCAGTTCATTGTCTGTGTTCTGTCACTTACGTCCCCTGTCCTCTCTCCCTGAAGTGTTCTCTGAACCCCACCCTAACCCCTTTCTCTGCTTGTTTTTGGGGACTGCCCTTCCTTTTACTTTTCTGTTGTATTCATGATGTTTGAGAAGCATCTCCATACTTGGAAATTCCCTGGTTCTTAACCTTACCTCCTTTTTTCTGGGCTCGGGGTTTCTGTTGCTTCTTTCTTCCCTGTCCCATCTGTTTGGGAATCTGTTGCTAGAAGCTTCTCCTCCATGTGGGGCTCGCCCCAGGAGGAGCTTCTGGGCTGTGTCTGCCGGGCTGCCTACCAGGGCCCAGACAGGGTGGCTCAGATGAGCAACATTTGTTTTCTCCCAGTTCTGAAGGTCAGGAGTCCAAGGTCAAAGTTCTGCAGGGTTTGGTTTCTGCTGAGGACTCTCGCTGGTTTGCAGCGAGGCCTGTGTCCTCACGTGGCCTTCCCTCTGAGTGCGCTGGGCTATCTCAGGCCAGTCCCACCCGCTAGAGCTCCATCCTCCGGGCCTCCCTGCAGGACATCCCAGCGCTGTCCTCAGATTGGCCAGCCCTCCGCGCCCCGGGGAGGAGCTTGTTGTTGCCATTCTGCGTTTAGACCCTCCAGTTAGTTGCCATGTGGCTTCTTGCCTCCTTCCCTTCAGAGATGCCGGTACCGCGAGGGACTTCGGGCATCATGGTTTGTCCCTGGGTTTGGATTGGTTGGTTTTGTTAGATGATGGGATTTTCTGTTTTTGCTCCTCCGGCTGGGTGTCCTGGCAGAGTGAAAATATGCCACCACCACCAACCTGTGAAACATGACCGCCGAAACGCTGACCCTGAATTGAATGCCGCTCTTCAACTTAACCACCAATTTATGGAAGTTCGGGATCAGAGGAATACGTTAGATTCGCACTGTCCAGATATGACCAGCAAAGCCCAGAATATGGGAAACTCAGCAGAGCAACTAACGTCCTCCTGGGGGGGAGAAAAAGGACAAAGGGGAGAATTATGGCTTCGAAAGAGGCCTGAGAGGAACATGGATTGGAAGCAATCCGCCCACCTTGTTAGATGCTGATTTTGGTAAAGTCTGAACGCAACTGCGGGACGGTTACACTCGAGCGAGGATCCCACGTGTGGCAACACTGAGGAGCTGCTGACGATCTGTCTTGGTGTGGCATGGTTTCTACAAGTCGGCTTTGTCTGCAAATGCACATTTCTGTCCTGAAAGACGAGGACTCCCCGTCGGTCCTTGCCCCGCCAGGCTCAGCGCCGGCCGGTGAAACCACCGGCTCCACCATCCCAGTAGGGACTGCAAGGTGGCGATTTCCCAACCTGTCACCCCTCCTATGTCGGTTAGCTGTGACTCTTTCCTGAAGAATGAATGCTCTTCGTCACCCATTTGTTTGACCTAAAAAGTGGTGTCTAGGGACAGGCAGAATGAATGCTTGGTGCTTGTCCTTGATCAGTTTTCTGGGCGGTGACTTTATGCCCTCCAGAATCGACCAGCGAGATCATCTTTGTTTGTAGTATCGTTATGCATGCATATAGTTCTCTGTCTTTGGTGGGCTTCCCTACCGAGTCACCGTTTTCTTCTTCGATGGTCACATTGTGCCCTCTTTGGCCACTGGGGACCCCAGCAGGGGAGTTTCATGTCATTTGATTAAGACCCTTTTCTCTCTCTCTCTCTCTTTTAAAAGATTTTATTTATTTATTTATTTGACAGAGACACAGTGAGAGAGGGAACACAAGGAGGGGGAGCGGGAGAGGGAGAAGCAGGCTCCCCGCGGAGCAGGGAGCCCGATGCGGGGCTTGAGCCCAGGACTCTGGGATCATGACCTGAGCCGAAGGCAGACGCTTAACAACTGAGCCACCCAGGCGGCCTGTTCTGTTTCTTACACAGAAGTTTTCATACTGTGTGTGTTCTTCTGAATTGTAAGTGGACACAGTCCATTACAACTGCCTAGGTGTAGGTTTTGCTATGTCGTGCTCCGGGATATATTCACACAGACCCTCTCGACGGACAGTCTTCGGAAGGAACATCTTTCACACATATAATTTCATAGTGTTGCACCAGAGCATCTTTGTAGAAGTGGGACTGGGGGTCGAAGAGTTAAGATGCAAGGGTCAATTTTGCTGGATATTGCCAAATTCCTTTCCAAAGGGTCGTAAATCTTCATTCCCACCAGCAATGTATTCCGTGTGGGCCACAATAATTTTTTTTTTTTTAAGTGACACCTCTTAAGAAAATGTCATGTAAAATTTAGATTTCCATTTTCTCTGGAGACACGGAGAGATCTCGGGGCACCCCAGTCCTACAGGGATGGGGTGGGTTCTCCGGGTTGTCACAACTCCTGCGTCTGAGAACCTCAGGACTGTTTGCTTACACGCGGCCCAGGTGTTGGTCTGTAGGCATTTGAGTTTGTGAATTCTTTTTTTTTTTTTTAAAGATTTTATTTATTTGTTTGAGAGAGAGAATGAGATAGAGAGAGCATGAGAGGGGGGGAGGGTCAGAGGGCGAAGCAGGCTCCCCGCTGAGCAGGGAGCCCGATGCGGGACTCGATCCCGGGACTCCAGGATCATGACCTGAGCTGAAGGCAGTGGCTTAACCAACTGAGCCACTCAGGCGCCTGAGTTTGTGAATTCTTGTTACAAGTTGAACTTGATGGTTTAAATTTTCATTGGCCATGAATGAGACAGAACCTGTAAGTCCATTTGGGAGTGTGCGTGTGTGTGCAGACAGGCCCAGCACAGTTGTAGAAATCAACCTATTATTAAATCTGTACATCTGGGGGCGCCTGGGTGGCTCAGTTGGTTAAGCGACTGCCTTCGGCTCAGGTCATGATCCTGGAGTCCCGGGATCGAGTCCCGCATCAGGCTCCCTGCTCGGCGGGGAGTCTGCTTCTCCCTCTGACCCTCCTCCCTCTCATGCTCTCTGTCTCTCATTCTCTCTCTCTCTCAAATAAATAAATAAAATCTTAAAAAAAAAAAAAATCTGTACATCTGTCTCTGGGGTTTTTCTTTCACTTTTCACTGTACAGAAATCGAGTAGGGTTTGAAACAGTGAGACTGTCACCTTTGTTTTAGGACTTTTACATTACTTTTCCTAAGAAGCCAGCACAGAGGTAAACGTATTTGTGTGGGTTAAAGCAGGTGTGTGTGGGGCCTGGGCCTGACCTCGAAATCCAATTAAGAATCTGGATTTTATATCAAACAACTGAGAATCGCCCCAGGAGTCTGGAGGACAGGCTTGGGGTGGTGTTTTTGGTCACCGTAGTACCGCTGAGATGCTAACAAAGATGTAGATTTTGCTGGTTGGTGATCCTCTTAAAATTAAATCACCAAATATTTAGGAATGTTAAATTCTTAATAATAGTCTTGTTTCAGGGCGCCTGGGTGGCTCAGTCGGTTAAGCGACTGCCTTCAGCTCAGGTCATGATCCCAGGGTCCTGGGATCGAGCCCCGCATTGGGCTCCTTGCTCCGCGGGAAGCCTGCTTCTCCCTCTCCTGCTCCCCCTGCTTGTGTTCCCTCTCTTGCTGTGTCTCTCTCTGTCAAATAAATAAATAAAATCTTTAAAGAAAAAAAAAAAGTCGTTTAATAAAGCTCTTTAATGTATCTCCTTGTTGTCTAGTGTAAGTGGTATTAAAAGTAGTCACTTGAAATAAGCTATTTAAAATAAGCATCAAAATTTCCAAGTGAAGAGTGAAAAATGATTAGGACTGTGTTTTGAAAAATGAAACTAAAAATCATGACCAAGTTTTGTATTTAGTGCCACTGAGCTTGTAACTGAAATTATATGCTGATTCTTGGAACAAACCAAAAATGAGTTGTGTGAATTTGGGAAGAAAACAATTTGTGTGGTAGAATTATCGTATATTCTTCAACACACAGTTGATTTTCACAGCATGATCTTATTTTTTTATATAAACATGTCTGAAGCCTTTGTTCGTGTTTTAGCATTCAGATTATTTGCTCCGGAATGCTGACAGTCCTTGTGATTTCTATTCTTCAGTTTCAGCTAGTCTCAATCGGCCTGATACACAGTTTATCAAGTCTTGCATCTCTTGTCGCGCTTGGGCTTTCTTACCTGATTTTTGCGGCAGCTTTGTTCATCCCTGGGGGCCGGAGGCGTGAGCACCACAGATGCCAGGCTCGCCGACTCGGTCAGTGACGCTCACAGGCACCCGGCTGGGGGATGTGTGGGGCAGTCATTTTACAAATGGTCTTTAGGGAACAATCCTGTGTTCGGGCGACTTTGCCTCTGATCGCAAGCTCAGTTGGGAGGATTGGACGCTGAGGGCCTCCCGTGCTGCCTGTGGTTCTCAGGGTGGTCCCGAGAGCGGCTGAGGCCTAGCTGCGTGGACGGACGGGGCACCATGGACCTCTGTCCCGCCCCCAGCCCCGCCTGGTGACGTCAGAAAGACCGAGATGTTTGCTCTACCACCAATGTTAACAAACGCATACCTTTAAAAAGTCTTCAGTGTGAATTTCATTTCAAGGATTTAAATGGCTCTATCCCATCCTGACTATTTTCTTTCAACAAACTCAAGCAAGTAGAGAAAGCTTCCGAGAGTGCCCCGAGTGTGCCGCGTGCTGGAACAACACCAGTTAAGAACTTGGCGCTGCACTTTGTACAAGCAGGTGGGATTCCGACGGCCTTCTAAGAGATAACTGTGATAAACTGGTTTTGAGTTAAAATTTAACTCCATTTCTTCATGGAAGGCATACTCTATTGCTACCTATTAGTGGTGGTCCTAATACTGTGTGTGGTATACATATATATGTCTACAGCAAAACACTATATAATCAAAACAGCTGGCTTTGGGGCGCCTGGGTGGCTCAGTCGGTGACGTGTCTGCCTTCGGCTCAGGTCATGATCTCGGGGTCCTGGGATCGAGTCCCAAGTCGGGCTCCCTGCTCAGCAGAGAGCCTGCTTCTCCTTCTCCCTCTGCCCCTCCCCACTCGCGTGCTCTCTCTCTCTCTCAAATACATAAAATCTTAAAAAAAAGAACTAGCTTTTATGCATATATGTACCAGATACAATACTGGGTATATTTAGCGCTTTTAACATTTCCAGTTGATCCACACTATTACTCTCCCCATTTTAAAGATGACAAGCTGGATGTTAATATTCAGCAGCTTGGCCAAGCTACACAGCATTGAGTCAGGATTTCTACTCCGGTACCGGCTGGGTTTTCAGTTACAATACACGACGAGCATTCTTCACTGGGCGACCGGTCCCAGCCAATGACGATTTATGTCATTTACTGATTCCATAGACATTTCCCGTAAATCATTTTATGTATAAGGTAACTTGGGGAAGGAGGAAAGAGAAAGTAATTCAGATGCAGAAAGACATGGGTTTGAGACCACGTGAAATCCACGAGCCCAAACTCTTCCCTCTGTAAGTAGTGATTTCTTCCTTCAGTATCCGCCAGCCATGCAGGTGGCCACGGTCCTGTGAGGGTGAGTGCCGCCACCCCCCATCCCCGACCCCGCGGTGGGTCTCACGGAGCACCGCATGATGCCAATCTAGTTACCACAGTGACCAGGACTGACACGTTTATCCATCTCCCATTTTAAAATTTTATTATGGAAGATAACACAAGAATTTTATGTCTTTTCGGATCCAGAAAAACCATCAGAAATCACTTTTCAGAGAACTGGTAATAAGACAACAATGAATTTGTCCCCTTGATCCCACGTGACTTGGAGCTTTAATGGTCTTGAGGAAACGCTCAGCAAACTTTCCTTTTGAATCATTCACAGCCATTTTAGATTATAAAATTTAAAACTTTCTATTATGGAGGCTAGTGAAGTTAGTATAAGATATGGTTAATACAGTTAAGAAGATGGTATAAGGACCCCGTCTATCGCCATCTAGTGTCGACAAGTAACAAATACGTTTATAAGCCACTGATGCTCCGAGATGACATTATTTCACGACCATATAATTATGCGATTAATGTTTCATAAGCCCTGAAACTGTATCTCAGGCCTGCGCATTTCCTTATCTCTCTAAAATGGGAGGGTTCTGTTTTTCTCCCCTTGAGTGTCAAGGAGTTTTTAAGAGTAAAAAAGTAAAGGGTGAGTAAGAAATACAACTGAATTGAAACTTGTTATTTCCACCTAAAAACATATTAAGCTGTTTTCAATAAGAAAAAAAATTCCCTTGGGGCGCCTGGGTGGCTCAGTCGTTAAGCGTCTGCCTTCGGCTCAGGTCATGATCCCAGCCTCCCGGGA
Source organism: Leptonychotes weddellii (assembly GCF_054177405.1). Lineage (NCBI taxonomy): Eukaryota > Metazoa > Chordata > Mammalia > Carnivora > Phocidae > Leptonychotes > Leptonychotes weddellii. The sequence goes on from NC_138381.1 coordinate 80,558,491, forward strand.
TCGAGTCCCGCGTCGGGCTCCCTGCTCGGCGGGGAGCCTGCTTTTCCCTCTGCCTCTGCCTCTCTCTCTCTGACTCTCATGAATAAATAAATAAAACATTCAAAAAAAAAAAAAAAAGAAAAGAAAAAAATTCCCTTTTAAAAAGAGGATACTCATGTTTCTGATTTTCTGATACATTTTTTTCCTAACGAAGGCTGGTTTCTTTTTAAGATATAAAACCCGTTTGGTTTTATCTTTGAGAAATAAACGGTATTTTTGACTTGCTGAGAATTTTCTTAAAAATGAAAATAACCATGTTTTGGTTATACAGCAGTAGGTGTTAGTTTTAAAAATATCTCGACAATATATACAAATATGAAGGCCATCTACAATCAATCATATGCTGTGAGAAAAACACCGTGCGTGACCTCGTGGTTCCCTTTTATGCATATGCACTTTTCAATTTTATTGTTTTATTTTCCTTCCATCCTCTTCCCACCCAGGTAACCAATGGCAACAAACTGGTAGGTGTCGCTCCCTAGCGTTCTCCATTTTATCATATTGTGTGTGTATACAAATTTAATGAGTTTTTAATACCTTTAATTATTTGAACAGAGCATGCATAATACATTCATCTGGCCCCAAAATGAAGGAGCACTCCAAGGCAGACTGGTGAAAAGTCACCCCCTCCGTGCAGCTCCGGCATCTCCCCAGTAGGTAATGGCCTTTATTAGTTTCTTACGTATCCCGCCATGCTTGTTTATAGACCATTTTACTACCATTTAGGAAACATGAAAGTGAGCTGATTTAGACATTATGCATTTTGCTTTTTGCAGCGTAGCCTGCAGATGTTTTCATTTCGTGTATTGAGATTTCTCTCTAGGTAATTGCACAGCATCCCGCGGCTGCGTGGGCGTAGTCGGGTTGTTTACTACTTCACTGTAACAGACATTGCTTGGACATGTGTCATCTTGTGTGTGTGTAGCCCTACCTGCAGGATGTTGCTCGCCTGGATTGTGGGTCACAGATGAATTGATAGCTGCTCCTTGCTGGTCTCTGTAGCCCACAGCTGATGTACGGTCGACGGATCCCCTGGCCGGGTGGGAGAGCTCCCGTTTTCCCATGGCTCCGATAACAACGTGTGTTATTAAACTTTTGTAATTTTGCCATTAAGATAAGTGGAAAGTGGTAATTCGGTGTGGTTTTAATTTGCGTTTCTCTTACGAACAAACCACTCCTCGCTTACTGTTGGGATCATACGTGGGCAGCCTCTTCAGACTGGCTTTTGTCACTTAGCACTTGACATCTCTCCTGTTCCTCCTGTCTTTTCATGGTTTGACAGCTTTTTTTTTTTTTTTTTTAGTGCTGAATGCTATTCCACCCTCTGGATGGACCAGTGGACCAAAGTTGCAACTCCTTTGTTGTAAATACCATGGAGCACAATTGCTGGATCCTGTACTAAGGTATGTTAGTTTTTTTTTTAAGATTTTATTTATTTATTTGACAGAGAGAGACACAGCGAGAGAGGGAACACAAGCAGGGGG
>NC_138381.1:80560113-80573899 GCF_054177405.1 Leptonychotes weddellii
GTATGTTAGTTTTGTCAGCAACCACCCAACTGTCTTGCAAAGAGGTTGCTCGAGTTTGCATTTGCCCCTGCTGTGGAGAAGACTTCCGTTGCCTTGGATCATGCTGGGAAGTCCTAGTCGTCTGAGCCGTAGTCACTGCTCAGCAAAGCAGTTTTGTTAAATTACATTTCCTTTGGAAAATAAATACTTCACTGAGATCTGCTTTATTTCCATACATTTAAGCAAATTTTTCTCTCCAATTTAATTTTCTTTCTGCAGTTAATTCTCCTTTATCATTTATTTTACATTTGAACATTCTCTTACTGTTCTTAGGTTGAAAAATAGAGGTTCTTAAGATCGCTCTCACATTTTTTATGTTTAATACCCCCCTTCCTCTTTATTAGTTCCTTTCTTCTTTACTTGGAACTGTTGGGATCCTTTTCTAATTTCTTTAATTTCAGCCTTAAACATTTGAAAACATTAATTCTTATTTGTTAACAAATTACATTAGACCACACACTTTTATCTGACTAATGCTTTGCTTATTTGAGCTGCTTCCGTATCAAAGTGTCACTTTCTAAGTAACGTGAAATTTTATTTTATGTGCTCTTTCAATATTCAGGATAGGTTTTCAAACAGTTCCCAAATGGTGTGTTTTGCTTCACCCCCAGCTTCACTGAGCTGTAACTGACACACCACACTGCCTAAGTCTGAGGTGTCCAGCGCATGACTGAGCGGGCCGGTATGTTGTGAAACGGGGAGTAGTCACCCCACGTGATTACCATTTGTTGTTGTTGCTATGGGGACAACATCCAGGATCTACCCTCTCAGCAGCTTTCGAGGACACAGCGCATTGTTGAGTGTTGTCACATGCTGTACACTGGATGCCCAGGACTTACTCTCCCTACCCCGGGAGTGGGGAGTGTGTGCCCTCTGACCTGCGCCCCCCCCGCGCCCCCCGCCCCCCCCCGCCCGCAGTGGTCACTCTTCTCCGTGCTCCTCTTCTCCTCTTTGTTCCTCACTACATTCTTCTATTTGCAAAGCTGTCCTTTCTCCTAGTCCTCCAATGAGACACACTTTAAAATTCATCTTCTACTTTTAACTTTCTTCATGTGTATCCCTTTAGACAGATGGGATGTTTTTCTCCATTTTACGTTTTAGTTGGTTATGGGTAACATACAGAAAAAACAATTTTTTTTTTTAGTGGTAGTTATCTTGAATCCCACTGCTTTAACACACTCATTTGACACATCTTTTGCTTTTTCTGGGTACTCAGTCACATTTAGCAAAAAGAGACTGTATTATGATGTTTCTAATATTTATATTGATTTTTTTTATTTTCTATTTTTGGATCTGCTGGAAACACTAATAAATTTGGACAACAGTGGCAATTATGAATATCAGTGTCTTGATTTCGGTGGAAAAAGCATTAGTGTTTACTGTTTTAAGTTTATTTTATTCTTATTCCTTCTTTGGCAAGTGATTTTGAACATATTTAAGATTTTTATGTATAGAGCTTTTACTAGAAATGGTTAGTTATTTTGACAGTGCCTTTTTAGCCTCTACTCATAATAATTTGGTTTTTCCTCCATTGTTTGATGTAACTTTTTAATGTTGATAGATTTCCTAATGTCAATCATTGCTGAATTTCTGGAATGAACCCTGCTTGGTCATAGCATTTCTACGTCCTCTGTTAATTTTTGTGTCTGTGCTCATAAGGGAGATTGAGCAGTGGGTTTCTGGTTTTGCATTACCATTACCAGGTGGTGGTGCCGGGCTTTGGGAGCAGACTGCTAGGCTTGAACTGTAACACCCACCCCCTGCCCCCCGCCGCCGGATGGGCGCCCCGGACCACTTGCTCTCTTCCTGTTAGCTGCCCCACCCGTGAGATAAGACCACGTGCAACACTGAGCTCATGGGTCTGCTCTGAGGATTGCAGGAGGTGAGGAATGAGAAGCACGCAGACGGGCTGACATATGGTACAGTTTTAAATGTCAGAAAAGGTTGTGCTGTCTTCTCAAAATGAAATGCAGATCTTTCTATATTTTCTATAGTCCAGAATTATATAAGGAATTGGTCTACTGATTTCAGCCTTATACTGGAGGCATAAAATATTGTTGTCAGGGTATTGCAGTGATGAGGACACCTGAGGTGGGAAGGAAAGATCTGAACTGAAAGTGTTTTTAGAGAAGAAAAGGCATTGGTGGTTGGTCTTTCCAAAGCAGAGAGAGAAACCCCCATGATACTGGTTTAGGAGGGCGGCACAGGAATGCTGTTCCCCTCCCGGAAAGGGCAGAAAGAAGGAAATTGAGGGTTTATCTCCTCGGTGGTATAGCTCATGCTCTTCTCTGCAGCCCTCAGACTCTCTGGAAAAACCTTTGACACACTCCCTCTCATCTTTTAGGTAAGCTCTACGCGCAGTGTGGAGTCCAACGTGGGGCTTGAACTCAAGACCTGAGCTGAGACCAAGAGTCAGATGCTCAACCGACCGAGCCACCCAGGGGCCCCTCTCTCATATTTTAAAAACCTGTGGTCAAGCTAGACCTCTTTTTTGATGGGTCATTAAATAGCAATATATTCCAGGAAAGTGGGGGTTTCTTTTTTTCTCTTTATTTAAACTAAGAGAATTATTCTTCAACTTAGGAACAGACTTGTGTTTCTAAAATGAAGTCTCATGTTGACAACTTTACGTGCAAAGTTATGTGGAAATAGGGAACTACAAAGTTGGAGACTGAGTTCCTGGTTAGTCCTCAGATGTCTTATTTGACCACGTTCTAGAGTTATTTATTTTTTTAAGATTTTATTTATTTGTTTGGCAGAGAGAGCACAAGCAGGGGGAGCGGCAGGCAGAGGGAGAGGGAGAAGCAGGCTCCCCGCTGAGCAGAGAGCCCAATGCGGGACTCGATCCCAGGACCCTGGGATCATGACCTGAGCCGAAGGCAGACGCTTCACGACTGAGCCACCCAGGCATCCCTAGAGTTATCTTTGAAAAAAGGAGGGCAAACCGTGGGACTCCCTCACTCTCGATGACGTCTGATGTCGTTTGGAGTAAGAGATAAACTTCTTATCTTGACTCTTCCGTGTGCTTCTACCCAGAATGATCTTGCTCCAGGCACAATATTACTCTACCCATTCGGTGAATACACCCGGCTCGTCCCCTTCTTGGGATCTTTACATCTTCCATTCCACTTGCTTGAAAGGTTTTCGAGTGGCTGGCTCCCCGTATTGGCCACCCTTCTGTGGTGTTGCCGCAGTCTCCGTGGGAGTTCTTCTGTGTTCTTGATAGAGTCAGGACTGTGGGTGAGTGAGAAAAATTAGTGTACCGGTGGCTAATCTGTCCCACGCAGCGTTCTTCACCCTGGGAGCGAGGTTTTGAAGTGGGCCAGTCGGCTCATTGAAAAATGTGGGAAAAAAATATTTGGTGGAACTGTATGAAATTAGATATTTTACACTTTGACCTACAAAGTGGTCATTTCATATGATTGCTCCTAATGCTTTGGCATCTTCCTGGCTCTTTGAGTATTTCTCATTAACATTCTCACATGGGACATAGCTCTTGCCTCTTCCCATCCAGGTGTATTATTCTACCAAGCTGCAATCTGTTTCCTCTCCAGATTTCTAACTTTTTCTGTCCTTCCCCCAACTAAAATTTCCATTTTTAGTCCGGCTAATCTCAGCTACTGGGTGAAAAGCCATCGGAAAAAATTTGTATTAACTTGAGACAAGTTGGTAGCTCTTTGCTCCTACTAGAGTTATTGGCATTTAAAGAAGATTCTGGGTAACCCATGCACAGTTTCAGTTGACAAAATTTAAGACACTTTGAGAAAGTGAAATGAAACAATGCATTGTGGATCGGTGTATTTGTCAATGTATATTTTTCTATTACACACATGACAGAATATCTACATCAAAATGGCTTAAGTAAAGAGTATTTATTTATACGCGGTGAGAAGCGTAGACTTCTCCCACCCTCCACACACACACCAGAAACAAGTAAAAAAGACTGGACAAAATAGATAAAACAGTGGTTTTTAAGCCACTGAACTTCAGGTAATAACAAACAGGATCTCTGACATGGACAAGAAAGGAGGTGAGCCCCTCAAATACTCCAGCTTGCTGCCTAGAGAGAGTTTGAAAGCTGTGGCCTTGGAGGGTGACCCAGGTGGAGCCCAGCATCCTCCCTGAGTTCAGGGGATGGACTTGGGGATCAGAAGAGCAGAGTCAACTGGGGTGTGCAGGGTGGGGTCCTGGAGGGAGTCGCAGAGAGAGAACTTCATAGGTCTGCAGAGGTTCCTTCTTTGTGTCTTTATCTGAGTACTAGTGCGGGGGGCATGGTGGGAACTCCCAGAGGATTAGAGAAGATGCATCTCAGAGCACACATGTGGCTGAGAATAGTTCATGTTCCCACCAGTCAGAATGAAAACTTCGTACTTCATGGGCATTTTAGGTAAAGGCTTTTGTCTCAGAAATGGTGCAGAATGGGACTTAGACTTACAAGTTGGTCTAGTCTTGCCTAAAAACTTAAAATCAAGACCTGAAGGGATTAAATTGTTTCCAAATAGCTTAATACATCCTGGACGAAAGCTCGAGAATATTTAAAGGAATACAAAAACATTCAACGATCAACGGTGTAAAATTGACAATGCTTGGCAACCAATAGGAAATTACAAGGCATGCATAGAAGCCAAAAAATGTGACCCATAATAAAAGGAAATATCGATTCAAAAACCAATCCAGAAAATGGCACAGATTTTAAGATTAGTAGTAAAAGATATTCTCACATTTATTGTAACTATGTTCCATATGTCAGGAAGCTAGAGGAAAGATTGAACATGGCGTGGAATATTGATCTCTAGAGATGAAAACAATTCTGTAAAAAAAATACTTTGGATGGGATTAATGGCAGATGAGACATGACAGAAGATTAGTGAATAGGAAGATGCAGAAATAGAAAATATCCAAAGTGGAACAGTACAAAAACTGAATAAAATCAACAGAGCACCGGTGATCTGTGGGATAACTTCAGTGTCCTGATGTAGGTACACCTGGAGTCTGAAGGAAAGGAAGTGGGGAGACAAATGGAAACATGGGCTGAAATACTCCCAAATTGATGAAAGACTACACACTCACAAATCGAAGAATCTCAATGAGCTCCAAACACAAGAGACATGAAGAAAATTACAGAAAGCAGACTATGATCACATTTCTTAAAAACCAGTGATCAAGAAGAAAGTCTTAAAAGCAGCGGGAGAGTGGGGAGAGACATTCGGTGTCTGGAGAAGAACAGATAAGAAGGGCAGCGGATTTTGCATCTGAAACAATGTAAGTGAGAAGACAGAGCAGCATCTTTAAAGAACTGGACAGAAAACAAAATCCCAAATTGATATTTTGGAATTCTGTAGTTAGAAAAAATAGCCTCCAAAAACAGAGGTGAAATAAAGACATTTTTGGGCATACAAATGCTGGAAGAATTAGTTACCTGGAGATTCCACTGTAAGAAATGCAGGACAGTAACACCAGGTGAAATCTGGATCTATACAGGGAAAAAGGATACCAGACAAGGTAACTATTTGGGTACATATTTTTCCTACTGTTTAATCTCTTTGTAACATAATTGATTGTTTAAAGCAAAATTAATACTGATGTAATGTGAGGTTTATTTATTCATTTTTAAAGCTTTATTTATTTATTTTAGAGAGAGAGAAGAGTGAGGGGGCTGGGGCAGGAGCAGAGGGAGAGGGAGAGAAATCTGAAAGCAGACTCCCCACTGAGCACAGAGCCCCACACAGGGCTCGATCCCAGGACCCCGAGACTATGACCTGAGCTGAAACCAAGAGTTGGCTGCTTATCCGACTGAGCCACCAGGTGCCCTGTAATGTGAGGTTTAATCACGTAGGCACAGGTAAAATGTACCAGGTCAGTTGCATAAAGGCTAGCAAGGCTGAAAGGGAGTATACTGTTACGAGGTTTTTACACTATACCCGAAGTGATGGAGTGTCACTTGAAGGCAGACGGTGCAACTTCAAGATGTACACCATATACTCTAACACAGCCACTTAAAGACAGGTAACCAATAAGGAAATAATGGAGGTAAAATAGGATCACTAGAAATGCTCAATCTATAGAAAGCAGAAAAAGAGGAAAAGGGGGAAAAAGAACAGATGGGACAAATAGAGAGCAGATGTCAAGATAGTAGATTTAAGTCTAACCATACTAATAATCACATTATATGTAAATGGTAGAAACACTCAATTAAAAGGCAGAGATCGTCAAACTGTGCAATCTTGTATTCTGCCTATAGGAAACCCACTTCGTTTATTTAGAAATTGAGCTATAATTGACATACAACATTATATTAGTTTCAGGTGTACAACATAATGATTTGATATGCTGTGAAGTGACCACAAAATGTCTATTATTCATCACCACACATAGCCACAAATATTTCTTCTTGTGATGAGAACTTTTAAGATCTACTCTCTTAGCAACTTTCAAATGTATAGCATAGTATTATTAAAGATAGTTACCATGCTGTACATTACATTCTTGGGAAACCCACTTTCAATATAAAGTCACAAATAAGTTAAAAGTAAAAGGATGGACAAAGATTTACCTTGCTAACACTAATGAAAAGGGAGCTGGGTTGATTGTATTTATATCAGATAGTAGACTGTAGCAAAGAAACCAGGATGAAGAGCATCATTTCATAATTCTAAAGGGAATCAATTTACCAAGAGGTCTTAACAATTATAAACCTTCACATACCTAATAAAAGACCATCAAAATACATAAAGCAAATTTGATAAATGTACAAGGAGAAGTACAAAACCCCACAATTACAGTCAGATTAACACCCCTTCTCAGTAACTGGCGGAACAAGTGGACAGGTACTCAGTGAAGATGTAGAGAACATTATCATCCAGGCTGAGTCAATAGAGGCTTCTAGAACACTCTAACCAACCAGAGTAGAATACACAATCTTTTCAAGTGCATGGAAACATTTACCAAGAAAAACCATATTCTGGCCACAAGACAAGTCTTAGTAAATTTAAAAGGACTTCATACAAAATATGTTCTTTAACATGGAATGAAAAACTGGAAGCCAGTAAGAGGAAAGTCTCAGCAAAATACCCAAGTATTTGGAGACTAAATAACACACTTCTACCCATGAGTCAAAACCACTGAATCGAAAGAGAAATTAGTATTTTGAACTGAATGAGAATGGAAACAGCATATCGGGGCTTGTGAGATGCATTATGGCAGGTCTTCGAGGGAATTTGTGGCATAATGTTTTCCAAAAGGGGCAGGTATAGCACACTAAACACTGATACTTGAGTCGAAAAAGGTCTCAGATCCATGACCTTAGTTTTTTTTGTTTTTTTTTTTTTTAAAGATTTTATTTATTTATTTGAGAGAGAGACAATGAGAGACAGAGAGCATGAGAGGGAGGAGGGTCAGAGGGAGAAGCAGACTCCCCGCCGAGCAGGGAGCCCGATGCGGGACTCGATCCCGGGACTCCAGGATCATGACCTGAGCCGAAGGCAGTTGCTTAACCAACTGAGCCACCCAGGCGCCCCATGACCTTAGCTTTTACCTTAAGAAATTCTTAACAGGGGAGCAAATGAAACTTTCTGTGAGCAGAAGAAAAAAAAAACAACGGTTGAATGTCAGACTGGAAATCAACAAAACAGAAAAACAGGTAATAGGAAAACCCCAATGAAAGCAAAAGCTGGTTCTTTGAGGAGATCAATAAAATTAATAAGCCTCTAGTCAGGGTTAAAAACAAGACACACTGCGAGGAACCGGAGGTTAAATTAAGATGTTCGTGGGATAATAACAGGAGAGTCTAAATAATGTCATGCCATTAAATCCAACTACGTGGGCGGGATGGGCACATTCCTCGAACGGCAAACTCCCAGAAGATCACTCCAGAAGACACGGGTTACTTAGCAGCCCCGTGTCTATTAAAGACACATGGTTACACACTAAAGATAATGAAGATGCATTAAAATCCCCACAGAGAAAACCACAGGCTCCGGTGGCTTCTGGGGCAGATTCTACCCAATACCTGAATAAGGAATAATACAAATTCTACACAAATTTCAGAACACTGAAGAGGAGGGATTACCTCCCCACTCACTGGAGGCCAGCAGTAGCTTGGTACCCAAACCAGACAAAGACATTAAGTAAACTACTGACCATGATTGCTCATGAACATTGATGCAAAGATTCTTAAAGTGTGGGCGCCTGGGTGGCTCAGTTGGCTAAGCGACTGCCTTCGGCCCAGGTCATGATCCTGGAGTCCCGGGATCGAGTCCCGCATCGGGCTCCCTGCTCGGCAGGGAGTCTGCTTCTCCCTCTGACCCTCCCCACTCTCATGTGCTCTCTCTCATTCTCTCTCTCTCAAATAAATAAATAAAATCTTTAAAAAAAAAAAAAAAGATTCTTAAAGTGTTAGCAAACCCAATCCAGTAACACATAGAGAGGATAAGACTTCATGACCCAGGAGGCATCATCCCAGAAAGGCAGAATTAGTTTAGCACTCAAAGGTTAATCAGTGTAGGTAAGCCCATCCTGCACTACACCGTGGGATCGTCCCAACAGAATCGGAGCATTGGGCAAAAGTCAACATCTGTTCCCTATTAAAACGGGCAGCAAAGTTGGGCTAGAAAAAAGCTTCTTTGGGCTTGTCATATGTGGCCCTCGTTATGCTCCCTCTGTACCCCACTCTGTTGAGAGTTTTTACCAAGAAAGGATGTTGAGTTTTGTCAAATACTTTTCCTGAAGCTACTGAGACGATCCTATGGTTTTTATCCTTTATTTGTGGATGTGGTGTGACCCACCCCTGGAATAAATCTCACTTGATCATGCTTTTAACGTACTGTTGAGGGGCACCTGGGGGGCTCAGCCCACCGGTGAGGCGTCTGACTCTTGATTTCGGCTCGGGTCGTGATCTCAGGGTCGTGAGATCGAGACCCGGCTCAGGCTCCATGCTGAGTGTGGCGCCTGCTTAAGATTCTCTCTCTCCCTCTGTTCCCTCCCCCGTCTCTCTAAAAAGCAAAAAACAAAACAAGTCCTGTTGAATTGTTTGTTAGCACTTTATGGAGGATTTTTGCACCTGTTTCTTTGCTTGTAATGTCCTTGTTTGGCTTTGAAATCAAGGTAGCACTGGTCTTGGAAAAGGAATTGGGAAGATGTCCCCTCCTCTTCTATTTTTGGGGAAGAGTTTGAGAAGGACCGATATTCATTCCTCGTTACCTGTTGCATAGAATTCACCAGTGAAACCATCCAGTTCTGGGCTTTTCTGTACGGGGAAGCTTTTGATGACAGGTTCGATTAGTAACCTTCCTTGTGACTGGTCTGCCCAGATTTTCTATTTCAAGTCATCGAGGTTGTCTGCAGCACGTAAACATGCCCAGACTCCACCCCGTACTTAGTGAGTCAGCATCTTCAGGGGACAGGCCTGGGAATCTGTAATTTTAGAAGATGCCCCAGAATTACCCTCCCACCAGTCAAGTTTGGAAAATCACCAAGATGAGTCCCTTTCACCCGAGATGATGAAGTGCTTTTTTCATCGGATGATTCTCCTCCTGGCCCGGCGGCTGTGTCCTGGCTGGGTCCCTGGGGGATGACCGAGTGTGGGGCCAAAGCTCTGCCTGTCTGGTAAACACGTTCAGCTCCACTAGGTTTCCCCAGGCCTCGACAGAATTCTGTTAAATGGAAAGAACACCTTGCAGGCGATCTTTTTAAAATTTAAATTACTCATATAACTACAATACTTGAAGCCTCCTAGAATAAAATCCAGGCATCTGGCGGGGCCGGGTCTGTGCCTCCCTCCCCAGCTCTCCCTCTCTGCTGCCCTCGGTCAGGCCAGCCCCCTGCAAACCCCAGGGCCTTTGTCCTTCCTGTTCTCTGCCTGCTCTGTGTCTCTCTGCAAAATCTTTCCTGTTTTCTCTCCTTTGAAACAAAAAAAATGGCGTCAAACAAGTTTATTCTCTTACAGTTCTGGAGGTCTGAAGTGAAAAGTCCGAGTGTCGGCGGGCTGTGTTCCTTCTGGGGGTCATCCAGCTTCTAGAGGCTGGGGGCCCCTCCCCAAAGCCCCCCGACCTCTGCCTCCTTCCTCTCACGAGTCCCTGTGATGGCCGTGGGCTCACCTGGAGGGTCCCCTCTGTAGCTCAAGCTCTTTTGACCTAATTACACCTGCAAAGCCCCTTGGCCCCGTGAGGTGGTGTTTTCACAGGCTCTGGGGACTGGCACAGGGGCATTTGGGGCATCACTCTGCTGGCCACGGCTGGGCCCTGCCCTCGCCCGGGGGCACCCGCTTCCAGCCTCCGGGACTCTGTGCATCACAGTTCGCCCTCCCCTGGCCACACTCTGCCCCTGTGGCCCTTCACCGAGCCTTCTCCACCCTCACCTGTTTGTTTCCACGGATCCCTTCCGTACGAGTGTCAGGACCTGTTCCCGATCAGTGATGGTGGGTGAGCAAAGCAGAAGGCACCTGTCCTGGGGGACTTGGCTGCCCACGTACCTTCCACATAACGCAAGTACCCACCACCCTGTGGAGCGTAGGCGCCCCGGGTGTGGGACCTCAGGTCACTCTGAGCACCAGCGGCTGGAACAGGGTTAGGCGTCGCTCCACGTTTACTGGTCAGTCCCCTGACGGCCACAGGGGGGCACTCATGCACCACGCTTGTGGCCACACTTCTGGGGTGAGAATCCGGGAAAAACGGTCCGTAGTTATCACTCCCCCTGCGTACCTTCTGGACAAGGGGACAGGGTGAGCCCTTGTTATCAGTGGCTGCGTCCGGTTTGTGAGTTGTCGGGAAAGAAAAGCCACGGCAGGCGCGTCATCTGGGGCGAGGAGCCGCTTTGGCCGCCTGGGCTCCTTTGTCACGTGTCTGTGGTTCTCGTAGGGCGCGTGTGTTCACGGATGCTGAGGCCCTTCAGGGTGTCAGGGCGCTGCCGCTGGGCACGGAGGGACCGCCGTGCTCTCCCCCGGGGCTGCTGGAGCTCACGGCCTTCACCTGGAGGTGTGGGGCCCCTCGGGGAGGCTCACACCCCGCCAACCTGCCCATCACCCTGCCAGCCAGCCCGTCATGCCCTGGTCAGCCCGTCACCCCCTGGTCAGCCCGTCACCCCCCCGGCCAGGCCATCACCCCGCCAGCCAGCCCGTCACCCCGCCGGCCAGCCCATCACCCTCCCGGCCAGCCCGTCACCCCCCAGCCTGCCTGTCACCCCCCCGGCCAGCCCGTCTGGGAACAGCCCTGCCGGGAAGCCCTATTTCAAACGGACGCAGGTGTGCGCCCTTTCACGAGGAGCAGTTACCTGCTCGCACTCCCTACAAGGCTTTTAGGGAGATTGTTACGTGTGAGGACCCACGTCCTGAAATCCCGTAATGTGCCGAGCAGAAATGAGGTGGTGTCTCTGGCAGACCAGGGACTGAACATATGAGATGAAACGCAGCAGAGCGAGCCAGACTCTGGGGTGGCTCCTCGGGTGACGGCGTTTCTCAGCGCGGGTATCACGGGGCCACCACCTGTGGGGGCCGCGGGCGGGCAGCTCAGGCTCCGAGCCCTTGGAGCCATCAGGATGGCTTGTGGGACCGCGGTGCTGTCCCCTGTGGCTGCTTTAGGGGTTCCTGAGATCTTAGAGGCTATTAGGCCTTGATGCTTGGAAAGAGGGAAAGGGGAAGGGTTTTAGGGAAGGGGGCGCTTCTCCAGCTGCGACCGGCCTGAGGGTCGGCCGGGGAGGCGGGCCAGGTTGCAGACTGACTCACCAGCCCCTGGGCCTGCGTTTCGGACCAGCTCTGGCGGATTCTGCCGCCGCTGGTGCTTGGACCACACTGGAGAACGGTGGCACCACACGGAGCCTCACGGCCTCGTTCATGGCCTCCGTTCACTCAAGAATGCCGTGTGCCCACCGCGTGGCAGGAGAGGTCATGAGTGACGTGGAACTTGGCCCCTGTCCTGTTGAAGCTACTGGTGTCGTTTAGGAGACACAGACGGGTAACTGCTAACTTGCTAACGCTGTGAGCAATGTAGCGCAGCAGAGGGCAGGGGTCAGGAAGAGTGCGGGGCAGGGGTTTGCGGGATGGATGGGGGCTGGGGGAGGGAGGGAGCCGTGGTGCAAGGCCCCCCGGGGCACGTGGCTGGAACACTGGGAGGGAGAACGCCTCCTTGTGAGCAGAGGAGGTGCAGGACCTGGCGGGATGGGAGCAGAGCCCCGGGTCAGCGGCCGGCTGGGCGGTGTAAGACCCCCCCACGCACTGAGGGGATGTGGGGACTGAAGGCTCTCCTCTCCCCACAGAAAGTTGTGCACATTTCCTCGGACACAGGCGTCCCTGCAAAGTGTGAGCACAAGATCCTACGCCTGACCTTGGGCCCAGGAAACCGAGATGTGCCCCGGACTCCCCGCCAGAGGGCGGCCTGATCCGCGTGGCAGGTGCCTGAACAGGATTCTCCTACTGAAAGTCCCGGAGACACACGGCCGCGCCGGAGAAGCCAGAAACCATCGCAGACAGGGCTGGGTACGCCAAATGTCCCCTTCCCCTCCCTCAGCCTGGTGGGTTTCCAGGGGGAAGGCGGTACTGAGCTCCCTCCCTGGTCTGTGTCGGGTGCAGAGCGTGAACGGGACATTGGGATAGCCGATCTGCGGCGCCCATTTCCTTCTGTTCGTGGGGGTGCAAGTAACAAGGAGGCGAAGAGCCCTGTAACCTCAGAGCTCCGAGGGTCAGCCAGTGACCTGCCATAGGCTCCGCCTGGGGACTGCCACCCTGACCTCCCCGGCCAGTGACCCGCCCTATGCTCATCATCTCGGCCCCTGAACAAATGCTCTGGTGTCTCCGCATGCTGAGCCTGGAGTGGCCGGTTGGAGCCACAGCTCCTGTCTTGTCCTGGACTCAGCTCGCAGGAGTAGACAGGCTGCCACCGGGACCCCGGTCCCCTCAAGCAACGTGCTGCTCCGGAGCGCACCCGGAGGGGCTGCTTGCTGGAGTCTCGCTCATTCCAGCCTGGGGTGTCCAGGTGTCAGGGGGTTGCTGTTGGCCAGCATGTTCCTTTCTTCCTGGGAACACAGTGTGACGCCCTGGACCCCTGGGCAGGTAGGCGTGGCCGATGGCACGCAAGTGCGACGGCTGACCGTAACTCTTCCACATCAGCAGCCGTCCCCTGTGTCATGCGCCCAGCTTGCGGTACACAATGGGCCGAGGACACCGGGCCCCTGGATCGCCACATGAGGAAGCCGCGCAGTGGGGTAATGGTGAATGAGAAATAAACACCTGTCCTGCATCAGCGTCCGATGATTTTGGATGTGCTTGTTTCGGCCGCTGGCTTTGTCTTACCTAAAACAGGCTTTCTTTCGGATCCGGGGAGAGAGCCGAGCGAGGAGAATCACAGGGCAGCTGTCCCCACTGCATGGCACCAGGACCACGGCTGGCCCGAGTCGATGCAAGAAGACAGTGTCCCTTAGGGTCCCCGGGAGTCCCCTCCCCTGAGATGCCGTCTCCAGAACGGAGACACAGGTGCAGAATCTCTGGAGGAGGCCGTGTCCGGCCCTTCTGCTAAGTGACTCGGGGTTTATCCGAACGCTCAGAAATCGGAGATTACTCTTGGAGGTCACCGCCCTCGTGGGTCTGCTCTGCCGGTGCACATTTTATGGCCAAATGATGACCAGGCCTGGCTGATTGGAGGGCCGTAAATTCACAGGACAAGTTCATGGAGACCTTGCCAAGGGCGTGCCTCTTGTCCGTTGCATCCCATCTAGTTGTGGGGAGATGGGGGTGGCCAGCTTGGCTGAGAACAAAGTATGT
>NC_138381.1:80573999-80603910 GCF_054177405.1 Leptonychotes weddellii
GTGTCTCTTGGGATGCGAAGGCCAGGGAGGCGCCTCGCCCCCGGGGCTGGACCTGCATGTGGAGGGGTCTTGGGAATATCGTCCTTTCTCAGGCTTTCAGGCGACCTGGGGGGGGGGGGAGGGGGAGGGCGTTCCCCTTGCTGAGTGGCTCCCGGGCATTAGGCATTGGCAAGGACAATCTCAGTCCTGAGCACAGCCCTTGGGCATAAACACTCCTGTCTCCATTTTACAGGTGAGGAGACACCGGTTCACAGGCCACAGACGGGGCTATTCAGCTAGCAAGGAGCAGAGCTGGGGTTCACGCCCAGGTCTGGTCTCTTCCAGGCCCGTGCTCCCATTGCATTTACCATCCAGCGTGAGGATCGCTGGGGGCCAGCCTTGACTCGGAATATGCTATCCTTTTGCTGGGAGAATTTGGAAGGAGACTCTACATTTTGGATCAAGATAACGCACAGGCAGTAAAAAAAAAAGTAAGCTGTGGGCGTCAGAGGTTAAATTTCCCCACAGGGAGGCAATTTTGGGAAAAGCTGGAGGGGCTGGAGGGGCGGGGGAGGGAGGAGAAGGGAAAGGGGATAACCTGGCCCCAAAGTGAACTGCTATCATCATCAAATATTTCCCTAATTGCAAAAAAAAAAAAAAAAGGGACTGAGGGATGCCAGGAAAATAAAGTACAAGTGTACTAGGCGTGGGCTTTTTGGCAACGCAAATTTGTCTGTAATCATTTTTTAAAAGATATGAAAGGAATTGCCTCACACAATGATCCCTTAAGCCTGGCTTTCATCTGTTTCTGGAGAAACATTGCATTTTGAAGGGATCCACATTAGCTGAAGGTGGTGAATTTGTCTGTTAATTGCTTTCTATTATAAATCTAAGCAACATTTAACACCACGAGGGAATGCAGACTTCTCAAGAAAGCTAAAAGTAGAAATCGTCTTTTTCTGAGTTGCAAGTTCTGTTTTCCTCATCGAGGATGGATGTCTTCACATGTTCATAGAACACCATTTTTTTATGGGGGCGTAAGGGCAGAGGGAGAGGGAGAGAAAGAATCTTAAGGAAATTCCACGCCCCGCATGGACCCCGATGTGGGGCTCAACCTCACAACCCTGGGATCAAGACCTGAGCCAAAATCAAGAGTTGGATGCTCAACCGACTGAGCCTCCCAGGCGCCCCCCAGAGCATCATTCTGTATCACTTAGGAGGATCACGGGAGTGAGGACTAAGGAGCGCCAAGAACCTCTCAGGAGTGTGCATCTTGTAAGGAGTGGCGGGGCAGAGACCAGTTGACCTCCGCCTCCAGGTGGGGCTGGGCGGTGCTCAGCTCTGCAAAATGGTGGTTAATTCTGAGCATGGACTGGGGAGGGGGTGAGGTGGCCACGCAGCTCACTGCCTCAGGCATTTAAACGTCTGTGATGGTCTCTGAACCAGGTGGTTTTATTTTCTTTGTCAAATCCCTTTTGTAAATTGGTCCATACCGCTCCCTTCACAGTGCCTGAAAACTGGCAGGCGTCAGGCCTTCTTTGGACTGCACACATATTTTCAGAATATTCAAATTAGTTGGCAATGTTGGACCATACAAAGGTTTTAAACAAAATTTAGAATTTCCAGCTTCTCCAAAAAAACAAAAACAAAAACAAAAAACCCCAGAGAAATCAGAAGTCTCGCAAAATGGAGCCCTCACGTGTGCCTTGGGGAAAGAACCATATTGCCAGGACCGGTGTGTCTCCTCCTGAGCATGTCCTCCTGCTTTCTGACCGTCCGGGACCCAGCAGCTCTCTCTTAGGGTGTCACTGCAGCGGACACGGCTGGTCCTCACCTTCCCGGCAACGCGTGTGAGCTCAGACTCTCCCGTGTCCTTGGCTACACCTGGGGTAGTCAGCCCCTTGTTGTTTTAGCCATTCTGGGGTGCGCAGAGTGGGAAATCATGGTGGTTTTAATTCGTATTTCTTCATGACTAATGATGTTGCTCAGTCATTTGTGTGATCTTTGGCCATTTGCACCTCCTCTTTTCGGAAGTGTCATGGTCCCAGAAATGGCTCCCTACCCTGAGTTTTCCAGCTTCTTCCTGCCCTCCCAGAACCAGCTCCTCACACCCCTCCCGGGGACACCAGCCCTCTCTGGGCAGCCCCTGATCCGTAGAGGCCTGACTCCTGGAATCCGACTGAAGCTGGAGGGAAAGAGATCTCTTGTTGATACGGTCTCTATGCGTCAGCCTCCTTTCCCACGGAGCGCAAGGAACGCTCACAGGAACCTTCTGTCGATTCCCGTCCGCTGACTCATGCCTTTGTTTCTGGCCTCGAGGCAGAGCAGACGTTGGGGCTCTCCCAGGACAGGGTAGTGGGTGTGCACGCGGGAGAGGTTCGGGGAGCAGTGGGGGCAGGACACACATAAACACTGAAAACACTATCCTACGCAGCGTTGGGGCTCATTTGCCGAAGCAAAGCCTCTGCAGAACCGCACCGTATGACGCAGGTCAGACCACCCACCGCCCAGCCCCTGCCTGGGCATCACGGCTCCTCCCGCAGCTCGCTGAGAGCGGGGAGAGGTGCCCTCACCCGCAAGCGGCCTGCAGCTGCTTGCCGCACACCGCTTCTCTCCTGCTCGCTGTCCCTCACCGCTGGGCCCCGGCTGTTCCGCCAGCAAGGCTGTGGATTCCCCGGGTCAGGAGTCACGCGGTGTGCCAATCCACGTCCCTTCTCACTCGCTGTGAGCAATCGCACACCATCCTCGAAACGTGTTTCCGACTGATGGCTAATTCCCACGAGGGCCCAACCGGACAATACAAAGTGGGGACTTTCGTTTTCCAAACACATGCCCGTTTCTGACTAAAGAAGGCAGACGCGGAGCGGGGCAGCTGACGTTTGCCCAAACAAGCAGTTATTCATCTGAAGAACCTCAAGCTAAATATAGACGTGGAGAGAGGTCAGGAGCTTTAAGAACATATGGCATTCTTTCATCTGCTATTTTAAAGTCTTCAGATTGGTAAAGAATGGTCTTTGTTTTCCGCATGTAAGCCGAAGCAAGAGGTACGCCTGGTTTGTGTGGTTTGGGAGGAAGGACTGCCTCTGCCATTCATCTCAAATTCCTGAATGTTGTAAGGCGGAATTATGTATATATGGAAAAAAAAGAAGCATGTAACAGCTGGTTTCTTTCTTTCTTTCTTTCTTTTTTTTAAGATTGATTTATTTACTTGAGAGGGAGAGAGAGCACAAGCAAGGGGAGAGGCAGAGGGAACAGGAGAAGCAGACTCCCCACTGAGCAGGGATCTCGATGTGGGGCTTGATCCCAGGACCCCGAGATCATGACCTGAGCTGAAGGCAGACGCTTAACCATCTGAGCCCCTAATAGCCGGTTTCTTAAAATGAAATGCCCTACTATGTGCTCCAAACTTTTATAAAACAGGATTTTAATGGCCTATGTCATGTGTGGGACCCATGCTTCTTATAAAGATGTAAAATATTACATACAAGGGCCTCCGACTTCTAACCCCCTCCTCTGTTTCCAGAGGCATATTCTCCTCTTTGCTTATCCTTCCAGAACTTTCCTGTGCCTCTACATACCTTTATGTGTGCCCAGAGAGAAAGTGCATGTGTCTGTGTGTGTTTTTACACGAACGGTGTCACATTATTCCGACGGTTCTGTAACTCATTTGTTTTCATGCGGCTTATCTTGGAGAGTCTCCATGTTAGCACCTGCAGATCCTACTCATTCTTTCGGCTGCTACGCAGTCCTACAAAATAGGAATGTTTATTCTGCCAGTTCTGAAGAATTTGGGGGGGTTCTGAAGCCTCTAAAATTTATACAGTTTGATGACTTGCTTCCATTACCAGGGTAGAAGTAATCTTGGATTTCTTTACATTTCCTAGAATCCCTATCATTTTGAGGATTTCCTCCCTTAAATATCCACAGTAAGCCAGGGTTCCTTGTGGTAGCGTTCTCTCCTGCAAGGTGCCCTTTTGTCCTTTATATTCATTTGCATCAATTAATTAGGCTTTCTCTCCCATTCCCTGATAACTGAGATTTAGGTGGTCGCAATTTCTCCATGGTGTTTATCGGAAACGAGTCTGAAGACATAGTCACGATGAGTCAGAGAAGGAGCCCATGCCTGGAGCTGCTAACAACTTCCCACAACTTTCCAGCACGAGCAGAGGGGCTGAGAAAAAGACTGACGTGGGGAGGGCAAAGCTGCGGGACAGGACCTCATGCCAGTTCGCATGAGCTCCTGGATGCAGCTGTGCCTGCAGCCAGAAATCACCATTGGCCTTCTCCTCTGCTGGACCAGTAATACGTTTTCCTTTTGCTGCCAGCAAACGGGTTGGCAATAGATACGGCCCTCCCTGACAGAGCTCTGATGTCAGATTTTGTCACTATCTTGGTATGTTTCTTTTCTGGTTTCAGCATCCTTCACAAAGTTGTTTTTCTCCTTGATACCATGTTCCTCTTCACTATGTATTTCAACCTTGCAAAAGACCAAATTGCAACAGTATACGCAGGTTAAATCATTACTTGTTTGACTGCATAATGGTTACTATGTATATACTTGTGTATTAGTTCACGTTGGGCTTAGGTAACGTGGCAAAAAACAATCTAGCAAGAATTCTTTTCTATGCAACCATGGCATAACCTATCTGACAACACATTTTATAGTCATCTTAACTCAAGTGTGCTGGGAAAGTACCATATGGAGAAGTTTTGTTGGCTCCTCATTACATTTATGTTTTCTTGTATTCGTCATTCTTGAGTCCCTGCCAAAAGTTTATATCTAATTGCTTTTACATCATATTTTCCCCTCAACTAGAAAAAAAAAGTGTGCCCTGTAAATTGTTATAAACACTTTCACTGCACAGTGATTTTGTTTTCTTGTTCCACATGGACTCACAAATTTAAAATCCTTCGTAAGGCATCTCGGACTTTATTTCAGGCAGAGCAAAGTGTGAGTGGTACTATTTCTCTCCTAATGAGAGTATGCTGGGCATATCAGCCCACTGCTCCCATGCTTTATTATTGTGGCATACCAGAAGGGACCATTGATAAAGGCTCAGGCAGGGATGGAATATGAAGGGTTTTTTCTATTAAAGAAAGAAGCATTCTCTTGCAAGGAAAATGCCACGAGACTGGGAAGGTTTCCAAAGCCTTTGAATCGTCGCACACAAAATCACTGTAAAAACTTAAAAATAAACCCTTCAGTGGTGCCTGTGAATGTAAGCTGTGTGTCTGAGGTGAGCGAATGAGAGAGAAGAGAAAGAAAGGCGCTAGTACAACAGAATAGCAAGGTAACAGTCGCCTTTAAACATGTATGATTCTTTTTGCAAAATATTTTTCTTTTGGAATATTAGGACATAGTGCAGCTGTACAGGGCAGTGGTTGGGAACGTGGGTGCTGGAGTATGACTTCCTGGTGTGACTCTTTACTGCCCTGCTTAGAAACTGTGTGACCGCGGGAACTTACATAACCTCTCTGGGCTTCACTTCACTTCCTCATCTGCAAAGCAGTGATGACAAATTGCATATATCCCAATAGGATCATTGTAGGGATTTAATGAATTACCGTAGGTAGGCACTTCGAACAAGGTCTGCACATTGTTGCTGTGCTGTAAAGGTTCACTGTGAGGATGATGATGAAGATGATGGTGATGATGATGAAGGTGATGTCTATGATGATGATGGTGGTGGTGATGTAGGTGATATCTATGATGATGATGATGAAGTGATGTCTATTATGATGATAATGAAGGTGATGTCTATGATGACGATGATGGAGGTGATGTCTATGATGACGATGATGAAGGTGATGTCTATGGTGATGATGATGATGATGAAGGTGATGTCTATGATGATGGTGATGATGATGGAGGTGATGGGTATGATGATGAAGACAATAGTGATAAACACGGCTGTGGGAAAAGGTGACAATCTTACCTCCTTCTACCAGGACTTGGCACTACCTGGTACAGCCTGATTGAGGAACTCCTCATTATGAGGAGTCAAAATGTCTAGGATCAAACTAAAAATACGTTTGTATTAAAAATCTCAAAAAAGGTCATGATTTCAGATATATTTTGTCCTCTTCCAGAATTTGAAAACTCCATTGCCCTGCTGCCTCTCCCACAGGGCTTGGAGGTCTTGGATTCTGCATTCCTTCATATACTCCATGCAGCATCTGCACAGATTCAAGGCTGTTTTCCTACTCAGAGGAAAACAAGACTGGGTGTAGATGTAGTAATACTTTTACTACAAGCAAGTGTTCTCCCCCTACTTATGTCATGGCTGTGCCTGTAGATCTGAAGAAGATGTTTGAGTCTGTGCAGTAAATGTCAGTCGGCTCTGCTCATTTATAATCAGTAGTTTATTCCTTCCTCACACAATACCCTTCTGAGTGCTTTGTACTCCAAAGAAGTGTTTCCTTCTGATCTTGCAAATGATTTTGGAAAGATTTTCCTGACATTGTCAGTGTATACATTGGGAAAATTTTGCCCTAGGATGTGCCCCAGTTCTCTTTGGCCAATCCACCATCCCCCACTATAGGCTACGATTTGTAACCTGAACCAAATGATTTCAGAGGAATATGCTTTTCAGTAGCTTAATATCATTAATTTAAATAGATTAGAAATGCTATTATTTCCTACATTTATAATTATTACTTGGCATACTCTTTGATCATCTCTGAGTACATGTATGAAGGAAATAATATGCTATTATAGGCATAATTTGATAAAGGCACAGAAAAGGAGCAGGTCACATAAATGATACGCATGCAACCAGCATGTTAACATTAATAATAATAATTAGCTAGTTTAAAGTAACCTGTAAGAGAGATTACATTCAGGATTCAGGAACTAGGATCTTCTTTTTCAGAAAAGATTTATTTATTTATTTTAGGGAAAGAGAGAGCATGAGCAGGGGGAGGGACAGAGGGAGAAGCAGACTCCCCATGGAGCGCGGTGCCTGACACAGGGCTTGATCCCAGCACCCTGAGATCATGACCGGAGCTGAAACCAAGAGTCAGGCGCTTAACTGAGTGAGCCACCCAGGTGCCCCAGGAAATATGATCTTAAATCATTGCATAAATGGTGTGCTTTTATTTAGTGATATGGAACAACTTGCAGTTGCATTAAGTGTGAGAGAAAGATGAATTCAGGGTATAAAACCTGTGTTTCCAACAATTCTGCACATTCTGAGTTAGATGATTTCTTAAGTGTCGTTAGTAGACCTCCAAAATTTAGGGTCAAGGAAGTAAAAATAATTTGGGCAAAGACACATTAACCATGTAGGTATCTTAGTTCTGTATCTCAGACAATCCTATCTGTGGCAAACGAAGATACTACTAGATGATGACCATTAGTCATCACTGGGCGTGTATGCTCCACAGTCCCTCTTCCCCTCAAGGCCAGGGCGCTGAGCGCTATTTCAAAAGTACGGTTTGAGCATCTATACCACCCCCCCCATCTCAGTACCCACATCGACATGTACGCTGTGGGGGGCTTTGGTCCTCAAAACCATCCCCCAACACAAAACAAAATCAGCAAAATCCTGCACTGGAACATCTTTTTAATTCCTTTTCTGATGAAAGGAGTGTCAAACCCATTAGACAGTCAACGGCACTGCCACTTTATTTTAGAAACAGTGCAATATGAGATAACCCATCTTCTCTGGAATTCTCAGTGGGCTGTAAGGCTTTAAAGGAAATGGGGCCAGGCGGGAATGAAACCGAACAGCTGGGAGTTCATTAAGCTCTTCTCTCCCAGGATTTACTAAACATTTTAGGACCAGGAATGCATAGGGATCTCTGAGCTATATTACCAACAAAATTCCAAGAGAAATTGTCTTTTTTTTTTTTTTTTAAATGTAACTATAGATTATCTTTTTCCTAGGTAAAGTGACAGGTAAAAAAAACCCACCCTGATGAGATTTCTACCAGCTCGAAAGGGAGAGTTTTACTGAATTCATCTCTCCCTCCCCCTTTGTCACATCCACTTGCCAAAATGACATCTAATTTATTGAATTCCAAGTGACTTCGTTAAAGAACAGACTTTGGTTGGGCTGTGAGCGCTCAGAAGTTGATACTGGGGCTAATCGGGCTCTTGGGTCTCAGAAGAAAAGGTAAAAGGGAAGGACCTTTTATTCTGGAAAGATTCATGACAGCTGAATGAGGAAGAGAAACAGAGAGGCACTTCCTCCTTGTTTTTTCAAAAGTTACTTTTAAGGAGGGGCGCCTGGGTGGCTCAGATGGTTAAGCGTCTGCCTTCGGCTCAGGTCATGATCCCAGGGTCCCGGGATCGAGCCCCGCGTCGGGCTCCCTGCTCGGCGGGAGGCCTGCTTCTCCCTCTCCCACTCCCCCTGCTTGTGTCCCCTCTCTCTCTGTCTCTCTCTCTCTGTCAAATAAATAAATAAAATCTTTAAAAAAAAAAAAAGTTACTTTTAAGGAATTGACTGTGGTGTCAGCTGCCTCTTTGCCTGTTCTCTTCCAGCTCAATTGGCAAGGGAGGTGCATTCCACGGACTCTTAGCAAAACACCACATTGAAAACAAATAAATATGGGTGAGCCCCGCAGGAGGATAGGAGGGAGATGTCTGCGGGGCAGTGAAAGGTTCTTTTGTTAACAGTCCCAGCTGCTGGGCCCCAGGCAGGGACCTGGTGGGGCTGCTCCTGAAGGAGAGACACACTTCAGAAAGCCAGCTGAGAAGTGGGGATTTCCACCCCCTTCAAATTACAAACCAAAAACTCAACAAGGACATTTTTATTTATGCAAGTGGTTTCTGAAGTGGTTCTTGTGGGCAATGTGTGAATTCTCAAGAGCTTCACCAGCCCACGATGTGGAAATCTGTGATTCAGCCGTGAGATGTGAGGCCTCTAGGAGCCCTCGGGGTCCCCATGCCCCTTCCTGTGCCTCAGCATAGAGCTGCTGCTGGTGGGTCCCAGGGGTAAGCCTGTTCCCAGAAGGGTTTCCACTTTGTCGATTGCCTCACAACACCCAGTGAGGGTCGCCAGTGTCCAGGCCACTCCTGAAGGGCCCCCAACATGGCGGCAGGGCGAGGATGGGTTCCATCTGCCCTCAGCTCACAGCAATCACTTTCTCAGACCCACATGGGCCCTGGCAGAGCAGGGAACCCCTGGGAGGTTGGTTATCTATTGAATTCTGGGCTTCTGGTGGCTCCAGCACCTCCTTCTCCTTGATGCCAGTCTCCACCTGCCACCAGCCTGTTCCTTTTCAGATTCGTTCTTATTAAATCGTACGACCGTCTACCTGCTTGCTCAAACCAAACACCCAGATCCCCTCCTTGGCCTCATCCGGTTCACATTACGTCCCCACCACTCTATTTCCCAAAGTACATCTTGGATTATCCTACTTCCTGCATGCCACCCCCTAACCACCCTGGCTGAGCCGCCATGACCTCTTGGTTGGATGTCTCCAAGAAGCTTCTAAACCACACTTTCTGCGTCCCGTGGTCCTCTGCCTCCCACAGTCCACCATCCATACAGCAGCCCCAGCAATCTCTACAAACGTAAATTAACTCAAGGGCTGGGCTCTTGAAACCTTCCAGTGGCTTCCCATTCCACGTTCAACCCAGTCCCACTCCTTTCATGGCCTCTGGCCCGACCTGCTTCCAACCTCCTTTGCTTACCCTGCTCTGGCCACATCGGTTTTTCTTTTCTTTTTTTTTTTTTTTAAAGATTTTATTTATTTATTTGAGAGAGAGAGAATGAGAGAGAGCACATGAGAGGGGGGAGGGTCAGAGGGAGAAGCAGACTCCCCGCCGAGCAGGGAGCCTGATGCGGGACTCGATCCAGGGACTCCAGGATCATGACCTGAGCCGAAGGCAGTCGCCTAACCAACTGAGCCACCCAGGCGCCCCCACATCGGTTTTTCTAATTCTCATCAACACCAGGCTCGTTTTTGCCTTAAGGATCCGGCGTTCTCCTGTGTGGCTCACTCTTCCTTCAGATGCCTGGATCCATCCAATCATTCAGCATCCGCTCCCATATCACCTGTTCAGCAAGGATGTTCTTCCCTGACTGTCAGCTACAGCCCTACCTCTATGCACTCCCCCTCCCCCCGGTCAGGAACATCAAATGGCATTTTAGTTTAGTTTAGTTTATTTAAAGCACTCATCAATGTTTTCAAATTTCTCACTTTTTGTGTACTTGCCTGTTTCTCCCTCCCCCCACACCGGAATAGAAGTTCCTTGAGGGCAGACACGGGTTTTTCTTGTTGACGACTCCATCCCCAGTCGTTGGAAGGGTATCTGGGGTACAGTAGATGCTCCATAAATATTTAATGATACACAAATTCTCTGAGAGATGGCAGATGGATACAGAGGGTGGGGAGCTCAGGCTGCTCTGTTGACGGATCCATGGGCGCGTGTGTAGGTAATCCACAGACTGCTGCTGTCTGGTCATAGCTGAATTTCTCTGACGACACGGACACCTTAAAAAGGGTTTCATTGGGCAAATGGAGGCAGTGGTTGTAAGAAAGAAGGCAGGTGTTGAGTTCTAGCTCGTGACTTCTCAGTGTCCACAATCATATGAGCCAATTCTCTCTCTCTGTCTCTGGAGAATCCTAACTAATACACCTTCCCTCCCTCCCTCACCCCACAGATATGTATGAAGCCTGAATTTGATTCCATACAAGTTGATATGATGTGGCCTTTGTGCTCTGGGAACTAATAATCTAGTAAGAGAATGAAGACAAAGACACAAACACTCAGAATTCGAGGCAGAATTTAAGGCAGGCCACAGAGAGGCATGATGCCCTGGGCGCTCAGAAAGGGAGGCTGACTGTGAAGTCGTTGGGTAAGGGTATTAACTCAGGAGCCAGGCTGTCTGGGCTCAATCATCTGCTCCTCTTTTTATTACTCGTGTCGTCTTTGGCAAGTGATCTAATGGTCTGTGACTCCGTTTCCTTGCTTAAAAAATATAGAAACGATTAGTACCTACATCATAGGATTATCAGAAACACTAGACAAAACAATGCAAGTAAGACACTTCAAACAGCACCTTAATATTGGGTTTCAGGACATAGGACGGAGGCTGGGGATGTTGGCAGCAGTTGGCTTTCGGTTGAAGAGGGGCAGGGGAGCTCCTGTGGCGTCGTGTGAACAGAGGGAGCCGGAGGGGCAAGGGTGGGGGGATGGCTGGCCACCTGGGAGATGCTCAGCTGGGACAACAGGAAGGGGAAGGGGATGGTCATTTCAGGAAGCTATGTGGGGCCACAGTGGGGAGGGACGTATTATTAAGTGAACTCTGGTGAGTAATTGCATGTCACTGAGGACTTGAAGCAGAGAGATTGCGAGATGCCTTACTTCCTGCAAGAGCTTTCCCACTCAGAAATTCTGGGTGACATATAATGACTTGGCAAAACTCGTTTCTTTCCTTTTGCTCGATTTGGGTTTACTTTGCTTTTTCTTTTCTAGTTCCTTCACGTGGAAGCTCAGAGGACTGATTTGGGCCTGTGAATTTCCCCCTCAGGTGGCACCCCACCGATTCTCATAAGTCGGATTTTCATTTTCACCCAGTTGAAACTATTTTCTAGCTTCCCTTGGGCGTTCCTCTTTACCTGTGCATTGGTTGGGAACGTGTTGTTTAATTTCTGAGTACCTGGAAATTTACCTGTTATTTTTCTGTGATTGATTTCTGGTTCAATTTCATTATGCCCAGAGAGCATACCTGGCCTGACTTCACTTATCTACATTAATTAGGATTTATTTTATGGCCTAGGATATGACTTTCTTGGTGAATATTTCATGTGCTCTTGTGTGTTCTGCTGTTGTTGGGTGGAGTGTCCCATAAATGCCAATTACATCCAGATGGTCCATCGTGTTGCTCATTTCTTCTAAACCCCTTGCTGATTTTCTGTCTCCCCATCCTATCTGTGGCCCAGAGAGGAATGCTGATGTCTCCAATTGCAACTGTGGATCTGTCTATTTCTCCTTCCAGTTCTGTCAGGCTTTCTTTCATGTGTTTTGAAGCTCCATAGTCAGGTGCACACACATTTAGTATTCTTTTTTTTTTTTTTTTCATTTTATTCATTTGAGAGAGAGAGAAAGAGCACAAGCAGGGCGAGGGGAGGAGAGACAAGCAGACTTCCCGCCGAGCAGGGAGCCCGATCCGGGACTCGATCCCAGAACACTGAGATCATGACCTGAACCGAGGGCAGATGCTTAACCCACTGAGTCACCCAGCTGCCCCCACATGTGTTCTTGGTGAATCGACTCTTTTATGTATGTATGATTCCTCTTTGTCTTTGCTAATTTCCTTTGTTCTGATGTCTGTCTTGTCTGATATTAATATAACCCATCTAGCTTTTTATTTTCTTTTGGATTAGTGTTTGCATGTTTTATCTTTTTCCATTCTCTTTTCCCTGACCTGTGTCTTTACGTTTGAAGTGAGTCTCTTGTCGACGGCATATACTTAGGTCAACATGTGGTATCACATACCACTTCGTTTTCAGTGAGTTCGGATTTAGGTCTACCATTACATATATATATTTTTTCTGTTGGTTTCTTTTTAGTTCCTCTTGTTTCCTCTTTCCTGACTTCTTTTGGTTTACTGGAGTATATTTTAGCCTTTCATTTTATTTATTATTTTGGTTTTGACTATATCTCTTTGCATAATTTTTTAATGGTTGCTGTAGGGATTACAGAGTACATCCTCCACTTTTCATGGTCTAATTAGAATCAGTATTTTACGACTTCAATTTGAATATAGAAATCTTGTCTCTTGGGGCGCCTGGGTGGCTCAGTCTGTTAAGCGTCTGCCTTCGGCTCAGGTCATGATCTCGGGGTCCTGTGATTGAGCCCCACATCCATCAGGCTCCCTGCTCAGCAGGGACTCTGCTTCTCCCTCTGCCTGACACTCCTCCTGCTTGGGCTATCTCTCTCTCTCTCTCTCAAATAAATAAATAAAATCTTTAAAAAACCAGAAATCTTGTCCCTCTGTGGGTCTCTGTATGCGCGGCTGACTTACATGTTCCATCTGTAGACATTAAAGGCTCCGCCAGCCAATGTTTTTGGTTTTGTTTTTGCTTTCGGCTGTCAAAGATGTTTAAACATTTTGAAGGGAAGAACAGTGTGCTATATTTACCCACATATCTACTGTTTCTGTTGCTCTCTCTCCATTTCTAGAGAATGGAGCCCAAGGAAGGTGAGTGAAGACAGACATAGGAATGAACTTCCTGCTGAGCTTGACTGAGTCCTGAATGTAGTCCTGCTATCCTCTGGACTTTTCACGGCTTGAGTAAATACGTAACATTTTATCCCTGTTCTTTTTTTTTTTTTTTAAAGATTTTATTTATTTGAGAGAGAAGGAGAGAGAGGTAACCCAAGCAGGGGGAGTGTCAGGCAGAGGGAGAAGCAGGCTCCCAGCTGAGCAGGGAGCCTGATGGACGTGGGGTTTGATCCCAGGACCCTGAGATCATGACCTGAGCCAAAGGCAGATGCTTAACTGACTGAGCCACCCAGGCATCCCTTCCCTGTTCTTTAAGCCTATTTTGAGTTGGATTTTCTATCATCTGCAACAGAAAGCACCCTGACTGACACAGTAATAAAGGACAAGATTTTGGGAAGGGTGTTATGATAGTTGGTTATAGTTTGAGTTATTCTAGGCTAATCAGTGACAAGACTGTGATGAAATTCAACTGGGTTTCAAATCCAAATATCTTTTTTTGATTTCTGGTTTAATGCCATTTGTATGGCCTTTAGGAAATCCAGGATTCGATTATTTGTTGGTCTGGGCTCTCCCGGGAATAAATCTCTTAAAATGCAGCCCCATTTTTGAAGGTTTTTATGGAGCCTGACATTGTTATTCTCAGAGACAGTGAGTAAAGAATTAATTGCTAGTTTTGCTGCAGTGGTTCAGTGTGATTTTTTGATTGTCTTTTTCTTTAATTGATTGTCTTTTTCTCTGCAGCTGATTTCAGTCCTAAATGGCAAACTATATTGTTTGCTGGATGAAATGCTAATTGCTCATATGATGACGGTCGTAGTGATGACAGATGATGATTACTTAGGGCCTCACTGTCTCTTAAGATCCCATCTGTTAATGAAAATGGACTTGTTGGTAGGTGCCCCTGACTGTTTAAGCAGCTGAGTCCAGAGACAAAGGAGAAAACTCACTCTGGACTGAGAAATTATCTAAGATGAATAGTCAAGCTGAGGCCCAAATTAGCATGTCAACTATATAAGTTAGAGATTATTTTCAAGTGCAAGTAACTGAAAGTACACTCTAGTGGTTCAGCCTATAGGACTTTTTTTGTTTTTGTTTTTTGTTTTGTTTTGTTTTTTAGAGAGGGAGGGAGGGACAGAGGAAGAGGGAGAGAGAGAGAATCTCAAGCAGACTCCCTGCCAAGCGCCCCAACGCGGGGCTCGATCTCACTACCCTGAGATCATGACCTGAGCCGAAGTCAAGAGTCGGAGGCTTAACCGACTGAGCCACGCACCTTCTTTTTTTTCTTGCGTGAGGACGTCCAGTTGTTCCAATCCACGCATTGAAAAGACCATCCTTTCTCCATCCTGATCCCTGGCACTTCTGTTGGAGATCAAGGAGCAGTGTAGGTGTGGGTCTATTTCTGCGTTCTCTCTTCTGTTTTGTCCGTTCAGTGTATGCAACTTTTTGTTGGTATCACATTCTGTTGAGCACGGCAACTTTATAGGAAGTCTTGAAATCAGTATGGAAGTGTCCCAACTTTGTACATATTTTTCAAAATAGCTTGAAAACTATTCCAGCTTCTTTACCTTTCCAGATAAATTTTAGTTAGCTTGTTGATTTCTATAAAAAAAACCCTGGTGGGATTTTGATTGGGATTTGGGTGGGATTTGAGAGAGGACTGACATTTTACCAATACTCAGTCATTCAACCCAAGGATGCAATAGATCTTTCTATTTCATGCTTTGTTAGAGTTATACCTATTTCATTTGGGTGCTATTACAAATTACCTTTTTCATATTTTAATTTCCAATCATTCATTATTAGCATATCAAATTCAATAAAATTTTTATGTTGGCCATATTTCTTGTGTGACTTTAGTAAACTCACTTGTTTGTTCTAGTAATTTAAGTACTATAAAGTTCATCCATTTAAACTGTACAACTTGGTGTTTTTTAGTTAATTGACAGAGCCATGTAATCATCACCACAGTCTAATTTTAGAACATTTCATCACCTCAAATCCAGACACCTTTCTTTCATTTGGATTTTTGTTTAATTCTGATTAGAGAACATACTTTATATGCTTTTGATATTTCATATTTGTTGAGGCTTTTTTTATGGATCAGAATATCGTCTATTTTGGTGAATGTATTATGTGCACTTAAAAAGGATGTCATTTCTCTGTTGTTGAGTGTTTTATAAGCGTCATTAAGCCAATTAGGTCAATAATGTTGGTCAGCGCTTCTATAGCCTTAGTGATTTTCTGTCTAATTATTTTATTGATTACTGAGAGGAATCTCTGAATACAGCTGTGGGCTTGTCTATTTCTCCTTTCACTTATAGCTGTTTTTGTACTGTGTATTTTGTAATTCTTTTGTTAGATATATATGTGCTGTTGCTGAATTCATCCCATGGTCCTTACATAATGATCCTCTTTATCCCTGAAAATAACTCCTGTTCTGAGGTTACTTTGTCTGATAACATGGCCATTCCGGTTTTTTTTATTTTGTGTTTGCAAGATACATTTTTCCTGTCTACTTTTACTTTTAAGCTAGCCGGGTATTTATATTTAAGATTCACAGTATATACTTGGGTCTTTCTATTTTATCCAGTCTGGGAATCTCTGTGTTATTTGGTGTGTTCAGATCATCTAAATTCAATGCAGTGATTGATATGATTGGTATTAAATCTGCCGTTCTTGCCAATTATTTTCTATTTGTTTTATCTGTTTTTTTTTGTGTGTGTGTCCTCCTTGTATCCTTTCTTGCTGCTTTTGGATTAATTCAGAATTTGTTATGATTCCATTTTATGCTTTATTATTAGCTTATTATTTGTAGCTCTATAACATTCCCCCCCCCCCAGTGGTTGCCCTAAGGTTTACTAAATGGCTTTTTAGCGGCTAGCATAAGATCTCTCTCTTTTTTTTTTTTTAAAGATTTTATTTATCCACTCAACTGAGAGAGACACAGTGAGAGAGGGAACACAAGCAGGGGGAGTGGGAGAGGGAGAAGCAGGCTCCCCGCTGAGCAGGGAGCCCGCATGTGGGGCTCGATCCCAGGACTCTGGGATCATGACCTGAGCCAAAGGCAGACGCTTAACGACTGAGCCACCCAGGCGCCCCTCCTTTAGTCGTTTTTCATTTTACAGCAATCAAAAATGAGAGGAAGTGCCTTTCCTACTCATATCAACTGTAAACCTTTCTGGATATCTTCATTTCTTCCTGTAGATCCAGGTTTGTCTAATGTCATGTTGTTCTGCCTAAGGAATTCTTTTACATTTCTTGTTGTGCTGGTCTTCTGGTAATGGGTTCTCCCAGCTTGTGTTCATCTAAAAAAGTGTTTATTTCTCTTTCATTTTTTATTGAGATATAATTAACATACCATAAAATTCACTTTAAATTTAAATTCATTTTAAAATGTAAAATTCAGCTCGCTTCAGCAGCATGTATATTAAAATGTAAAATTCAGGGATTTTAGTATATTCACAATATTTATAAAATTCGGTGATATTTAGTATACTCGCAATATTTAGTATATTCACAGGTCTATTCACAAGTCTATTCATCAGTGTATTTACGAGTGTATTCATGAGTACATTCAAAAGCATATTTATGAGTGTAGTCACAAGTATATTCACGAGTATATTCGTGAGTGCATTCACAAGTGTTCATGACTACATTCACGAGTGTATTCACGAGTGCATTCATGAGTGTATTTACAAGTACAACCATCACCACTCTTTAATTTCAGGACATTTTCATCCCCCCTCGATGAAATTCTATACCCACGGGGAGTCACTCCCCATTCCGTGCCCTCCTCTTCATTTTGAAAGATCTTACTACGTGTACATACAGACAGGTGTAGCTAGAGAAGCCGGATGCACAGCTGCTGGATGCTCAGCTCTGGGCAGCCAGCCCCCCATCCCTGCACCCTGTGCATCAGATACGTGCCTGCGTCGTCCTTGGGCTCCTGTGGCTCCTGACAGGAAGCCCACTGTAACGCTCACCTCTGCTCCTCTGTATGCACTTACGCGCCCTGCCTTCACCATCTCTCTTTTATGTGTGATTTCTTGAAGTTTGATGATCATGTGTCTAGGGCTGTGTGTGTGGTGTGAAGTATTTGTCTGGTTTGGGATTGCCTGAGCTTCTTGGGTCTGTAACTGAATGTAGTTAGTTATTTCTGAACATTCTTGGCCGTTTTCTCTTCAAACATTTTTTGGTCTTTTCCCACTTCTACCTCCGGAATTTCAATTATACAAGTGTTAGATTATTTGATATTATGACATTGCACCTTCATGCTATTTTTAAAAATTATTCTTTTAATTTTCACTTTGTGCATCAGTCTGGGTAATTTTAACTGGCCTATCATAAGGTTCACTGGCCATTTCCCTGACTGTGTCGAGTCTCCTGATGAGCTCAAAGGAGTGCACGTTCTGTTACCCATTTTATTTTCAGTGATACCATTTCTGCTTGACATACGTATTCCTTCCTATAATTTCCATTTGCCCATGAGTGTTGTCCTCCTTGTCCATTAAAGCATTGATTGTGGTGGTCACAGTTATTCAAAATGTTCCGTCTTGTAATTGTGATTGCTTTTTCTCTTGATGGTGGGTTGGTTTTTCTTTTTTGTTGTGTGTGTCATTATTTTAGAATGAGTGCTGGGCATCATGTGTAAGACCGTGGAGACTGAGGTACATGGTATTCATGCTGGGGCGTGGGCATGGCTATTTTCTGCTAAGCCGTTCGTGTGCGTGATCATGCATGCACGTGCATGTACACATGTGTTCACACGCACACACACGCATATGTAGACACACACGCGTGCACGTACATGTGAGTCTCTGGGTGCGTGTGTGCATGCGTGTGCACACGTGCAAGAATGCATATGCACACGCATGCATATGCGTGTGTGTAGGTGTGTGCACAGGGATGTGTATATACGTGTGGGTATGTGCACATACCTGTGCATGTGTGTGTGTGTGTGTGTGCGTGTGTGCTAGTCTGGAGGGGAGCTGGGTTTGGGCTCTCCTGCTGTGTCGCCTTCACTGCAGGGCTGGCTCGATCCTTCCGGCACAGTCTTGCTCTGGGGTGGGCCTTGGTTTGGCAGAGGGGGTGACTCCGTGTTCCTGCTCCACTTCGGCTTCAAGCCTTCCCCGTGTGCCAGGACGTCAGAGTGCCTCTCCTTGGGCTCTGGCCTCTCCCATGACCAGGATGCTGCTGCTGGCTAGCCTGGTACGAAGTGGGGGTGTGTGTGTGTGCAGGAATTGTTCTCCTGATGCAACTGCAGCCCCAGTGGCCCTGTGTTTTGGTGTCTTGGGGGCTCGTGTCTTCCGCCTTTCTCTAGCTGCAGAGGTTTTCCCCCCTGCCCTGGGGGTGCAGTGTTGGCTGTCCTTCTCTCAGAGACTTAAGGACTTTGTTCCTTGGGGAGAAGGGTCAAGGCAGGCTTCCTGCCTCTGCATGGTGGTGCATGTGCCCCTCTGAGAGTTGCCTCCCGTCTTTCTTTGGAGTGCCAGCCAAGTCACAGAGAAGAGCCTGAGAGGGGGTGCATGCTCCCCTTTGTCTGCAGCTGCCGGGGTCCCGGCTCTCACACCGGTCTGCACCCCGCCTTCCCAAACTCACCACAAGTCTTTCACTGCGTTCTTCTCACCTGCTGGGGCTCCATGTTCCTCCTGCCCCTGCCACATGCAAGCCAATGCTCATGTCCCCTCTTCCCTTAGATTTCAGGCTGGGGAATCTCCCTGAACCTCTGCTCACTGATGGGGTTCAGGAAAAGTGACAATTTTGTGGATTAGGGGGCTGTTCTGATTGTGGAGGGTGATGCTCTTTCCAGCTTTCTACGTCCTAGGATGAAAAGCTTGTGGTTTCCATTCCCATGATAGCCTGAGAGCTGCTCCACCTCTATTTACCACTGCCATATTCCAGCCAGAATAAAGGGTCAAGGTCAGAAGCCTTCAGGAAGGGCAAAGATCCAAAGGGACTGGCCTCTCAAAGCTTTTCCTCAGAAGTCTGTGCCAGACCCTTCCGTCTGCATCTTGCTGTGTGTAATCACAGGCCACCCTGGCTGGAAGGGAAGAGATTATTTTTATTTCCAACTTCCAAACCTCCCTTTATTTATTTATTTAAAACAATCTTTAAAGTTTTTGTTTTAATTCCAGTTAGTTAACATACAGTGTTATATTAGTTTCAGGTGTACAATATAGCAATGCAATACTTCCATATACTACCCAGTGCTCATCACGACAGGTACACTCCTTCATCCCCATCCGCTATTTCCCCCACCCCCCGATACCCCATGGGGACCAGCCCCTCTGGTGACCAGCAGTGTGTTCTCTGTAGTTACCAGTCTGTTTGTCAGCTACCCTCCACCTCTTTTCCCTTGCTCATCTGTTTTGTTTCTTAAATTCCACATGAGTGAGATTATCTGGTATTTGTCTTTCTCTGACTGACTTATTTCACTCAGCATTACACTCTCTAGCTCCATCCAGGTCATTGCTAATGGCAAGATTTCATTCTTTTTCATGGCTGAGTAATATTCCATATTGTGTGTGTGTGTGTGTGTGTGTGTGTGTGTGTATCACATCTTCTCTATCCACTCATCTGTCGCTGGACGCCATTTCCGTGATTGGGCTATTGTAGATAATGCTGCTATAGACATCAGGGTGCATGTATCCCTTTGAATTCATATCTTTGTGTTCTTTGGGTAAATACCTAGTAGTGTGATTGTTAGATTGGAAGGGTAATTCTACTTTTAACCTTTTGAGGAGCCTCCATACTGTTTTCCGGAGTGGTTGTACCAGCTTGCATTCCCACCAACGGTGTGAGAGGGTTCCTCTTTCTCCACATCTGTGGAGAAACACCTGTAGTTTCTTGAAATGTTGATTTTAGCCATCCTGACAGGTGTGAGGTGGTATCTCATGGTGGTTTTGACTTGCATTTCCCTGGTGATGAGTGATGTTGAGCATCTTCTCATGTGTCTGTTGGCCATCTGTGGGAAGTGATCATTTTTAACTGAGCTCAAATACACTTGGATTAATCAAATACACTTGGGATTCTGCATAGAGAGAACAAAGGAGGAAAAGGGCCATTAGCAATGTCTGCCACGCATCTTCCTGCTGGAAATACTCCTCACCAACTAAAGTTTCTTTATTCCCCAAAGTTCCCACGTGTGCATCCAAGCAGAGTTGTCACTGACTCTTGATGCCTGAGACCATGGGACCGACATGCCCGGTGGACGGTCTTATCCCTGGTTCTCTGGAAGCAGAGCCTGAGGCAGAGACTTACGCGTGCACGTACTTGGGTGTGAATCCAGGGGCAAAGGCGTTATAGGGGGAGTAAGCAGGCAGGTGGGGTCATCAGTTCAAGGTGACTTCAGCTGCTACCTAGATGGAAGGAAGGAGCCATGTTTATCCGATGGGTCTCTACTCCCTGCTCAGCGGTGCTCATTAAGCACCCTCACTTCTGCATGCTTATGCCTGTGCTCAGGGGGTGGGAGAGGCCCACGCTGGCCACAGGAGGATCGCTGTTGGGAGTGAGGCTGCTGGAAGCCAGCATGTCGCTGATCATCCAAACATGGCGGGACCAACACGTGAGGCTGGGAGGTGAAGGGGAGGCGTGCAGGACCCAGGCCAGCAGGGTGGAGAATCTCTTCCCTCCAGCCCCGGCTCCTGCCACTTTCCCTCTTGTACCCGCGTTTCGCTGAATGCCAAATTACTGCGGTTTCTCGAATTGGCCAGGACTCTTAATTACAAGGGACAGAAACCAAGCTCATAACTGCTTGAGCCCAAACGTGCATTTGCTGGTGCCTGTCAGTGAACTGGCTTTAGGTATAGCGGGATCCAGGGGCTCAGCTGATGCCATCAAATCTCTCCCTTGCCCATTTTTCAGTTTGCCCAGTTTTTTCTACTCTTGGTAATTCTTTCCTTTGTAGTGAGAAAAAATGGGCATCAACAGCCATAATTTAAGGTCGTTCTGGGTTAGCAGCTCCAGTGGGGGAGGAGAGCCTTCTCTCCCAAGGTCGGTATCTGTCCCAGGGAAGGGACCAGTGATATCAGGTAGATCCCCCGCACACCCGCGGACAGTCACAGGGCCCGGGGCTTGGAGGTGCCGTGAAGGTTCCTCCCGGTCCCGTGCCCACCGTGGTACCCACAGTCCCAATGGGGGCACGTGGGCGGGTGAAGAAAGTGTTCTGCAGAAGAAGACACATGCTTTTGTCAACAGAAGGGGCCAGGACCTGGACCAGCAGGGATACGGCGTGTCCATGCCGCGATGCACCCCACGCTGCAACCAGGTGCTAGCCCATTTCACAGCTTTTTCCAGAATGTTCTTCATTCCCTTAAGAGGAAGAATTCCCTGACTCCTGCGCGCCACATCCTGGCTGGGTTGACCCCCAGCTCTCTAACCCCCTCAGTTTCTACAGCACCCGTGTGCTGCCCACACACCCTAACACACGGCCAAGTCCGGCCACATGGGACACGCGCAGCTCGGGCAGCTTCTCACAGATCTGCTGGTTTCTGGAAGGCGGTGTGCTGGGGGAGGGGCCGTTATGGGGTGAAGAGAATGAGTGTTAAGAACTAGCAGTCTGGGGGCACCTGGGTGGCTCAGTCGTTAAGCGTCTGCCTTCGGCTCGGGTCATGATCCCAGGGTCCTGGGATCGAGCCCCGCGTCGGGCTCCCTGCTTGGCGGGAAGCCTGCTTCTCCCTCTCCCGCTCCCCCTGCTTGTGTTCCCTCTCTTGCTGTGTCTCTCTCTGTCAAATAAATAAAATCTTTAAATAAAAAAAAAAGAACTAGCAGTCTGCACAGACTTTCCAACCTAAGCACCTGGGCAGCTCCTCATGCCCTTTGTGAGGTCCCAGGCTGTCCTCCTGCAGACATGAGGACACGTGTCCGCTTGGCACCTGCCGTCCCTATGTAAGCCACCCAGTTATGTCTCCACCTTCAGCCAACATCATGCTTTGCTTCATCCCTGGAAACACTTACTGAATATAGAGCCTGATGAGGACCTAGGGTCATTTCTTTTTCTTCTCTTTTCAGTTTTATTAAGGTATAATCAACAAATAAGATGGTTATATTTAAAGTATATGAAGTGATTGGATACATACATGTTTGATACATATATAGACGAAGGGATTCTCACAATAATTAATTAACCTCTCCATCACCTGGCTTATTTGCTTATTTATTTATTTATTTTTTGGTGAGAACACTTAAGTTCTACTCTTGTAGCAAATTTCAATTACACCACATGCTATTATCAACTATAGTCTCCATGTCGCATAGTAGGTCCTCAGACCTTACTCATCTTTGGCCCCCGCCAAACCCATTCTACAATGTTTCTATGAGTATATTTAGATTCCACATATCAGTGATGTTAAGGTCCCATTGAAAACATTTAATTAACGTCTGCCTCAATACAAACCTGATACACTTCTACCAAAGTATGACAAAATTTTTCTTTTAAGTCAAACACATAGGCACTCATTCAGAAAATATTAATATTGAATACCTATTAAGTTCTAGGCTATATGATCCAGCAATTCTATTTCTGGGAATACATCCCAAGGAAACAAGAACTCCGTTGAAAAGACACCTGCATCCCCATGTTCACTACAGCGTTACGTAAAGTGGCCGAGACGCAGAACCAACCTGTGTCCATCAGTGGGTAAATGGGTCCAGGAGACGTGGGATGTAGATGCAATGCAACATGGCTCAGCCGACAAGCATTATGCGGTGGGGAATAAGTCAGAAAGAGGCAAATGCCGTATGATCTCCCTTACGGGGGACTCAGAACAGAACAAAGCCCCAAACTCCTGGAACAAGGATCAGGTGTGGGGCTACCAGAGGTGGTGGGATGGGGAGGAGTGGAGAAGGTGCTCACACGGTCCGCACGTGTGAGACAGATAAGCTCCGGGGATGCGCTCACAGTGTGGTGACATTACCGTGTGCTTTATGGGATCGTTGTGGAGAGCAGACCCTAAGCGTTCTCAGGACGAGGAAGGAACATTGTTTTTCCTTCCCTTTGTGTGTGTCTCTAGGAGAAGAGAGATGGTCATTTCACATGCGAGTCAAACCAGCACGCGTACACCCTGGACTTACACAGCGCAGCAGGGTGTCTGGCAGCTCGGCAAGACCAGGGGCAAGTGCTGAGCCCTGTTCCCGGGGCTGAGGATGAGGAAGGACATCCCTGTTCCCACGGGGCTTGCGTTGCAGTGGGGAGACACCGACAGCAGGGGAATGAGGGCTGAAGGCGTAAAGGACATCAGGCAGGGAGAACTGACGGGGAGGAAACGAGCAGGAGGGCGTCGGGGCGGGAGCCCCGGGGCCAGGACGCTGTCCGGGAACGGCCGGAGCCTCACCGGGGCCCACCGTGCTGCGGCCCCGGCCCTGAGCCCGCCCGCGCCACCTCCAAGTCTGCTCGGCCCCGGAAACGCCGCTTTGGATGAAGGTGGGCTCATCTCAACATCGGGAGGAGATGTGGGGCAGGTGATGTGAATTAGCACAAGTGCATGGTCTGGGGTTCGAATCCGACGCCAGTCCCGGGTGAGTGTAGACACCTGGGGGCGGGCTGCCCGATCTGCTTTATCTGCAGTGTTTATTACTGCCATTGAGCTGGGTGCCTCCGTGATCTGACGGCACTTCCGAGATTAAAAGGGGCACATCCTGGCTTTGTTCAGCCATGGAAACGGGAGAGGTCAGCACAGAGAGAGGTCCGTTGAGCGGTGTGCAGTGAAGGCCCCGGGGGGAGCGCCCGCCGCCGCGTCCCTGTGGAAGCAGCCTGCTGACCCCGAGGACATGGGCGGTCAGCCCAGGCAGCAGGGTCAAGTCACTGTTTAAATGCCCGAGTGCTGGAGCTCAGGGTTCGCTGGTGCATGAGGGAGGCGCTGCTCCCAGTGGTGATCTGGAACCTTCTGCAGCCACGCGGGGAGGCTCGGGGCTGGTGGCCCTCGGAGGCTACGGCGCTGCCCCCCATGTTACAGACACCTCCCATTCGACATCCTGTTTGGGTTTTTCCCTCTCCCATGGAGACTGGGAGGCATTTTTGTATCCTCTTTAGGAAGTGCTTGGATTCAGGACTTTATTCCATTTAAAGTCAGGATGAAAGGGATGGTGCTCTTGGCTAGCATTTCATGGGTGTTCTTGTCTACTTTAGAACCAGCATCGCGGCTGACGTTTATTGAGTGACATTTTCTCCTGCCGAGCATTATGGAGTGTTACGTAGTCCCCAAGCACGGCTTTGGGGCCTCGTATGCGTCACTTCGTTTCTCCTTACAACCGGTGGGGTAGGAACTGCGGCCTCCATCCCTGAGACAAGGGGTCAAGCACAGGGAGGGTCAGTAAGTTGCCTGAGAGCACGCAGCTCACAGGTGCTGGAGACGGCTCAGCGAGGCGAGCGTGGGTCAGACCGCAGAGCAAACTACAGTGCTGTGATCGTGTGTGAGTGTGAGCAGTGCATGTGAGTGTGAACATGTGTGTGAGCACATGCGCGTGAGCCTGTGAGCATGAACACGTACGTGTGAGAGAGCACATGCGTGTGAGTGCAAGCACTTGCATGTGAGTGAGCACGTGCATGAGTGAGTCTCTGAGCGTGTGTATGTGCATGAGAGTGTGAGCTTGAGCACGTGTGTGTCTGTGAATGTGTGAGTGCGAGCACGTGTGTGTGAGCATGTGCGTGTGAGCGTGGATTTGGGGTAGATTGGATAAACATTTGGTCTTGAGTAAACTGAGGCTCAGGGTTTGACTCTCTTATGCCCTGGAGAGCAGGATCCTGGATGCTGGCAGATATGGGGTTTGGCGTGATTCCACGGAGGACCCTGTAAATAATCCCATAGCTTTCACCTGCCTCTGAAAGGGTTAAAGAGAAACGTGCTCAGCACTTCTCTGGGGGCACGTGGGTGTGATTTATTTTCCTTTGCCCTCTGTGTATCACCTTTCTTCCTTCGGACAAACAAGGCTCAGCTGTCAACACAGCTCATGGTTTGTTGTCCGATTTCTCGTTAGGAATATTCGCTCCGCCCTGGAGGGTGCTGGTGGGAAGCATCTGATCTCCGTGGATGCCCATGCCTGTCTGGTCGGCCAGTTGTTCTCAACAGCCCGGTGTTAGGACCCAGGAAGGACGCGGCAGCGAGGGGTATAAATAGAGAAGCCGACCAGAACAAAGTTTGAGGAGAGAGCCTGACATCATTGCCTCTCCACCCAGAGCTGGGGCCGGCGGGGAGTCGGGCTGAGTCAGCGCACACACGGGCCAGGCCGGGCAGGAGCGCCAGGACCCGGCGCCCCCGAGGGTCTTCTCGCTCTGCCCACTTCAGGGAAGGAGCGAGGGGTCCGATCGCCAAGCCTGGATGGAGACAGACTGAGACTCCTGAGAGCCAGGCTAGCCCGACGGCGGCGGACGGCCCCGTGGGGCTCTGTGAGCGGCGGCTGGCTGGGGGCTGCCCTCCCAGGACGCCGGGCCCCGAACATTCTCAGCACAAGGGAGAGACGCCCGTGAGCTCTCAGGACGGCCGCATTCCCCACACTAAGGAGAAGCAGAGCTTTTCTTTCTGGAACCTGTGAAAATGTCCCTTTCCCGGGGAAGTGAAAGTTAGGGCGCGTGCTGGGCAGCAGACCCTCAGGACCGGGGCTCGGGTGGCACCCTGATCCCCGGGCAGCCATGAGGGGGCTGCTCTGGGGTGGGCACCCCTGGCTGCTACTGATCTTTTGGGATTTCCAGGTAACGTCTCCGAGCCGCTCTGTCTGGGGTCGGACTAGAGTTTTCTGCCGGCGGCTACCCCGCCGTGTCTGACCCTCTGGTCTTTGTGTGCAGGTCCGCGGAGCCTTCTCCAGGTCGCTGGCCCATCCAGGTAAGGGAGCGTCCTCCTGTGCTCTTCCCGCCTGGCTCGGGGCTCCCCACGCGCTTCACTCGCTCGCTTACTCGCTCGTCTCCGCGGCCAGTGGAGGGCGGCCCCTCCGCGCGCCCCTCTGCCCCCCGCCCCCCGGCCCTGCCTCTCGTCTCCTGGTGCTCTGCTCATCCCGGGGTCACACCTTGGTGCCTCCAGGTGTGGCTGCCGCCTGGAGGGCTCGGGCTCTCGGTCACGGCCATCTTACGATGAAGGGAAGGTGCTCTCCTAACTCCCGCCGTGTGTCTTCATGCTGACTTAGGGCTCCGTTCTCTCTGTCCCCGTCCCAGCTGGGGCTCACTGTCCGTGGGCCAAGGCGAGTCCCCGTCTGCAAGCTGTCCCCGAGTGGTGTGGCCGCGTTGCAGGTGCAGGCGTGTGGAAGGAGGGGGCCTGGCGAGCAGCGGGAACCCCCTGGGGCCGCGGTGCCCTGGGCCTCCTGGCTACCTGTGTGTGGGGGTGAGGAACCTGTCGAGGTCCCTGAGCCCATATACTCGAGAGCCATGTGAACGAACCTGACCCGTTGAAGAGCACGCCTCTGACTCAGAGCTCCCACCGGCCACTGTCCCCTGCAGCCCAGCCCCCTCCTAGGCACCATCCAGAACCTGTGGGCACAGCCAACACCCCCGGGCCACCCAGGTACAAGGCCAGCCTCTGCGGAGAGTGCCAGGACCTCCGTCCTGGGGCTGGACCGACACGGCTCCTTTGCGGGTGATCCAGCAAGGCGGGCTCACCGCCTGGACTCCCTGTTTCCGTGGCAGGTGTTGCTGTTCTCTTCACCCGCACGCCCAAGTTAAGTCTGTTGGAAAAGGTGTGAAGGCCGTGAATTTCTGTGCGCTCCTCTTTCCCCAGAGTGCGGACACAGGCATCACACTGAGGAGGGTGTGTGTGTCTGCCCCCGAGGCTCTCCCCTTCCCGCCGGGGCCGGGCCCCTGCTGGTTTTCTAGTGCACAGGAGTGAGGGAAGGTGTCGGCGGGCAGACGGGGGGTAGGGCGGCCCCCAAGACGCAGGCTGCTGCCTGGTGGGAAAGGGAGCCGGGAAGCAGTTCCAGATCGTACCCTGGCCACGTTGCACCCACACACGTATCCACAGCCATCCACGTGCATGCACACCCACATGCATGCACACACACACCCATGTACACCCACACGCATGCACACACATCACACCAGGTACACCCACACATACACACCAGGTACACACCCACACGTATGCACACACACCCACGCTCAGGTACACACAGCCACATGCGCACACACCCACTCCCTTGTACACACACCCGCATGTATGCACACACGTCCAAACGTACCCCTCACACCTGTGCACACACATGCACACGTGTGCACCTGGACCCTTGGCCCTCAGCTGCAAGGAGCAGTTTGAATTCAGTCTCTGCTCCACATGGAAGCATTGCTCCTCTCACCCCCTGACCTCGGGTGGAAGCTGACTTAGCTTCCTCCATGACTAGCACCGCGGACGCAGCATGGTGGCAGACGAGCGTGGACGGCAGTGAGCACACAAGCCCGCGCGGAGAGCTGGAGCTGCTCAGCCTTCTTACCGACGTCCATGCCCACGGCTCCCTTCCTGTCTCCCTTCCCGTGTCTCGGGGGTCTCCTCTTCCCCTCCCCCACCATGCTCTTGATGCTTCATCACCTCTCCTCCTCCTCCTTCTTGACCATAATGACAGAGGCGGATGCACCCCGGACATGACCGTGGGTGTTCCCCAGTGGACGAAACCCTACTGCTTGTGTTTTCTTCCTTCCCCTTCCCCTCCCTGCTCCTTCCTTTTCTCTGTGTCTGTCAGCCTCTGTGTCTCTGTCTCTCTGTATGTCTCTCACTGTCTCTATCTCTGTATCTCTGTGTATATCTCTCTGTGTCTCTATCTGTCTCTCTGTCTCTGCCTGTCTCTCACTGTCTCTGTCTCTCATTATCTCTATCTCTCACCGTCTCTGTTTCTCTGTCTCCATCTCTCTGTCTCTCACTGTCTCTCTGTCTCACTATCTATCTCTCTACCTGTCTCTCACTATCTCTGTCTCATTGTCTCTGTCTCTCACTGTCTGTCTCTCTCTGCCTCTGTCTCTATCTCTCACTGTCTTACTGTTTCACTGTTACTCTCTGTGTCTCACTCTCTCTGTCTCACTCTCTCTGTCTCTCACTCACTCTGTCTCACTTTCTCACTCTCTCTCTGTCTCTATCTCTCTCTCACTCTCTCACTCTCTGTCACTCATTCTGTCTCTCACTTTCTCTGTCTCTCACTCTGTCTCTGTGTCTCTGTCACTCTGTCACTCCGTCTCCCACTCCGTCTCCCACTCCGTCTCCCACTCTCACTCTCACTCACACTCTCTGTCTCTCTCTCTGTCTCTCTCTCTGTCTCTCTCTCTGTCTCTCTCTCTGTCTCTCACTCTGTCACTCTGTGTCTCGGTCTCTTCTGTGTCTCGGTCTCTCACTCTCTGTGTCTCGGTCTCTCTGTGTCTTGGTCTCACTGTCTCTCTGTCTCTCACTCTGTCTCTCTCACTGTCTTTCACTCTTGCTGTCTCTCACTCTGTCTCATTATCTCTCACTCTGTCTGTGTCTCTGTCACTCACTCACTTTCTCTGTC
This sequence comes from Leptonychotes weddellii, assembly GCF_054177405.1. Classification (NCBI taxonomy): domain Eukaryota; kingdom Metazoa; phylum Chordata; class Mammalia; order Carnivora; family Phocidae; genus Leptonychotes; species Leptonychotes weddellii. The sequence goes on from NC_138381.1 coordinate 80,602,604, forward strand.
TCTCACTCTGTCTCTCACTCTGTCTCTCACTCTGTCTCTCTGTGTCTCTGTCTCTCTGTCTCTCACTCTCTGTGTCTCTCTCTGTGTCTCTGTGTCTGTCTCACTCTGTCTCACTCCGTCTCTTACTCTCTTTGTCTCACTATCTCTCACTGTCTCTCACTCTGTGTCTCTGTCACTCTGTCTCTCCCTTTCTCACTCTCTCACTCTCTGTCTCTATCTCTCCCACTCTTTCTCACTGTCTCTCTCTGTCTCTCACTTTGTCTCTCACTGTATGTCTCACTCAGTCTTTCACTTTCTCACTCTCTCACTCTTTCTCACTCTGTCTCTCTCACTCTCGCTGTCTCTCTCTCACTCTGTCTCTTACTCTCTCTGTCTCACTATCTCTCACTCTGTCTCACTCTCTGTGTCTTTGTCACTCACTCTCACTTTCTCACTCTGTGTCTCTCTCTGTCTCTCTGTCTCTGTGTGTCTCTGTCTCTGTGTGTCTCTGTCTCTGTGTGTCTCTCTGTGTCTCTGTGTCTCTCTGTGTGTCTCTGTCTCTGTCTCACTCTGTGTCTCTGTCTCTGTCTCTCCGTTCTTCTCTCTCTGTATCTCTCTCTGTATCTCACTCACTCTCGCTGTCTCTCACTCACTCTGTCTCTTTCTCTCTCTCTGTCTCACTATCTCTCACTCTGTCTCTGTCACTCACTCTGTCTCTCACTTTCTCATTCTCTGACTCTCACTCTCACTGTGTCTCTGTTCCTCTGTCTCTCTGTGTCTCTGTTCCTCTGTCTCTCTGTGTCTCTGTCTCACTCTCTGTGTCTCAGTCTCTGTCTCCTGTGTCTCTCTGTCTCTCTCTGTCTCTATCTCTCACTGTCTTACTGTTTCACTGTTACTCTCTGTGTCTCACTCTGTGTCTCACTCTCTCTGTCTCTCTGTCTCTGTCTCACTCTATCTCGGTCTCTCTCTGTCACTATCTCTCTCTGTCTCTATCTCTCTGTGTCTCTGTCTCTCACTTTCTCACTGTCTCACTCTCTCCCACTCTGTCTCTCACTATCTGTCTCTCTTTGTCTCGCTCTGTCTCTGTGTCTCACTCTGTCTCTCTGTCTCTCTGTCTCCCCTCCTCTCTCTGCCCCCTCTCCTCCCTCCTCTCTCGTCCTTACGTCCACATCCCGCAGGGAAGTCCGACCCCAGCGGTCTGTGCGGCTCCCGCCCCACAAGGCTGCCTTCCCTCCTGCTGCTGGGGTGCCAGCCGCAGGGTCCCGGGAGGAGCCCCGGTGGGGAAGGCCCAGCCCAGCGCCCGTCAAGGGCTCCGGCTCACAGACACA